>NW_016107626.1:1965298-2003715 GCF_001604975.1 Cebus imitator | reverse complement strand
TTTTAGTAGAGATGGGGATTCACCATATTGGTCAGGATGGTCTTGATCTCTTGACCTCCTGATCCTCCCACCTTGGCCTCCCAAAGTGCTGGGATTACAGGTGTGAGCCACCACGCCTGGCCTTACACATATTTCTTAAACCCCGCAGAGATCTCATCACTACACAGGAATCCTATCCTGAATTGACTGACCAGGAAGTCCAGGTTGGCACAGGTTATGGAACGTGTTCACACTCCCCACCTGGCAGTGCTGAGGGTGGAAATTCACACCACTTTTCTGACTGCAGGGCTTACCTGGTTTGAGTTAATATCTTTGAATCATGGTTATTGGCAGAGACTTTGCAATCTTTGATTATTTCCTCCCAGAAGTGGCAGGTCCTGGAGGATAAACTTCATCAGAGAGGATTTTGCTTTATGGAAATGGCCTCAAGGAAGAAAAAGGTTGAGGTTTGCTGGCATGGGTTCTTCCTAGGCTTGATCTTCCTTTTAGATCAATCCCAGAGAGAGCAGGGGGCAGCAGCTTGCAGAATCGCTTCCTTCTTGGAGAACCACCCTGGCACCTGGGCTGCCTAAGCCCTCCTCTTGTGTGCTTCCCTTCTGATAGAACAGATGCTGTTTCGTGGCTTTCCATGCTCACGTTTCTCTGATAGGATGCCCTATTCTTGAATTTTGACGTTTTTGGAACTTTGTATACAGACTGCAGAAACACAGATATTTATTAATGTTTTTTCTTCATCATTAACAGAAAAGGGACTCAGAAATGCAGGTGAGGGATGGATAACAAGGGTGGCTATCTTGTATGAACATTTTCTCACATTCCTCTAAGCTAAAAAAATGCACATTTAAGTGGCCCTGGTGTTTTACCTATTCATACCTGAGATAATTTATTCCCTGCTAACCATGGGAAATTAAGGCTTGCATCTCATGTCACTGTTCAAAATATGATCTTATTATTTTGAAGGCTGATTACAGTTTGTCAATAGAAAGGGGTGATTGGTAGGTAAGACTTAAAATTGTCACACATCATGCTCAAAACAAACCTCAAGTTATTCACCTTTTCAGCAAACATCCTAAAGGTGGTTATTCTGAAGACTAAGTAGCAACAAAGCGTTTATTTAGCATGTAAATAAAAGTGTCATAACAAATGTGTCACCTCTAATAGAACGTTTGCTAGAATCTGGTCCCAGAAGAGTCCTGGTTACTATGTACGAATTACTTTGGTTATATTTAGTGATGACTCTTATCTTTGAGGCTGGGGTGTATTTGAGGTGAGTGCATGCCTACCAACGAAGTTTCCAGTGACTCTGTTTAAGGCTCATTAACACGGTAGGGAGGTAGTATCATCTATAGAAAGAGCAGACCTCATCCTACCCAGGCTGTTTTCGGTACACTTTCATCACTCTGCTGAAATGCATGAAGTCTGTTAGAATTATTTGGGTATTTGAGTCAGTCTTACATGCTGCAATTAAGGATGATAGCATTCTGGATGAGGCTTTGTGTTGACTCTTTTAATGCTAATTAGTTAAAGGGAGCTTTGTAGCCCACGACCAGTCAAAGATGTTAGTGGCTCCTATTTTCCTGCCCCAAACCATGCCAAAACAGCATTCAGTATCAGCTGCAAAGTAGGAGTCTGGGCCAGTGTGATTCTTAGCTTATCAGGCTCATGTGGCATTGGGATCTTGGTTTCCTAACCAGAAGCACATGCTTTTATCAGATGAAGAGGGCAGGATGCTGGGCACACTAAAATCAAAGCCATATTATTTAGCAGATGAGGAAACAGATGTAAATAAGGTGACTTTCCCACATTCACACCTTTTCATGTTTTGCATCCAGAACTTGAACCTAGGTGTGTCTGAACCCAAAGATCATGTTCTAACACCTGCAGGACCGTTCTTAGGAAAGATTATCTTTATTATATTTAGCCATAACTCAGGTAAGGCGGGGTGCAGAGGGGTAGCTACTACCAGCAGAGCTGGGGCATTTGAAGACCTGCAGCTTCCGATCTCCCTGAGTGAGAACTTCATCTTTGGACCAAAGCTCCTACTCCCTTCCTAGCATTCTGGAAAAGTTGTAGGAGGTGGCTAGGCACGGTGGCTCACACCTGTAATCCCAGCACTTTGGGAGACCGAGGCAGGTGGATCACTTGAGATCAGGAGTTCGAGACCAGCCTGGCCAACATGGCAAGACCTCATCTTTTGTAATTTTGGCTAAAATTACAAAAATTAGCCCAGCATGGTGGCATGCACCTGTAGTCCTAGCTACTCAAAAGGCTGAGGCAGGTGAATTGAACCTGGAAGTCGAGGTTGTGGTGAGCCGAGATTGCATCATTGCACTCCAGCTTGGGCAACAGAGCAAGATTATGTCTAAAAAAAAAAAAAAAAAAAAAAAAAAAAAAAACGGTAGGAGCTGATATGCTTTTCACCTGTCCCCACCCAAATCTCATGTCAAACTGTCACCCCCAGTGTTGGAGGTAGGGTCTTGTGGGAGGTGATTGGCTGATGTGGGGCAGAGATCTCAGGAATGATTTAGCACTGTCCCTCTTGGTAGTTGATAGTGAGTGAGTTCTCAGGATATCTGTTTAAAAGTGTGTAACACCTCTCCCATCTCTCTTCCCCCTGCTCCCAACTGGGTAAGATGTCCCTGCTTCCCCTTCGCCTTCTGCCATGACTTGTTTCCTGTGGCCTCCCCGAAAGCCAAGCAGATGCTGTCACGCTTTTTGAACAGCCTGCAGAACGATGAGCCAATTAAAAGTATTTTCTATGTAAATGACCCAGTCTTAGGTATTTCCTTACAGCAGTGAGAAACTGAATACCAGAGCCAAGACTGGGCTCCTGAGAAGTTCCTCATGCGGCTTAATCATGACTTCAGAAATGCATACACTTCTAGGAAATGGATTCAACCAGGAAAATAAAATCAAAAGCACAAAAGATGAGGGGGTAGGCAGCCCAGGTGTGAGAGGGGTTCTCCAAGAAGGAGGTGATTCTGCAAGCTGCTGCCCCTGCTCTCTCTCAGGTTGAGTGAAAAGTAAGCTGAAGCCTAGGAAGAACCCATGCCGGCAAATCTCCACCTTTTTCTTCCTTGGGGCCATTTTTATAAAGCAGAATCCTCTCTGATGAAGTTTATTCTTCAAGATCTGCCACTCCTGGAAGGCAATAATCAAAGATTGCAAAGCCTCTGCAAATAATCATCAAGACATAAGGCAAGAAAAGGGGTATCTTGGAGCTGCGTTTCTCTTTTGTCCTCCACATTTTTCTCGCCAATTCAAGTTTATCTCTTTTTTGTCATGCCCTTTCTTTCTTTTTTCACTTAGTGCCTTTGTAAGGGCCCAGTGATACGGTTTGGCTGTGTCCCCATCCAAATCTCATCTTGAATTGTAGTTCCCACAATTCCCACCTGTGGTGGGAGGAACCCAGTGGGAGGTAATTGAATCGTGGGGATGGGTCTTCCCCCATACTGTTCTCCTGGTAGTGAATAAGTCTCATGAGATCTGATGGTTTTATAAGGCACTTTCCCTTTCACTTGACTCTCATTCTCTCTTGTCTGCCACCATGTAAAACCTGACTTTTGCCTTCTGCTATGATTGTGAGTTCCCTCCAGTGATGTGGAATTGTTTTAAACTTAACTCTTTTTCTTTTTAAGTTACCCAGTCTCAAGTACGAATTTATCTGCATCCTGAAAACAGACTAATACACCCAGCATATGATGCAGCAATGGTACACACCAATTTTGGGAATTCCTTTCCCTAAATGTATCTTGTTCTGAATGATTTCACTGAATATTATTAACTTTGTGCTTGATGAGTACTTGGGCAATTTTATTTTCAGCTCAAACTTCCAAATGGTTTAAACCAAATGTGACACCATCGGGCCAGTTTAGTTTGCCAGTCAAAGGAGGCTCCTTGGAGACCTCTCTGCCTGATTCCCAGAAGAACAACACACAGTGGGTGGCACCAACAGCAGGTGCACAGGATTGTCAGAGGAGAAGGCAAGGTGAGCAGCCGGAGGAGAGCGTTGTGGGGGAGCTCCTAGGTTCAAACATCTGTTTGTGTCTAGGGCCTCTTTTCCACTCATGTTCTTTCTTTGGTGTCTTATTTTCATATTTTGTAGTCAGGGTCTTTGCATTACTTATAAAAAAAGAAAACTGACTGGTCTCATGTTCAGGCTAGCACGTGCTCAGTAATTCTGTTCTGACATTCACACCTGTTGCTGGTTTTAAGCCACGCAGGAAAGCTCCAGTTTCCTATAGGTGCTTTTCTCCCTTGGCCACCACCATCGCCGCTGCCTTGGAGGTGCAATTTATATGAACTGGCCAAGGATGCCCTGAGTGTTAGGGTTAGAAAAAGGCTAGCCATTCCTTCAGCTTCTAAGCCTCAAACATCCCCTTACTCAAAGGAAGGAGAGAACATTACCTCTCTTTCTGCATGGTTCCAGCCATCTTCTCTTTACAAGGAACAGAACCACCTCTCTCCTGCAACCTGCAAAACCCATGTGCTTGGAGTTCTGAACAACAATCCAAGCTCCCGTCTGTGTTTTGGAGCAGGGGGCAGAGGGCATTGTTTTCTGCTTTGCTTATTTAAGATGCTTTGCCAGAGAGGATTCTCCTGCCTCCTTAGCTGTCTTCCCATTTCTGTTTTCAAGGTGAGCAAGAGTTGATGGGTGATCCATCCTCCCTCTTTGGGGTTTGTGAAAGCCATGACCCTCTGGCTGTGTTGTTCAGGAGGGCTCCCCTGTCTCCCCGTTGGAGAGACACTTCCTTGTACGCCCTAATTTCACATTCACATCAAAGCCACAAGCAAACGTGGGGCAAACCTAAAGGTCACCTGTGAGCTTTCACAGTGGAGAATGAACCAGCACTAATTGCCAAACAAGCCCATGGTAGGCAGTGGGTAGTAAAGAGAGTGAATGCAAATGTGTCCGAGAAAGGAGTGGGGACCGCGGCGGGAAGGCGAGTTGGAGGAGGGACAGCACGAGAGTCCACGGCTCCCAAGGTGGGGCTCCCTTCTCCTGCCCCGCTGTGTCTCTGACTCACAGGGAACTCTTGTTCCTGATCCTGGTCCTGACGTGGACCTCTCCTACCTGCCCCACTGCCTATTTTCTTTTCTTTCTTTTTTTTTTTTTAATGTTCCTAAAAGGAAGTTTTCTGTTTTAATACTGGCTGGAATATAAACAGTTTTGTTGAGCCATTGTGTGTGTGTGTGTGTGTGTGTGTGTGTGTGTGTGTTTCTTTTTTATTTTCATTTTATTTTTTTAAATTATACTTAAGTTGTGCGGTACATGTGCAGAACGTGCAGGTTTGTTACATAGGTATACACGTGCCATGGTGGTTTGCTGCATCCATCACCCCATCATCTACACTAGGTATTTCTCTGAAAGCCATCCCTCTCCAATCCCCCCACCCCTTGCTATTCCTTCCCTAGTCCCCCACCTTCCGACAGGCCTCAGTGTGTGATGTTCCCCTCCCCATGTCCATGTTTTCTCATTATTCAACACCCACTTATGAGTGAGAACATACGGTGATTTCCCTTGGCCTCTGCTTTGCTTTTTCACCTACCTGGTGACCAAAAATAAAGGTGCATGCAGGAGCTGCTGTTTGCTCTGTGGGAGGACTGTGTCTGCTGTGAAACCCTCAGGAGATCCAAGTTTGCACAGTCTCTGAAGTCACTTTTCTTTCACTTTTTTTTTTTTTTTTGAGAGAGAGAGTGTCTCGCTCTGTCGCCCAGGCTGGAGTCAAGTGTCACAATCTCAGCTCACTGCAACCTCTGCCTGCTGGGTTCAAGTGATCCTCCTGCCTCAGCCTCCCAAGTAGCTGAGACTACAGGCATGTGCCACTACGCTCAACTGCTTTTTGTATTTTTAGTAGAAATGAGGTTTTGCCATGTTGGTCTCAAACTCCTGACCTCAAGTGATCTGCCTACCTTGGCCTCCAAAATGCGGGGATCACAGGCGTGAGCCACCGTGCCTGGCCCTGAAGTCATTTTTCAAGCTGCAGTGTGCACACAAATCACCTGGAGTCTTGTTAAAATGCTGTTTCTGATTCCTCCCCCTCCTGCCCCCTGAATTTCCACACTTGTCACCAGCTCCCAGGTGATGCCCAGACTGCTGCCAGGAGACTGCACTTTGAGTCCACTACACTGATTCTACCGATACCAAGTCAGAACAAAATGGCCCGCTTTGCTGTAAGCATCCCCCTTCATTTCTACTTTCCTGCCCTGCAGCACTCTGGGAAAGAACAGGAGCTCAACACAGAGAAGACATCTCCTTCACACTAGA
Source organism: Cebus imitator (assembly GCF_001604975.1). Taxonomy (NCBI): domain Eukaryota; kingdom Metazoa; phylum Chordata; class Mammalia; order Primates; family Cebidae; genus Cebus; species Cebus imitator. The sequence continues at coordinate 1,997,447 of NW_016107626.1, read as the reverse complement.
GAGCATGACCATGACTAACCAGAGCCACAGGATGGGCCTTGCTCTAAATTCCAGGGGCATTGTTCCCATGGATGATTCCAAATGAGAGGCTCGGTGAGGATCTCCTTTAACAGAGGTGGACACTGAGGTTCGGAATAGTTAAGTATATTATAAGCTCATGACAGAGCTAGTCTTTGCATTGATTATACCTGTGTGTACTGTCTCACTGACTGTGTTAAAATATTGTCAGACTTCTGCTTCTAGGAGGAGGGACTACACATACTGTATCCCATTCCTCTTGCTAAGTTTAGTGAAAACCCTGGGAGATGGATATATATGTACATATATCACACACACACACACACTGCATATATTTAGTATATACATAATTATATAGTATGTACATAGTATATAGAATATATATTATACTATATACACACACATATATACCATATACATACACATATGTACACATACATGTATATATCAAGCACAAGGAGACTCTGAAAGGTGGAGAGCATAGGCAGACCACCTAGGAACCTCAGAATCCCCCCAAAACAGCATGGTCACTGACAGTTCTTTGAGTCTTCCACGTGTCTTGATATGGTTTGGCTCTGTGTCCCCACCCAAATCTCATCTTGAATTGTACTCCCATAATTCCCATGTGTTGTGGGTGGGACCAAGTGGAAGATAACTGAATCATGGGGGTGGTTTACCGCATACTGTTCTCATGGTAGTGAATAAGTTTCATGAGATCTGATTTATCAGGAGTTTCCGCTTTTGCGTCTTCCTCATTCTCTCTTTGCTGCCATCCATGTCAGACGTGACTTGCTCCTCCTTGCCTTCTGCCATGAATGTGACTAGGCTTCCCCAGACACGTGGAACTGTAAGTCAATTTAAACCTCTTTCTTTTGTAAATTGCTCAGTCTAGAGTACATCTTTATCAACAGAATGCAAATGGACTAATACAGGTTCCATGTTTCCCAAGCTGGGTGCTGGAGAAGCCAGCATCCCGGAAATGTTAAGAAAAGTAAACCACAAAGGTCCTCCCAAAGTCTGCTTTCTCTAGCCAAAGAATCAGAAAAGGGGAAGCCTGTGACTAGAGAAAAGTTTTAGAAAATAACTGCCCAAATTGCATGGGAAAAGGAAATCAGTAGATGCCAGGACTGAGATGATAAAGGTGTTGGAATTATCTGGCAAAAGCTTTAAAGAAGCAACAATAAACGCCTTCAATGAACAAATATGAATATACCTCATACAAACAAAAGGAGAGTGTCTCAGAAAGGACATGATGTGTCTCATCAAAGAAATAGAAGATATAAAGAAGGGCAAAATGAATACTGGAGAACTGAAAACTATGACAACCAAAATGTTTAAAACTCAGTGTATAGTCTAAAGAGCAGAATGGAGAAGACAGGGGAAAAACAGTAAACAGAAAGAACCAAAGAAAAGCAGAGAAATAATAAAAACAAAAACAACAGAGACTCAGGCACCTGTGAGACTATTAAAAACAGATCTAATAGCGATGCCATTGGAATCCTTGGAGGAGAGTAAAGAAAGGGCGAAGCTAAAAACTTTGTTTTTAAAACATGTTTAAAGAAATCATGGCTAAACCATCCCCGTCTGGCAAGAGACATAAACCTACAGATGGAAGAAGCTGAGTAAACTGCAAATACGATACATTTAAAAACATCACGCCAAACGCATCGCAATTAAGCTTTTGAACACAAGGAAGAAAATTGAAAGCAGCCAGTCATTGAACTCTTAGGTATTCATCTCAGGGAAATAAAAACTTATGTTCATACGAAAACCTATATATGACTATTCATAACAGCTTCATTCATAATAAATAAATAAAAACTAGAAGGAAACACCCCACATGTCCTTTATTGGGAGAATGAGCTACACAAACCATGGAACACCCATATAATAGAATATGGCTAAACAGTAAAAATGAACTTTGATTCACTTAATAACATAGATGAATCTCTAGAGAATTATTCTGAGTGAAAGAAACCAAACCCCAAGTTTACATACTGAATGATTCCATGTATATATATATATATATATATATATATATATATACTTCTTGCATCGGTCAGTTATTCAGAGAACAGAATGAAAGTGAGAGTCAGAGAGTGAGAGGGAAAAAAGGTTGTATTGTGAGGAGTGGGCTGCTGCAATTATGAGGACTGAGAAATTTCATAATGTCCCTTTGCAAGCCGGAGATCCAGGAAAGCCCATGGTGTAATTCCAGTGGGAGACCAAAGGCACGAGAACCAGGAGAAACGATGGTAAGTTTCAGTGTGAGTTCAAACGCCTGAGAATGAATGGTGTCAGTGCCAGTCCAAATCAGAGGACCAGAGGGCCAGGAGAAGTGAACCTGCAAGTCCTAGCCCAAGGGTAGAGAAGAGCCTTTTCCGGCTCATGCAGTCAGGCAGCAAGTGGACTTTTCCTTCCTCTTCCATTTTGTTTCATTCAGCCCCACAAGGGATTGGGTGATGCCCACCCACCCCAGGGAGCAATCTGCTTTACTCCTCTACTGACTTAAATGCTAACTTCATAGATACACCCAGAAATAAATGTTCAACAAAGTATCTGGGCACCCAGTGTGCCAGCCAAATGGACACGTAAAATTAACCATCATACTTATTGAGGCGATAAAAAAACATAGAAATAGAGAAGGGAATAGAGGTTGTCAGGGATTAAGGAGGGATGGTGAGAAGTAGGAGAGAAGATGGTGTGGCTATAACAGGTGTATTAGTCTGTTCTCACACTGCTATAAGAACATAACTGAGACTGGGTAATTTATAAAGGAAAGAAATTTAATTGACTCACAGCTCCTCAGGGCTGCGGATGCCTCAGGAAACTTACAATCATGGTGGAAAGGAAACCAAACATGTCTTTCTTCACATGGTGTGAGTACAGAGAAGGGCAGAGCAAAGTCGGGGGAAAGCCCCTTATAAAACCATCAGATCTCATGAGAACTCACTCACTATCATAAGAACAGCATGAGGGTACTTGCCCCTGTGATTCTAATACTTCCCACCAGGTCCTTCCATGACACATGGGGATTACGGGAATTACAGTTCAAGATGAGATTTGGGTGGGGACACAGCCAAATCATATCAAAAGGCAACATGAAGAATTCTTGTAATGGCAGAAATGCTTTTATTTTGACGACATCAAGGGCAATATTCAAGTGCATATTGTACTATAGTTTCGAAAGATGTTTCTGTTGGCAGGAACTGGATAAAGAGTGCAGGGAATCTCTCTGGGTTATTTCTTACAACTGCATGTGAATTTACATTTGTGTCAAAATAAAACATTTAATTAAAAAATTCAAGGATAGAATAGATATTTACATAGTTGATATTAAAAACATTTTTTAACACCAATCACTGTGGGATTAAGTGAAGGCAAGGCATTTTCAGTAATAGAACCCAGGAGGAAATCAAATTTGGTTTTTACATGTGACCAATCAACATTTGAAATGTGGACTACTTGCCAGGCTAAAATAAATATGTCTTCAGTGAACTGGAGAATGCAAATTTTGTCTTTGAAATTGTTCTGGGACTTACAAAAAGAAAAAAAAAGGCAAAAGGAAATGCAAGAGCGTGGAAAGGACTGTCTACCAAATGAGAATTAAAATGAAAGTAAAAATATCTTATAGAAAGGGTCTTCTAGGAATGTGTTGACTCATATGCCTTTCATAGAAATGAGTAAGCCTTATTTTTCTTGCTTCTATTGTGAACGTTTGACTAAAAACATAGTTCCTCATATCATCTGGACCAAAGTTCTCTCATTTGTTGTGAAAATGGGGGTGAGGGTTCCAAGACAAAGCTCTTCTATTTTATTAACAGTGATATCATGGTGTTTAAGTATTTTTGAGAAAAAAATTTTTTTTTTCTAATCAGTGCAGGAGAAGCTTTTCATAATCGCCATATCAAAGGATATTGCTCAATGCCTGAGGGCTTTTCCTAAATTCATTCATTCCACATGCACATCCTGAATGATATTTCTGCCTTCACGGGATTCCCAGTCCATCCAGGACAGCTTGTGCATTTCGTATCTGTAACAAAGAGCTACTCTGGTCATCTCTATTTTACAGTTCAGTGCCTCTCAACTGGGGTGATCTTTTCCTCCTGAGGACATGTGGCAATGTCTGTAGACATTTTTGGTTGTCACGACGATAGGGGCACCACTGGCTTCTAGTGGGAAGAGGCCAGGGATGGTGCTAAGTACCCGACAGTCTCCTGTGTATGTGCTAAATGCCCTGCTGGGATTTAGCAGCAATGCACAGGACAGCCTCTCAAAAGAGAATTATCCAGCCCACAATGTCAAAAGTGCCAAGGCTGAGAAATCCTACTACAGTAGAATAAACAGCTGCTGAGAAGTCAAGTTATTTGCTAGACATATGGCAGCTAGTTTACAGCATAGCACAGGTTTGAGCCCAGGTCTGTCTGACTGCACTGGCTCATTGAATTTGACTAAGAGGAACCTACAACAGCTTCAGCAATGTCCAGACCCTGCATGAAAACCTGACACAGGTGGCTGCCTGGATGGAGCTGAAGAACGGCTGAGCACAGGAAGAGCTGGGTCCAGCCATCGCCGTGAATACCAGAACCCAAGGGCTTTGAGTTGAATATATGAGGACACTCTTGTGCAGTCACATGCTGTTTATGCTTGTTTAGACTTTTTCCAATTTCTGACATTGTTTTCATTGGCTTCTTCTGGCCTTTGACCCCTCACTATGACCTTTAAGCCTGGCTTTGGCTCCTTGGGAAAACTCAAGAGACAGAAGTGAGGGTTGACTTCACTCTGGTGCCGAGACATGGAGTGGCTCAGCCACAAAATGTGCATCGTATTTTCCTCCTCTTTCAACTTGACTCTGTCATCCCATATTTCTTTTTTTTTAATTTATTTTTCTTATTATACTTTAAGTTCTGGGGTACATGTGCAGAACGTGCAGGTTTGTTACATAGGTATACATGTGCCATGGTGGTTTGCTGCCTCCATCACCCCATCATCTACATTAGCTATTTCTCCTAATGCTGTCCCTCCCCTATCCCCCCATCCCCTGCTATCCCTCATTTAGCACCCCACCCCCGACAGACCCCTGGTGTGTGATGTTCCCTTCCCTGTGTCCATGTGGTCTCATTGTTCAATGCCCACTTATGAGTGAGAACATGAGGTGTTTGGTTTTCTGTTCTTGTGTCAGTTTGTTGAGAATGATGGTTTCCAGCTTTATCCATGTCCCTGAAAAAGATATGAACTCATTCTTTTTTGTGGCTGCATAGTATTCCATGGTGTATATGTACCACATTTTCTTTATCCAGTCTGTCATGGATGGGCATTTGGGCTGGTTCCAAGTCTTTGCTATTGTGAACAGTGCCTCAGTAAACATACATGTGCATGCGTCTCTATAATAGAACGATTTATAATCCTTTGGGTACATACCTAGTAATGGGATTGCTGGGTCAAATGGAATTTCTATTTCTAGATCCTTGAGGAACTGCCGCACTGTCTTCCACAATGGGTGAACTAACTCACACTCCCACCAACAGTGTAAAAGTGTTCCTATTTCTTTACCCCCTCTCCAGCATCTGTTGTCTCCTGATTTTTTAATGATTGCCATTCTAACTGGCGTGAGATGGTATCTCAATGTAGATTTGATTTGCATTTCTCTAATGACCAGTGACATCAGCCCATATTTCTTTTTCCTGCATAGGGGCAAAAAGATGAGACTGAGAGTGCAAATGGAAAACTCATGTAATCACAAAAGCCAAGGTCACCACCCCCTCAGAGTAAACAGCACTTTATTACTTCTGTCTGTGTCTGCTATCGAGCCTCAGATTAGTTCAAAGGAAAGAGAGGATGCCTCCTCACTTCTATCTTGCTTAAACAAATAGTAGCACTCTCAGAAGAGAACTCGCACCGCAGTGAATTATGTTATTTTCAATAAATTCCAACAGCGCTGCTATAGTAACTGTCTTAACCATGATTAATGTAGGAAACATTAGGAAAGCGTGTTATTATTATTCTAAATTAGGTTTTGCTTGAATTAATTTTTATGCATGGTTACTAAGATGTAAAAGAGTTTCTGAATTGCTAATTGTAACATTCCTTCTTTGGAGATAAGATGAGATTCTTGGAACACAAGGGCGCCCTGCTGAAGGATTTTTAGTTTGAATATTTGCCTAAGGGCCAACATATTATTTAGTCAGTAGCCTGCTAAGGAACTGCAGCTTGACACCCGTGGAGTCTTTAGTTAAAGATTTTCTTTTAGCATCACCCACTTGAATCGACGCTGTGGAAAAGGCACAATGGATATGAATATCATGTCACCGTCATGGTGTGTGAAGGGTAGGAGAGGAAGGAGGCGGCCCCCTACAGAGCCAATGGCACTCTTTTCTTTCTCTTTTCAAGTCTTTTTGCCAATGACAATGGGAATAATGAAAGTCGTGATATTAAGAAACAGTGGCTGAGTGTGTGCCATAGGCTGGGCGTATGCCAAATGCTGTCTGTGTCTCCATGTCTTCGTTTTGCAAAGGTCGCCTGAAGTGCTGCCATGTGCCAGGCATGGTAGGTGTTGCTGCTGAGATGTGAAATGAGGTGGGTTCCTGCCCTCACGAAACTTGCATTTCAGGAAAATAGATGATCAATGTCTTGGATGAAATGGGCAAGGGGAAAAGTGATTGTAGATGAGGCAGAGAGAGGCTGGGAATGAGCTTAGACCCTGAATGGCCTTACAGAACCAAGGGGATCTGGGCTTTTCCTCTGAGGAAGCTGAGAGCCTGGGGCTTTCAAGTACAAGTAGGATCCTAACCGGATCCCTTGACTGTGAGATGAGAAGTAGAGCCCGGGAGCCAGGTGGAAGCAGGGAGACCTATCCAGGGATGTGTCACCGCCCATGGAAAGTGGATTATGGATATGTGGACCGGGGCCACAGCAGAGAGGTGGAGAGAGTTGTTTGGATCCTGGGTGAATTTTAAAGACTTGGCAAACTTTGCAGAGAGAGGATGCAAGGGAAGACCAAGGCTCTCGGCCTTTGCCTCTCAAAGAAGGGGATTCTATTTTCCAAGGCGAGAGAGACTGCAGGAATAACAGGTTTGCAAGAAAAGTGAGGAATCTGATTGGGGCCTGGTAAATTCTAAATGCTAATTAGTCATTAAGGGCAGAGGCAAATTAAATGTTTGGGTATCACCAAACGGAGTCACGGAGTAGGGCCAGAAATGAAATTGCATGAGTCATCACGGTACAGGTGGTATTTGAAGCCACATGACTGGCCATCCACTGGGGATTCTGAGTAGCTAGAGAAGAGGGCTGCGTCCTGAGCCTTGCTGTACCCCAGGCTGAGAGATTTAGAAGAGTAAACCCTGAGAAACAAGGACTAGCGAGGTGGAAGAAGAACCCAGAGAATCGCATCCCGGAGGGCAAGCGCAGTGCATGTCCACAAGGCCCCACCCACTGTCTGGCACTTGCCTGAGAGTGTGAGATGGGGCTCTCCACAGCAGGTTCTCCAAGAATCCAGATACATATCTCAGGCCCGTCAGTGGCCTGGCATCCTTCCAAGGCTCTGTGAGGGGCCCTAATGATGTATTTGTAAATTTTGGAATATTTGCAAAAGAATGATATTTCAACCACAGTTAAGACTTCAGGACTTCAGCTTCTTCCCATCTGACTTTATTGGTAGCACCTGAGCAGGGCCATGAGGCCTTTTGGGATTCAGCTACAGGGAAGCTGACTTGGGAACACATTTAGCTGAAGTTTAGTGGGATATGAACAAGTCACTTCATGTGGAGTTTAGTTATTGCTGGGGGTCTGGGGTAGGCGTGGCTCTCAAGAATAATTTTCTTCCACAGTGTCCACTTGCCAGGCATCTTGTCCAGGGGGCAGGACCAGAGGTTGTCTCATAATAAAGCACATCTACGGTACCCTGTACCAGAAGTTTATGGGCAATGGATGAAGAGGGGGATTTGGAATGTGTAAAGCCAGAAGCCAACCTGTGAGCAATTCTTCCGAATCTTACATACATGACATGAATTTTATAGAGGCTTTTTAAGAATTTGACAATAATTGTAAAAATTTATATGATATTACCAGTGAAGTGAATGGAAAAGAAACTTTTTAAAATTATACTTTAAGTTTTGGGTTACATGCGCAGAATGTGCAGGTTTGTTACACAGTTATACACAAACTACCATGGCACGTGAAAAGAAATTTTTCTAGATTCTTAACAGTTAAAAACAAATTTTGATCAGCCATGACAGAGGAAAGACTGAATTATCTTTCTAGGCTCTCCAGAGAAAATTATATTAAAATCTCCATGTCATATGAAGAGGTGATGAAAGATTATGCAATGAACAGATGCAAGGATAAAAGTGTTACAGAAGTGTCAGGAAATTAAATAATAAAGCTGAATGCTATTTTTCTGGATTTTGTGATGATTATGTTATGTGCCAGCATTTTAACATTTGAAATTTGTTATGACATTTTCTTATTCTAAATAAATATTTACTTTTACACCTAATATTATATTTATAATTTTCTCCTGTTGATTTTAAAAAGCACCTCTCCCCAAACTGTCAAAGTTTCAATTCCCACAAAACCTTAACTTGCTCATGGAGATGGGGATATTTGAAGTGGGATGGGGGAAGCTTGGAGTTGGCATTTTCTAGGGTTGTTACTCAAAGGGAAACAAAGGTGGCGAGCTCACTGGGAGGGATGAGAGATGAAGGAAGGTCCTGAATCTTAAACATAATGGAAATGATTTCCTAGAGAGGAAAAGCTGTTGCAGGAGGGGCAATGGCTGAAATCTTGACCGTGGGCAGGCTGAGAAGGGTGAACGTGGTGCTCTGTTGGAGAGATTGGCCTTGAACGGGAGCACAGATAGTAGAGCCTAGACAAGAACCAGGTGGCCATTCAGGTCAGTGGGGAGATATCATGGGGAAGGCGAATATTTCCTTCCTCTAATTCCTTTGACAACCTGTGAATTAGTTATCCCCCTTTTATAGGTAATGAAACAGGAGTCCAGAAAGATAAACATACCCACAGAGGTACCCAAGTAGGCCGAAGCAAGTGCCTTGACTTCTGTAATATGGGACCCAGAATAGTGACTGGCAAATAGAAGTTACTCAATTAAAGAAAAAGCCCTAGTTAATATAAATAAAAATTAAAGTAAATATGTTTCCTATGGATGTGTCCTGAGTGTCCCAGCATGGTCCCCCATGGCTTCCCAGTCTTTGGCCCATCTGTGGGCACAGGCACAGCCTTCTCGACGAGGGGAATGCCCTGTGCTTCTCTTCCCCATCCTTCAGACTCAGTGGCAACCACTCACCCTTTAGCTCTTGACTTACATGTCACTTCTCAAGGAAGACTTCCCTGACTTCTGATCTTGATTAAGTCACCTTTTGAGTATTTTCTTTTCCCGCTGTGCATTCTTTTGATGACTGCTTGTGACTGCCACAATCAGAGAGTTATTGTAATTATTTTAAAACACTGGTCTCTCTTCTGAGATCTATGATCCGAGAGATCCTTTGTGATGTTATTAAATCCCTTGTACCAGATCCCTAGAAGGCAGTTTACTTTTTATTTCTGAATCAATAAGCTGCTTGAATAAAGGCAAAAAAATGAGAATTAGATTATTTTTCTTCTTTCAAGCAGCTTCAGTAAAAGGCTCTGAAAGATCAGAGAATGGAGACTGGAGGGCAAAGCTGGATTTCAATTCCCAGGCCAGTCCCTGGCCCTCATTAGCACATTCAGGGAGCTTATGAGTCCAGCCCTCTCAGTTAATTCAGAAGATCCCTTTTCTCCCCCAGAAGTTTTCCAACATCTAGATGAGGAGGCTAGGTAGATCTCACTAGTAGATATCAGTATCTATTTTCTTAATACGTCTAATATTTGTGACCATATGATGCCTTATTTGAAATAAAACGTTGATAAATATAAGTTTAAAATCTCAGAAAGAATACAATGAGGTATTTGTTTTTTTATAAGCTGGCAACTTCTTTTTACTGTTTGTGGTGCAACGATGATTTACATTGTGTGTAGTACATGTGTGTGTCCTGTTTTCATTTTTATGGTGTCCCGAGAGCATGCGGAAGTGAACGAACAGTTCGGTCTTCAGAGCACAGCCCCCTCCCAGGGATTCCCTTGGGGAATCCACTCCTGGGTGCAGCGAGAATTAATAAGGCAGTGGAGGTTGAAAATGTCTGGTTTAAAGTCTGCCGAGGTCTGCTCCATTTTCAACCCATCTTTCCAGGCTTCGCCTTGCAATGTTTCCAGTCTCAGGGAAGAAAAGCAGGTGCTTTCATTCCTTGTCGGCTTATTTGTCCCTGCTAGTTAATTGCTTTTTATTATCTGCTGAATGGTATAATTAGGCGCATGATCCACCATTGTGTTTTTTATTAATTCTTTATTTAGAAATGTTCAGAATAGAATGGGCTTTGAGTGAGTGAGTGTGCATGTGCACATGTGTACACAGTTATATCCAGCAGTGATGGATCCACTGCCAACAATGAAGAAATTTGTGAATTCGGGATTTGAGGCGTACATTTTTGTAGTTCCCAACCCAATGACCTTCTTTATCCTTCCAGATTTATTATGTTTTCTTGTAACATTAAGTTTTACAAGTCCTTAGGGCGATTTTGTCAGTTTGCAAAGATATTTTAAATTGAGTGATATTTTGGCAATATGTAAGATATATTTTATATACTAGCCATGCATCCTCTCTTTAGTACATATTTTACTGAGAACTAGGTGGAATCTCTAATGACCAAGAGTTCATCCCAGGAGACAAATTTAACAATAGATATTTTCTCTGTTTTCCTAACTGATGTGATCCAGGGTTAGTGTTCCTTAGAAAAGATAGAACCAGCTGATGGCTCTTTAACTCTCTTTTCATCAAAAATATACAGTTCTCACTCAATTGCATTTGTTGAATTTTCCTTACCACTTTTAGCCCTGGAAGCTGAAAATTAACATAATGATGTAGATCTTGGGGTGTTAAAATAATTCTGTAACACTGTTAGAAAGACATGATTTAGAAAAAAAAAAAAAAGTTTCTGAGTAATCATGTGACAGCCGCTTTCTCCCAGGCATTAAATGTAAAATTCCAGAAAAAGTACAAATAACTGCTACCTGAGGAACTAAAGTGAACCAATAGCAGGTTGGATGGGAGAGAAAAGAAAACCGTTTTGCATGTTTTCTCTTTGAGCATTGATTCCCGGATAGCGCTAGTTGCTAAACTGCACTACACATGTGGACGCCAAAAACTCCAAGAGAAACCCGCACATGCTGACCAGAAGACCAGAAGAAGGGGTCTTAGCAAGCCAGAGAGTCTAAGAAGAATGTTCTCCTCCTCCTCCTCTGTCCATCTGGCACTGCTTCAAGGATGGCCACAGTCATGAAATAGTGCATTCGAAACATGGAAAGTTAAGACACTGAACACTCCCAGAAATACCAACTTTGTTTTCAACAGAGAACTGGGATGAAAGTCCTTGGAGGCTGGAGAGTAGAGGGCAAATCTTGGAGGGAAGAGGATTGAAGGAGAGCCACAAATTCTGATATAAACCAACACGCCTCTGGCTTGCCCTCAAGCAGCTCCTGTGCAGCCAACATCCAAAGAAATGTAGCAAATAATTCATCTGTGCTGTAAATGACTAGCATAGATAAGATGCTAGACTACACCCAAAGTGGTGCACACGAGGTGTGTGTGTGTGTGTGTGTGTGTGTGTTTAAAATACAGCGTGACTAAGTTGGGTTTAATTGTAGGAATGCAAAGCGAGCTATATCTTCAAGAACTCATCATCAGCGAACTTCAGAAGCTTCTAGTTTCAGCATAAAAGCTTAATCATAAGATGTTAGAATGCTTCTCAAGTTTCTACCAGTACCAGGAATCCAATATAAGAGGTTCACAGCTGGAAGGGCTTCAAGATTCAGCTTCTCTCTAAGCACAAGTCCAAAGGGAAGATCAAGTCACCAGTAGAGACGAAACCAAGGACATTTCAGAAACTTGACATCTCTGGCACCCACAGCTACAGAAACCGTGACGAAGTCAAAGACACTATAAAATGTAAATGCAAGAAACCACTATAACACTATAGTGGTTTTGACACTTTTTGAACTGGGATGAAAGTCCTTGGAGGCTGGAGATTAGAGGGGAAATCCTGGAGGGAAGAGGGTGGAAGGATAGCCATAAATTCTGATATAAACCAACACTTTTTATAGTGTCAAAACCACTATAACAGAGAGAAGGAATGCCCTTGGTGGGCTCATCTGTGGCCTGAGCATGGCCAGGGCGGGCATCAGTGAGTTTAGAGGTAAAAAAATAGAAACTTTCTAAACTGAAATGCGATGAAGAAGAAAAAAGAAAAAAAAACCCTCAAAATGAGGCATCCAAAAATTATGAGATAATTCAAAAGGTTTAATATACACGCAGTTAGAATACCAGATGGAGACGGAACAGAGTAAGAAAAAAATATATTTGAGGTAATAAAGGACAAGAACGTTGCAAAATGAGTAAGAGACACCAAACCACAGATCCAAAAAACCCAAAGAACACCAGTCTGGAGAAATATAAAAAAACAGAGCTATGCATATGATATTCAAGCTGCAGAAAAATGAAGACAAAGAGAATATTTTGAAAAAGGCCAGGGGAAAAACTATCTTATCTGTAAAAAGAGATTTATAAGCGGCATCTTAAATAAATCATACAAGCAAGAAGAGAATGAAGTGAATTACTTGAAGTGCTGGGGGGAAAATACCTAGAATTCTATATCCAGCAAAATGATCTTTCAAAAGAGAAGGAGAAATAAATAAAGACATTTTTAGACAAACAAAAACTAAAGGAATTAACTGACAGTAAATTTGTCTTGCATGAAATGTTGAAAGATGTAATACAGCTAGTCATGGTGACGCACGCCTGTAGTCCAAGCTACTTGGGTGGCTGCAGTGGGAAGATCACCTGAGCCCAGGAGTTCAAGGGCACAGTGAGCTGTAATCATGCCACTGCACTCCACCCTGAATGACAGAACAAGACATCTTATCTAAAACCGACCAAACAGACAAAAAGCAGAAGTAATGTGCATAAAGAAATCATATAGGTAAAAATTCAGATTTGCATATAAAAAAAGAAAAGACATCAGAGAAGAAAGAAATGAAGGAAAAAATATTTTTTTCTTGTTAATTTATATAAAGGCATGGGTTTGTTTAAGATAATAATAGTGATAATCTCTTAGGTAATTATAGCAAACCATAAATGGTGAGAATTTCATAAGGGAAGGAAAGGAAGTGTTGAGATCATGCTGTTATGGTTACCGTACTGCACGTGAAGTGTCACAGTGTTATTTGAAGGAGGACTTAGGTTACTTAAATATGTATATTGCAAACTCGAGGGCAAGTACTAGACGATTTTTTAAAGAACTATAATTGATATGCTAAAAGAAAAGCTAAAATAGAACCATAAAGTTCTCAGTTAAAACCAGAGAAAGCAGAAATGAAGGGGAAAAATAAACAAATAACAAATTAAGAAAGGCAGTGAACAGAACCCAGTTATAAACATGGTAGATATTAATCCAACTCTATCAACAATCCCTTTAAATATGGATAGTATAAATGTATACCCACTGAAAAACAAAGACTTTCTGAGTGGATCAAAAACAGGATCCAAGCCTACGTTGTCTGCAAGAAACAGAGTTTAGGTATAAAGCCCAAGGGTAGGTTAAAGGTAAGGGGTGGGAAAAGAAACCCTGTGCTGACACCAAGTAAAACAGAAGGAGTGACGTCATTTTCAGACAAAGCAGACTCCAGAACAAGAAAGGCAGACAGAGATAAAGAAGGACCTGATAGAAATATAAAAATAATTAATTCTCCAAGAAGATATAATGACCCTAAACATGTATGCACCCAACAACAGAGCATTGAGCTATGTGAGTAAACATTGATGTCAATATGAATAGACAAACCCATATTGTAATTGGAGATTTCAACACCTTTCTTTCAGTAATTGATAGGTCAAAAAGCAGAAAATCAGTAAGGATGGGGTTGATTTGAAAAGCAATACCAGTCAATGTGATCTAACTGGTATTAAACGAATATTCTCTCTTCCCCACAATGTCAGAATACACATTCTTCTCAAGCTCACCTGTACATTCACCAAGATCTATCACATGTATCACATTCAAGGCCATAAAACAAACCTTAATAAATTTAAATAAATAGAAAGCACACAAAGTACATTCTCAGGTCATAATGGAATTAAACTAGAATGCAATAAGAGAAAGAAAGCTGGAAGATCTCCCCCTATTTGCCTGTTAGACAACACACATCTAAATATCACATGGGTGAAAGAAGTCTTGGGCTAAGTTAATAAAAATATTTTTATTAAATAAAAATGAAAAGGCATTGAATCAAAATAATAGAAAGCAGTGTTTAGAGCCAAATTTCAGCATCATTATCCTGAGAACAGTACAGGGGAAACTTTCTCCATGTTCTTTTTACCTCCAGCTGGTCTCCCCTTGGACACATAGGAAATATGGGGATTACAATTCGCGATGAGATTTGGGCATGGAAACAAAGCCTAACCATATCAATGGATAGAACTTAAATGCATTTTGCTAAATGAAAGCAGCCAGACCAAAAAGGCTACATACTGTACAACTCCATTTCCATGACAATTTATAAAGGAAAAACAACAGGGATAGAAAACAGTTAGTGGTTATCAGGGTGTGGGGGAAGTATGCGTAGTTGACTACAAAAAGTCATTCTAAAAGAAATTTTAGAATAATCAGAATATCCCCTATGGTTTTGTGGTTGTGGATACCTGACTTTAAGTATTTGTCCAAACCAGAAGAATCATACATCATGAAGATTGATCATTACTCAATGGAGATCAAAAATTGTAAATTACTAGTTAGAAATAAGGCTCCGAGTCATAAGGAAAAACGAGCACTCAGGTAAAGGATTTGTTATTGAGGCAAATCTACTTCTGTGCAGAAGGGTGCCTCCTGTATGGCTGGTTGCCACAAGAGCGTCCAGAACAAATCAGAGTAGAAGTTTTTATTCCTAATGCAACTCCTGCCCCTGTGTCCTTTCCCCATTGGCTGGGGTCAAACTGCACAATCTAAACTAGACCCGGTTGGCTAAACATTTAAACTTTCTTAGATAAGGCGGACACATGATGGGAGAGAGGGCAAGGAGGAAGGGTCGTCTGCAGTGAGCTAGAGAGACAGTCTTTTCCCAAATAAGGAAAGGAATGTGAGCTGGTGCTGATAATGCCAATGGTGCTGTGGCATGCCCGGGCATATAGTAATGCTAGAAAGAAGAAAAGGAGAGGAGTGTGGGAGGTACTGGGAATTAAAGAATAAAAGGTTGAGCAGGCTGTTTGAAGGGAAACCTTGCCATATCTCACATTACTTAAAAGATAATCAACCACGATGTTGGATATTACAGGATGTAGTGTAGATTGTGACAGTGCATCTTATGGTATTACACAAGCATGGCATACCCTCGCTGCAGAGGGTAGAGGGAAAAAAATGCCCACCTAAGAAATTTTAGAAAACAATGATTTCTCCAGGTATTTGAAGCAAACATAAATATATAACGCTGTACTCTAGATGGTGAAGTTTTTCCTCATGGTGTTAAGAATTCTGACACTACTTTATGTGTATACTAGAGTTGAACAAATAAGTAAATAAATTGTAGATAATGAGGTATTTTTACTGTCACAGAAAGAAGTTACATATTATTAAGGGGAGGATTGAACTGGACCCACAGTTGCAAGATTAGAGTTCGTGAGGTCACATTTATTTAAATATATGTACAGATAGATACAGGAAAAAATATGCATATGTTGCATATGAATGGGATTAAGTGTATAGAGACATACATATAGACATGCAGGTAGATATGTTTCTTATCCCTGTCTGCAGAGCAGTTACATCCCAGAAGACATGAGCACATCTGGCACCCACAGCTTGGTTTTTAAGCTTCATTCTCCAACGAGAAGAACCCAAACTCCTTGAAAAAAAATGACTGATTCCAAGGATTGCATCAGAGAAAATACCAGATAAGCCTGCAGCACCTTGTAGTGCTGGAAAGTTTAAATGATGCCCCCCCAAAAAAGATTGGGGAATGTCACAAGGTCACAGGAAAACCTGAATGAGCTCCTTGTCCAAGATAGAATAATTGGAGTCACATAAAAAATCATGACACTGAGATTATAACCCAAAGAATAAAATTTGTATTCATGAGTTCATACTGATGAAAACAGTTGACTGAATAAATAAATAAGTGGGAGAGATGGGACAAATCTTCCTTAGAGAAGAATTTCAAATAATAAATGTAGATGAAATGAGGACATGGAAAATTAGCATTAGAAGACAACAGTAATAACTGTTGCAGGCAATATCCACTGATGAATGCGAAAGTTAGACAGAAAAACTCTGAGGAGACACAGGATATTTGCATAGCTTCAACATTTTGTCCTGAAATAATTATTATTTGCTTTGGTGGTTTTACCAGTTTTTTTGTTACTCCTCTTTCCAGGAGATGGAAGTTCGTTCCCTTCCCTGTTGAGAAAATGTTTGCAGACCCTGGAAGAAAGGTTGGAAGTGGGAAGCTGGGAGCTTCACACGAAAGCAACTGGACAGACCCCACCCACCGAGGAACTAGCAGTGTGTCCAGGGTGCTGTCTGGAGGTCATGTACTCTGACGTGAGGTGGTGAGAAGGGCACTTCATTAGTAGGCTTCTCCTCCCCACCACCCCCGCAAAATCCATAACTGCAGTCTCATAGTGAGAAAACATGAGAAAAACACGATTGGAGGCACATAAAAAACAGGAAAGTCTGGGAAATTATCACAGAGCAGAGATGACTAGGGAGACAGAATGACTGTGCAAAGGGGCATCCTGGATGGGATTCTGGCACGAAAAGGGGAATTACCTGGAAAACTGGTGAAATTAAATAAAGAGCGTGGTTTAGTGAACAGTGTTGTACCAGTGTTGAATTACTGGTTTTGGTAAAGGTACCATGGCTTTGTCTGATGTCTCCATTAGAGGAAGCTAATTAAGCATATATGATAAAGGGTATACACTAATACCTTCACAACTCCTATGTAAATCTAAAATGATTTCACACTAAAAAGTTAAAACAACAAGAAAGGGAATGAAGCCTCTTTCCGAGGCAGCACTAAGGAGTGACTGTAGATGGAGTGTGGGATGGTTGGGCCTCATGATTCTCAACATTTACTTCCTAGTTATTCTGAGTAAACTGAGAATAATACTAGTTTTTGGGCCACGTGCGGTGGCACATGCCTGTAATCCCAGGCTGAGGCAGGTGGATCACTTGAGGTCAGGAGTTCAATAGCAGCCTGACCAACCTGGTGAAACCTCAGCTCTACTAAAAATACAAAAATTAGCTGAATGTGGTGGCGCATGACTGTAATACCAGCTACTCGGGAGACTGGGGCAGGAGAATCACTTGAACCCGGGAGGTGGAGGTTGCAGTGAGCCAAGATAATGCCACTGTACTCCGGCCTGGATGACAGGGTGAGACTCCATCTCAAATTAAAAAATAATAATAATAATAATAATAGATTTTGATCTCTATAATCATACTTTTCCAATCTTATGTGGAGCGCAAATAAAAGCATCCTTAGCACACAATGCCATCCTGACAAATGTGTGGCTCAAATGTTGTAAAATAATATGCTTGCTCTGCAATGGCCACTTTCTAGCAAATCGTCTTCCAAACCACCCTCCTTCTCCCCAGATCTCTTCCCCAGATTCTAGCATGGAATCCCAGAACCGTTTGCAAGAGCTGTATGCAGTGCTCTTTTATTTCTCACAGCTGAATGAGGTAGACATCTGCATCTCCATTACACAAATGAGAGTGCTGAGACCACTTTTTAGAGATCCAGGCATCTCAGGGCTTGGAAGCCATGAAAGGAAGGAAGAGTCTCATGGACTCAGTAAGCTCCAGGTGGGAGAAGTGGTGGGTGGACAGTCAGAGCCATCAGCTATGGACGCACGGATTCCTACTGCTCTCATTCGTTCCTGGAAAATCCCATGAAGGAAGGCACATCAGTGAGGAGTCCAGTCTGCCTGTTTCATCTGGAGCAGAGAGTGGCCCTGTTCTTGGGCCTGGAAAAGGAGGACCAGAGTATACAGGTCCAATCCCATGGATACAGGTGCAGAGGCCGCCAGTGAAGATACAAACCAGAATAGAAGCTGACTTGCAACCCTCCCAAGCGGTCCATGAATTTCAGGAAATGAAAATCTTGCCATCGTAAGCAATCATAAGTCAATTCACTCACGTTTATCGTGCCCTGGGGAGAGATTACATTTGGTGATGTCCTTGGCACGTGGTGCTTTTAAAAACGAACCTCTTAAGGCAAATATGTCTGAGGGAACGTTTAATCTTCTCTTTTTGCACTGTGGGCTAGGGATCCAGGGTGGGGCCCAGAAAGGAGTGGGCTGTTTCTGTCCAGGAAGAGCCGAGAGCATGGGACAGCTGCTCTGTCCGGATGCAAACGTCACGCTTGGCAATCACCCTGGATGTTTTCCACAGGGAGAGCCCTTCTCTATGAACAATGAAAAGGGCTGGGGCTGTCTCCAAAGGAACAAGTTCGATTTCATCAAACAGAAAAGCCCAGGGAAGGAAAGTGAACGGAAACTAAATGCTTGGGACGCTATTTCTGTGCAAAGCTCTGTGGTAGTTTTAGCTCCATTTCCTTAAATTACCTGTGCACGTTAGTAATTGCTATTTCAAAGGAAGCTTTCCTGGAACAGAGTGCCACATCACTTGAGCTCGCTTAGCTTTTACCCTTTCCAGACAGTGGCTTTTATCTGGAAAATGCTAAGGGGAAGACCAAATACCTGAAACTGAAGGCGAGAAAGGGATTGGCTGGGTATCTGGGGTATGTAGATCGAAGCTCCCAGAGAAGTTGAGACCAGATCTCCATGTGGCCAGTATCTGTTATGCCTATAATTGCTGCTCAGAGTGGCATTTTGCTGATATGCCTAAAATAGTCTTCTTGGGGCTGCTGGATACATTTGACAGCTGTTAAGGTATGAGGGGCGATGATCCAGCTGAAATCTTGTCTAAGTCATTTTGATAAGGGAACTGCCTTGCAAAAGCTTCTTAATTGCTCCCACATTCTTCCATTGTTCCATTTACCAGGGTCCTTTAAAAGGTCATTAATCAATCACTAAAGATGTGAAGGTTTTACATTTTGCTTGCTTAACAAAACACAGCCTTGACAAACTATCCCCCACTTAGTTTCAGATTAGCCCATACCAGGATGCCTCCTGCTAACTGGCAGTCCATCTCTGTAAGTGTCCTTTGGGCAATGTATCTGTTTGGCTCTGGGTCAATGGACAGGGCATCCGGAGTCTAGGGGTCTTTTGTAGAGACACTGTAAGCATTATCAATTGTATATCTCAACTTTAAAACGTGAGGACACAAATAGCCTATTTGCTCATTTGATCTTAAGTTTGATGAAAGAAAAGATGTTATACAAAACAGAGAAGACCAAGCAAGTTTAGTCAGTGTTTACTGCACACAGCGTAGAGGTATGTTTACAATTTGGTACTGTTATGACAATATCCAATGATCTCCATCCAAATATAAATAAGTCAATGCCTATCTGGTTTAGATATACATTGAAGGCACAGTTTCTCACCCTCAGCACCACTGCATCTGGGCTGGATGATTCTTTGTTGTGTGGGGACTGTCCCTGCCATTGTAGGATGTTTAACTGCCTGCCTGGTATCTACCTCCTGGTTCCCAGCCCCCTCCCCGTGTGACCTGTCACCACAACCAAAAATGTCTCAGTGTCTGCAGTCATCGACAAATGTCTCCTGGGGACAAACTTGCCCTCCGTTGAGAAACACTGGTCTAAGATCACAGAATTATGTTTTGCCCACGTAACACTGCAAATGGTGAATTTAACAAGGTGAAAATATAAAACATAGTGAAATGATTGGCTGTGTCTCTCCCACTTTTATTTAGTAAATTTAGTGTTTGTGGATACCACAGGGATTTTCTTCCCTTTGCAGCTGTCACACCTATATTTAAGGCTGTGCACTTTTGCATCTGTGTACCCAGAACAGCCTGTCTCATGGTAGGCTTTTCATAATTATCCTTTTTATTTAGAAAAAACAACCAAACAAACAGGAAAATACAGCTAATAGGGATGAAAACATAAATTGGAAGGGTTAAAAATTCCTCCTTTCTCAAGGGTCCCCTCCACTGCAGTGTGGTATCCAGGGCAAAATAGCACAGGGGTGAGTATCTGGGCTCTAAAATTAAGCGGATCAGTGTTCAAGATTTGGTTGTACCACCCGGTTCTTGGGGTACATTTGGGAAACCCTCCTAACCCCATGTCCCTCAGCTTCCCCAACCTTACAATGGGCAGATCCAATTTTGCCTCCTCAGGTCTCTCTGGACCCCGGTGAGTGAATACAGGTGCAGTTGTTCACAACAGGCCTGGCGCGGGGGCTTTGCTCAGTGCATGCTTGCTGCTGTTACGACGGTCATTATCATTGCTGCAACCACAGGGCTCTGCGTTTCAATTCCTGTTCATTCATCTGGCTTCATAACCCATCTGTAGTCTCTGGAGAGCAAGACCCATGTTTTACCCCAATCCCGGCTGTTCACTTGGCATTTATTCTATAAGCACCTATTGAAAGTATGTCCAGGGCACACCTCCATTTCCAGCACAGAGAAGACACTCAACAGATGATTACGGAATAAATGCCAACTGAACAGGACAAACGGTGGGTACAGGAGCAGGAACAAAAGTCACAGTTTGTGCAGGAGACAGTGTCTGGGTGTGTTAGTCTGTTCTCATCCTGCCAATAAGGACATGCCTGCAGCTGGGTAATTTATAAAGAAAAAGAGGGTTAATGGACTCACAGTTCCACGTGGCTGGGGAGGCCTCATAATCATGGTGGAAGGCAAAGGTGGAGCAAAGTCATGTCTTACATGGCGGCAGGCAAGAGAGAGCGTGTGCAGGGGAACTCCACTTTATAAAACTATCAGACCTTCTGAGACGTATTCACTATCATGAGAAGAGCACAGGAAAGAGCCACCTCTATGATTCAATTGCCTCCTACCAGGCCCCTCCCAGGACATGGGGGAATTGTGGAAGCTACAATTCAAGATGAGATTTGGGTGAGGACATGTCCAAACCCTATCACTGGGTGAACTGAAGAGGCCTGTATACCTCCCTGAGCATTTGAAGCCAGATGACCCAGCTCAAGTTCCAAACAAGGGACAGCGTGGGTCATCAGGTGCAGTGCGGAGCCCCCCTTTCTCAGTCACACATTTCCTGAACTAGTCTGCCTCTGCATATAAGAAAACTGTCCTCAGCGGCCCGGGTGACCACCTGCTTACACCACAAGCCTCTCCTTAAGGAGTAACAATTCCTGGAAACATATGGGAAACTTACAATTTTGCTGTAAAAATAATAAATATGATATTCTATGGGGATATTAGAAAAGTGGTTTTCTTTTGGGTGAACAAAAATATAGGGAGCAGGGCAAATGTTTTTTTTATAATGTATTTTAAAAATACATAGGCTTAAGTACAGTTCTGCAGTTTGTTTTGTTTTGTTGATTCTCTCACAAGTGGAAATTACACTTATGGGGATTTTGCATGCACGATTTTGTATCTTGTAAAATCGCAGAGAACACAAGGAAAGCCAGGGAGATACCACAGATTTCCTCTCTTCAACTAGAATCAAACACAAAACAGAATTTTCAATGTTAAGGCTTCAGCCGGGAGGGAGGCAGGAGGCAGGAGGGAAGGGCTGTGCTGCTGTCACTGGAAGTGGACAACATGGTAACACGGTGCCTCTGTAGCTCCTACCTGAGCAGGAAGCTCTCTGCACATGAGTCTTATTGCTTTCCTGCTCTGGGGGAAGGCAGGTCATGTCCCAGGGCTTTCAGGCAACTTGAGGTTATCTCTAACAACATAAATATTCCAGCAAGATCACGCCTCCCCTGCTCTTGCTTTTATTTCGGCTCACTGCCATGGAGCAGAAACACACAGTGGTGGACATCGGATTTCTCACAACTCTTGAAAACGAGCAATCGTTTGGCAGAGGGGCTCCTTTACTTGATGTTTGACCATGAATAAATGAAAAGCCTCAGGATCGTACAGGAATAAGGCAGGGGTTTCTCTCAGAAAATTGGAGGGGGGTTGAATTCTTGATCTGCCCTTTGGAGTGTGTGTGTCTCTGTGTGTGTGTGTGTTGTGTGTGGGTATGTTTGTGTGTGTGTATGGTGTGTTTGTGTGTGGTGTGTATGTTTGTGTGTGTGTGTGTGTGGCATGTATGTTTGTGTGTGTGTGTGTGGTGTGTATGTTTGTGTGTGTGTGTGTGTGTGGTGTGTATGTGTGTGTATGTGTGTGTGTGTGTGTGTGGCAAAGAGCGCATGTTAATACTGTGTTGACTTCCCTTTTTCCAATTTAAGACCCATTAGCATCTATAATCAGGTTCTGGATTTAAATGTAGTTAAATTGAAGTGAACAATTATTATTGACAGCAAGAGACTGCTTCTAAAATTTAACAATAGACCAGGCAGTCACATTTCCCAAACAGACCTATAATCACACATTAAAGGCACATAGAATTGAAATGGGAGGGGTTCTCAGCATCATCAAGGTCAATGCTTAGGACACGGTATACACTGAGGCTCCAGTCAGTTTTCAGGATTCAATAGTAGAATCTTTTGGACTGTTACGTAATATCAATGAGATTAACGTTTTAGAACCCTGAGAGAAGTACTAATTTTCTTATTAATATTTTTAATGGTTAAAGTAGTTACCCTGAGAATGTAATAAAACAATTTTTTCATGTGAATCAGTTAATGCATTTTCATTCTAACTTAGATTGTAACAAGCCTATTTTGGTTCATATATGAAAAATAATAACTTGTTCTGTACTTACTTAACATAAAATTGAAACAATTAAGCAGCTTGCTTAAAGCCAAATAGCTATTTAGAGATAGAACCAGGCTTAGAATTCAGGTCTCCTGAGACCATGTCTAATTATTTTTCCCTTGATGAAGAGGAGAATTTTATATTCATGATGACAAAAGGAAAATGAAAATTACTCCACTATTTTTTGTTTTGTTCTTCATTTCCCATTACCTCCCATGCAGTAACAGATTTACATGCCAAATAAACATTTTACGCATGGAAACCACAGCCATGCATGTATGTTTAAAGTAAACGTATATTTTCCTGTTAAAAAAATCCCCAGTTTTCTGGCTGCAGGGGCTCTCTTTGTTTTTCTGAGCGTTCCTTCTCACTTGCACCACACTGCAGAGCACAGTGGTCAGAAGGAGAGAGATTTTAATACGGCTGCAGAGCACAGATCAGATAATTTGATCATTGGGGGCCATGATTCTTCTTCTCAGAAAACTTTCAGAACAAATGACATGAACGAGACTGAATTTGATTTTATTAATCACGCCTTGAAGGTGTAACCTGGACACACTGGTTCTTTACTGCACACCCCGCGGTGGATTAGTAATGAGTTTTTCTTCGTCTTGTTTGAGCCAAGCGGTATAGACAGAAATATACAAATGTCTCTTTCTCTAAGCTCTGTGTGTTGATTCTATTGCATTGGTAGCAACAGCACTCTGCTGGCCATTGAAATGAACCATAAAACAAGATCTAGGAAAGCCGGTGGCTGCTCAGGCGTGGTGCTGGAGGATCTTGTGAACACTGGGAGGGTTTGGATTCCTATGGAGAAATCTGATGGGGCAGCCTGTGGCATCACATGATGCGAGATTCAAGGAAATGAATCAATTTCCTTGAACCTTGCTGTTTTCCTCTCTTGGTCTTATATTTTGCTCTGGAAAGAAAAACCAGAATGATCACAGATGTTAGCTCTTCCCTCAGCCATGAGGTTCTAAACACACTTCCTGTGTACCTATATTGATGGAGTTTACTTGATTCATATGCCCATTTATTTAGTTTGTCTGTACTGAGAACCTGCTCTTAGCCTGGTGCCAGGCTAGGGCTTGAAGGAGGCTATTGTCAAGGGGTAGAGACATGCCGCAAGTAACCGTGTGACCAGCATGTAAAGTCCAACTGCAGTGTTGCAAGAGCAGGGCTTTCGGCCCTATGAGAGGCTATCACCTGGGGATTGGAGCTAGTGGGATAATCCAAGGAAGGCTTCAAATTTTGAGGAGTTGTGTGGAGATGAGGAGAGAAGGAAGAACAGTTCAGCCAGAAGGAACAGAAAATGCAAATGCGTCAGAGGAGGGATCATGGATTTTGCTGTAGGTGTGTAGCTCCAAAGTCCATGATTTAGTTAATTGTGTATTTGCTGAATTAGAGACTTCAACTACATGACACGGTAGAGCAGGAAGCCTTGATTCAGCTGGCAGGCAGATCTGGCCTTCCCCAGACCTGAGCCTGAGCCCCTGTTTTGCCGTTACAGTGGGGCTTGCTAAAGCCATTAGAGATTCATTCGTGTAACAGTATTTATGGAAAGTTTACAATAGGAGTACAATGGTGAGCAATGCTGTCAGGATCCTGCCCTCATGGAGATTACAGACGGGAAGGTGAGTGCAGTCACTGATAAAGCAACCACAACGTAACAACCACACAGACATCACAGCCTGCAGGAGGAAGCTCCTGGTGCTTTGAGAGAGGGTGACACGGGGGTGAGTGTTGAGAAAGTGCCATTTGCACTGAGTGGTGGGTGAGAAGGCCATCTCCAGGCTTGAGGTGCAGAGGCGAGGTGGAGAGCAGAGCATTCCACACGGTCACGTGGTCTGGGAAGGCCTGACAAGCATGCGGACACAGCAGAGCCACTGACGAACTGAGGCTGATCAGGTCGAGGGCTGGGCTGGCTTGACCTGTGGAATGGGCATGACGGTGACATTCCCCACCATGCTGCCCTGCTCCCTGGGCCTGGCTGTAATGAAAGGGAAAATGGTCAGTAAAATAAAGAAGAGAACACTGTATTAGTCTGTGCTCAGGCTGCTGTAAAGAGCTACATGCGACTAGGTGATTTATGAAGAAAACAGGTTTAATTGACTCACAGTTCAGTGGGTTGTACAGAAGGCATGACTGGGGAGGCCTCAGGAAACCTCCAAAATGGTAGAAGCAAAGGAGAAGCAAGCACATCTTCACATGGCCGCAGGAGAGAGGGAGAGAGCTAGGGAGAAAGGGGCACACATTTTTAAACAGCCGGATCCATGAGAACTCTGTCATGAGACAGCAGTAGGCGGACTGCACTAAGCCATAAGAAATCATCCCCAGGATCCAATCACCTCCCACCAGGCCCACCTCCAACACCAGGAATTACAAAGCCACATGAGACTTGGCTGAAGACACAGAGCCAAGCTGTTATCAACCAGCAGTCTGGAATGTGCCCCACAGATGTTTGTGTAATAAAAGGAGAAGGGGAGGGGTGGGAAAAAAGAAGAAAGAGGAAGAGGAAGAAGAGGAGGAGCAGGCAAGGAAAGGGGGAGGGGAGGACAACGTATGAAACACTTAGTATCCACCAGCATTTGATATTTGTTACCTGCTTATTGTTCGCAGCAATGGGAATGACACCTATAAGGTAGTAATACCATTTGTATTTTTATTCTACAGATGAGGAAACCAAGGTTTAAATGCAGTTCAGACGCAGGAGCTGGGGTTAGAATTGCAAAGCTCAGTCTTCAGAGGTTAAGCTCTGCAGGGGCTGAGATGAGAGAGAGAGACCACACAGGCCCCTTGGAGTCTGGGCTGAGCTATACCCTGAATGGGGAGTTATATGTCCTCTATGTCCTCAGAGGAAGGTGGTGGTGGAAGCAGAGACGGAACGCAAGGAAGGACCAGGTGTGTTCACAGAGCATGAAGGGTGCTTGTGTGTGAGGGAAGGTGGAGTGAGGGCTGAGTGCTGGCCTGGAGCTGGGCTTGCTGGATTGCTTGCATACTGGTTCAGTGAAGGAGTGGGAGTCCATCGCGTGTGAGCAGAAGCAGTGGTTTCTTTTATTTCACTGTCCCTTTAAACCTGATGGGTCGACCCAGGACAAAAGACCAATACTTCCTTCTGATGCTCTCAGATAATAGAAGTTCCCTCACGTCACTTCTAGTCAGGTTCACAATCTGAGTCCAGTTCAGTTAAAAAAACAGAACCCTGGGTGTGAAATGGTGCAGCCGCTGTGAAAAAGAGCCTGGAAAGTTCCTCAGGAAATTAAACAGAGACTTACCACATGGTCTGGCAATTCTACTTTTGGATCTATATTCAAAGGAATTGGAAGCAGAGATATGAAAAGATAATTGCACCTCATGTGCATAGCAACATTATTCACAATGGTCAAAAGATGGACAAAACCCATGTCCCTTGATGGGTGAGTAGATCAACAAATGTGGCATTCCACTAAATGGAATATTACTTTGCTTTGAAAAGGAAGGAAATGGACACATGCTACAACAGGGATGAACCTGGAGGACATTATACCAAGTGAAATAAGCCAGTCATGAAAGGTTAGATACTGTGTGATACAGCCTACATGAGGTACCTACAGCGGTGGATTTCATAGAGAAAGAAAGTAGGCTGGTGATTGTGAGTGGTTCGCATGAGGGGAGATGGGTGTGGAGTTGCAGTTATGGAAGAGAAAATAATTCTGGAAATTAGCCGGATAACAAGGTAAATATATTTAATGTTCCTGAACTGTACACTTAAAAATGACTAAGATGGTAAATTTTATATTATACATATTTTAGGTCGGGTGCGGTGGCTCACGCCTGTAATCCCAGCACTTTGGGAGGCGAAGGTAGGTGTATCACCTGAGATCAGGAGTTTGAGACTAGCCTGGTGAAACCCCATCTCTACTAAAAATACAAAAAAATCTAGCCAGGTATGGTGATGCATTCCTGTAATGCCGACTAATTGGGAGACTGAGGCAGGAGAATTGTTTGAACCTAGGAGGCAGAGGTCGCAGTGAGCTGAGGCCATATTATATATATTTTATCACAACTAAAAACATCCTTTTAACAATGTTGTATAGTTTTAATTGTACAAGTCTTTCACCTCTTTGGTTAATTCCTTACATTTTCATAATAAAATAAAGCATTTTATTGTTTTGGCTGCTATTGTAAATAGAATTGTTTTTGCTATTCCTTTCAGGTGGTTCATTGTAATTATAGATCTGCAACTGATTTTTGTATGTTGACTTTGTATTCTGATACTTTATTAAATTCATTTGTTAGGGCTGAAAGGTTTTTTGTGGAATATTTAGGGTTTTCTACATATAAGATTATATCATCTGTGAACAGAGATAATTTTACTTTTTCCTTTCCAGTTTGGATGTCTTTCATTTCTTTTTGTTGCCCCATTACCCTGGCTAGGACTTGCAGGTTCTAGCAAACATCATACCCCATGGAGAAAGACTGGAAGCTTTTCCTCTGAGACCAGGAACAAGGCAAATATGCCCACTCCTACCACTTCAACCAAGTGGTAGGAGTTCCTGGTCTAAGAGGAGAAGCTTCCAGCCTTTCACCACAGAGCATGATGTTTGCTGTGGGCTTTCCACGTTAAGGCTTTATTATGTTAAGGTAGCTTCTTCCTATTTTTGGTTTATTGAGTGCTCATATCACGAAAGACCATTGAACCGTGTCAAATGCTTCTCTGCACCCATTGCAATGACCATGTGGTTTTTCCCTTCATTCTCTTAATATGGTGTATTGCATGGATCCATTTTTAAATGCTGAACCATCTTGCATTATTTTGCTATTTGTTTGTGTGTTTGTTATTCATTGAAGCCAAAAAGCCATCATACTTTCAGTTTCACAAAGTATGGAGTGGTGTTTTTGTTGACGGAGGGCTTGGGAACTGGCTAGCACCATCTCATTGAAGGAGACGGGTCATCTCTTTACTTCTTTTTGAAGTCTTCTGAAGAGTTAAGGAGACAGCCTCAGCCATCTGTCATTCTGTGTTCAGAAACCCTCTTGCCTCGCTAATCTCTCGAAAGAAAGAGAAAAGGGCTGCAGGCTCGGGTCCTCGGCGGGCTTTAGGATGAAGCTGGACTTTTCTAAGGAACATTTCTTGGTCTTCACTGTTTTAAATTGTACGGTAATCTTTTTATTGTGAGTGGTAATGGTTTTGCATTTACAGTAACTGTATGCATTGTGCTTCTGAAGCAAATTTTATAAGTGATAAAGGGAACTTTATCAATTAGAGTTAATTAAATATGAGGTTTGTGGATGTAATTGGCAAATGTCTGGCATGGGTGCCATCCGTCCCATCACTTCCAGGAACGATCCCCAGAGTCAATGTTGAAGACAGGCAGCCCCATTCAGGCCTCTAGGAAATGACCCCATGTGATTAGGTGTCTCCATCCTCAAGGAGAATTCCTTGGCATTCTCCTTGGGCTCCAACCCATGGCCAGAAGCCTACGGTCAAGGTGGGCAGGGCCAGGCCAAGAGTGGCCAACACAGGCCCAGGCCAAGTGTGGGGGCAGCAACATCTCCATGGAAAGCAGAGCAGTGGGAGGCCTCAATGCCAGCTGCCTCGGGAAGGCCCTGGAGTCTGCTGGAGAGGCCTCTGGTTCCAACCACAGGCAGCCAACTATGTCCTGGAGGCATTCTCCAAACTGAAAGGCAAATCTGTGGAAATGCCTCATTAGTAATATAAATATCAGCTTTCTTTAATTTTGAATGATAAATATCAAAATATCACACACTGCGTTGCTATCTAAACTGAAAATGTATACCCAGCTCTGTCTTGGGGGTAGAAAGACCGGGAGGAGAGAGGAGAGAGAAGAGAGAGAGAGAGAGAGAGAGAGAGAGAGAGAGAGAGAGAGAGAGAGAATCCCAGAAGAGTGAATGGCTCAGAGGAACCAAGACCTAGGGGAACTCGAGGACCTGCGGGAGAGGGGCCCTGAGCAGGTGTGGCCCCAGGAGCTACTCATCCCCCTGTGCAAAATCCCCATGCTTCTCCACTCCCACGGTACAGAGAGCGTCTAAAAAGGCAAAGCCACTTGCTTTCTCTCGTGTGTGGCTGGAATCAGTGTAGTGGACAATTTTTGATGTTACTTACCAACAGCCCTAAAACATTCAAACCAGTTGATGCAACATTTTCATTTCTAGGGATTTTTCTGTTGGGGAATAATCATTTAAGTATATAAAAATATAGGTAGGAATATGTTACAGCATTCTTAGAAAAAAGAAGGAAATTTTCGATAGTGTGTTAGGAGGGAAATGGCTGAATAAATCCTGTCTCAGTATTTTTTACTTTGATCACTTGAGCTACCATCTTTATCATTTCTGTCAAATCTGAGAACCTCCTGAATTATTATTTACTCAAAAGATTTTTCTTTCTTTCTTTTTCTTTTTTTTTTTTTTAACTTAAATAGTGTTTAGGCTTAATTTAAAAAAAAGTGCAATCATGGGGTTGATAGGCCACTTATATAATTTTTCAAGTGCTAATTAAAATGTGATTAAGATAAAGGCATTTTTATCCATGTGCCACCTAAGACTCTTGGTGGTAAACTATCACCCTTTGGGAGCTACCAAATTAAAATATCATCCAATGTGCCGCAGTGCAATTGCAGGTGTGAGGCCGTGGTTCCCAGCTTGTCTGTAGGGACAGGTTTGTTCTACAGATGTCACTCAGGACTCACTACATGCCAGTGCCCTGCTTTCCCCTGGAAACACAGCAACAGGTAAGACATGGCATTTATTTTGAAAAGATCCTGGTCTAATAATAAAAAAAAGCAGATTACCAAATACTATACATGTTATTATCTCCTTATTTTTAAAATGTTCTCTCTCCCTCTCTCCCTTTTGCCATGTATACATGTAGGGAAAGATCTGGAAGGAAGAGATTTCAAGTGTTTTGTTATTTCTACACCATCACGTAAGTCAGTAATGTTGTATGCAGCAGAAATGATACCGAAACTAAAAACAAGGACACAAAAAACAGGAGGTGGTGACCCAAGCCTTCAACAAGGAGAGGGAAGTAAAAAAGGGAAAGGAAAGAAAAAGCAGCAACCTAGTATCAAATCAAGTATGTGGTACTACTGTAAGAGGTGTGAATGAAGGCTTCTAATTTGTATCAGAGGAAACCAGAGCTTTTTGTTTGCATCATTTAACTGAACTGTGAACCCTTGTGCCCCTCATCTTTATCATCGGAGTTGACATTGAAACAAATTCACATCAGAAGTTTGCATCTCGCTTTTATGCACTATAAAATAATTTTTTATTGTCTTTCAGTGCAGTTTTTTGGTAGAAAGAATATTTTTAAATGGACAATTGCAACTGATTTTTTATTTTCTTTGTGCATAAATAAATGTCCTACTTTCTCTAAGGTTAAGATGGATGCCCCGCACTATTCAATAAAAACACAGAAAAACACAATAGTGTATCTCTTCCCCTTCTGGGCTGTTTTCCGAGGGATAAAAGGGAGCAGCAGATGTAGTCCCTACTTTCGAGATTCTATTTTGTGATTTGATGGGTTACATGAGACTCTGCTGGGAGAACTAGCTCCTGCCATGAATTTGGAGCCACTTACTGAGGCTGCATCTGTGATCAGTTACCAGAGTTCCCCCACAGGTGGGGTACAGCGAGAGAAACACTTTAATTGAGGACGTTCTTACATTGAACAAGTTTAGTGCAAACACATCTTTCCCTGTTAGTAAGGAAACAGGTCTGGGCACCAAAGACACCTTCCAAGTTCTGATCAACATCAGGTTGTAAGTGGTCTCTTCATTTCACTGTCTGATAGCGACACGAAACTGCCAGGATACCCTTAGATGGCTTTCTTTGCTTAATAGCAGGAAAAGGGAAAATAGAATCTCAGTAAAGCCTCCTGTTAAACTCTCACCAAGACATCTGAAAACTGTAAAGGGACTCTAGCATACATTCTGTGTTTAAAAGGAAAAAGAAATTACAGAGGGGTTTGCAGGAGCCAAGGCAATTGGAGAGAATGTGACTTAATGAATTCTCCCCTTGTTGCTGGAGAGCTGTCCTCCCTTCCCATGTATACTTGCAGCCCATTCACAACTGGGGACTTTTACATGGAGAAAATGGAACCTGCTGGTAGAGGCCCCGTTTCTAATACTCCACGCATGAATTACTGTGCTCCTTGTCCTTAGGTATTAGCTGCACTGTGCTTTCTTTTGAGAAATGAATACTTATGCTTTTAGCAACAGCCACAGAAGCTGGTCTTGCTTTGGTAGCTGTGATGGCAGAATTCTAAGACAGCCCCCAGGGCTCTGAGCCCTGGTGAACATGCCCTGTGTGACCTCCTCTGTCTGCTTGAGCAAGGAACCTGTTACCATGATGAGATGTCACTCCTGTGATCAGGCTATGTCTCACGGCAAAGGTGAAATTTTTTCAGAAGATGAAATTAAGATCTCTAATCACGTGACTTCGAGTTCAACTTATCCTGGAAGGGCTTGATCAAATCAAAGGAGCCTTTTAGAAAAAGAAGGTCCAAAAGTCAGAGATGGACAAAATCAAAGAGCTTCATGACATCAGAGACTTTTCCTCTGGCTGTTCCTGAAGATACAAACCACATGGCTTTCACAGCTGCAAAGAAACGATTCTGCCAATAACTACCTGTGCTTAGAATTGGATCGAGAGCTTTGGATGAGACAGCCCCAGCCCATGTGTTGATTTCTGCCTGGTAAGATCCTGAACAGAGAACCCAACTGAGCTACACCTGAGCCTATGACCCACAGAAACCAGGAGAGAATAAATGGCTGCTTTCAGCCACCAACGTTGGGGAAACTTGTTCTGCAGGGCGGGCAGCCTGTACAGTGGGGCTCAGGGTCCCAGTGGGAAAGTGAAAGTTGAGGGAGGGCATTTCCTCTCAGCTGGGCAGAAGCTTATTCCCATCGCAATGGGCTCTGGGTTCAAGTCTCCCTTAGGAAATCTGTACCTTTGTCTTTGCTGGAAGGTTCTCAGTTTTTGAGGTATCTAGATTAGAGGCCTGTGAGCTGTCTCAATGGGAAACCTAGGCAACAAGAACTAGGCGTAAGAAGAACGGAGTGCGTAGAAGAATTTTAAGGGCCTCTGCCCACTTGAGCCTTTCCTATTGATCAATCAATTCCACCTTCTTCGTCCGTTAGCATTTGGAGTCCCCAGGACATAGAAATCCATTCTCACCAGGTGTCGGTGGTTTACCTCTTTCTGTGTTGATCTTCCAGTTTTTG
>NW_016107626.1:1964251-1965185 GCF_001604975.1 Cebus imitator | reverse complement strand
TTTACCCAGGCTGGAGTGCAGTGGCATGATCTCGGCTCACTGCAACCTCTGCCCCTCGGGTTCAAGCTATTCTCCCACCTCAGCTTCCTGAGTAGCTGGGACTACAGGCATGAACCACCACACCTGGCTAATTTTTTTTTTTTATTTTTAGTAGAGACAGGATTTTGCCATGTTGGCCAGGCTGGTCTTGAACTCTTGACCTCAGGTGATCCTCCTGCCTCAGTCTCCCAGAGTGGTGGGATTACGGGTGTGAGCCACTGTGCCTGTCCCAAATTTTGAGGTTTTATAATTCTGGTTGACTCTTCACACCTCAGAGCTTATGTGATTGCTTTATTTGTTTAAGTCAAGAATACGTGGTGGTTTTGTCTGGTGTATTTTATCTCTTTCTTCTTTGTTTTTGCTCAGATCTTCTTCTTATTTATCTTTCTATTTCCCTTTTCTAACTCTACATTTTTGTTTCAAAATGAGCAAACAACAGAAAAACAGCGATGAAATACCTTTTATTGTCTTAAAAATAATCCCAAATAGTACCCATGTCCTAAGGGAAGCTATTTATACAAATGAAATGTTTTCTCAGCTTGTTCTGCTCTTCCCTCAGCAATTCCAGGGGCCCCTTATTTTATCTTAGTAGAAGCAGTGAATAAAGAAATAGCTCCATTTCATAAGAAATTAGATATTCCAGGGCACATTTGAGCTATTTCCCCTAACAACATGTCATTAGGCACCTTCTCTCTCTGCCTGTAGTTGACTGTGCATGGCTCAGGGGAACGTCCCCATCCCCCATGTGACGCAAGTTGATACAAGGCACCTTATATAAAGCAGCCAGTAAGGAGGAGAGGCCCAGACACCCAGGTGAGGGGCTCTGCCCCGACACCCAGAAGATCAACTCCACCCACCACCCAGGGGAGTGGCTCTGCCCCGACACCCAGAAGAT
>NW_016107626.1:1942670-1963875 GCF_001604975.1 Cebus imitator | reverse complement strand
CACCCAGGTGAGGGGCTCTGCCCGGACACCCAGAAGATCAACTCCACCAACTCCACCCACCACCCAGGCGAAGAGCTCCGCCCAGACACCAAGGCAAGGGGGTCTGCCCAGACACGCAGGCAGGCAATGGGCTCTGCCTGGATACCCGGGTGAACAGCTCAACCCAGACACCCAGGCAAAGAGCTCCACCCAGACACCCAGGCGAACAGCTCTGCCTGGACACCCAGGTGAGGGGCTCCACCCAGACACCCAGGTGAGGGGCTCTGCCCAGATGGTGAACACCGTTCTCCAGATCCGAGTGAAGGGTCTAGGCAAGTTGGAGCCTAAGCACAAATGCTGGGGCTTCAGGGATTCTTTTGGAACGCCTAGTATTTTTTAAGTTGAAACAATTTCCCCCACACAGTGGTGTTAGATTATCTTCAGTTCGAAAGGCAAAAAACAGCCTCTTCTCTCAGGAAAAAAGGGCCTATTTTTGCACTGCCACATCTCACCTTTCTTTCAAATCACGATGCTGACTTCAGAGTGTAGCAGTGTTTTGGGATGTGAATTAAATTTCCCTTTAGGGCCTCAATTAGGCCTAATGGAAATGACTCTAATCCACCCTCCCTGGAATACAAAGTGCCAACCCTCTGTTATTAGTTGAGTTAATTTAACTGAACATGGGGGAAAAATGTTCAGATCCAAGTGAGGGCTTCTGCAGCAGCCATTGTGCCAGCAGCTGGCCAGGCATGCAGGGCGATGGGCAGACAGCCGGGCAGCTCGTGATGGCGAAAGCTCTTAGGGTGGCAGCCTGTCGGCCAAGAGCACACCTGGCGTGGAAGGTTAGAAGACATGTGGAGGATGTTAAGGTCACAGTAACCAGGTCGACCAGGACCAGGGGAAGGTCACTGACCTGCATCACAACCTGCTACCTGCAGTGACCTCAGCACCCACGGCCACACCAGCACTGTGGATGTTCTCACGTCCATTCTAGTGCCATGCTAGGTCTGCATCCACTGCACGAGAAGGAATGAAGGGGAATGCAACAGAGAGGACACTGGAATCGTCAGGGCATTGATGAGCTGTACCCATCTGGGTCTCATTCCTGTCTCCACCACATTCTAACCAGACCCATCTACACATTTCATCTGTAACCTGGGGTTAATGAGAGTGCCTACCTCCTCAGCTTTTAGTGAGAATCAACCAAAACACTATGTGGTCCAGAGGCTGGAAGTTTTCTCCAGAAATAAAGTACAACTGGAATTCCAATATTCTCCAAATATTTGTACTACTCTTCTTCTGGGGTTCTTAGAAAAGTGGCTGATTTTGGGACTGGGGCAAGAAATAGACAAGATGAGCCTGGAGTGTCCTGTAGGTCTTGGGAGTAAGAATGTTCCAAAACAAGAAGCCTTCCTGTCTCAATGATGGGGTCTTGGCGAAAGGACACAGGAGCCACTGAAGATGCCCCAACAGCCAAAGCTGGAATAATCAGAACAACGAAATAAATAAAGCGGTATTGGATTATAATGCAAAACATAAAATAAACAACAAATATTACACTATAACACAAAATATAAAATAAATGTTGGATACACAAATAAATGGGGGAGGAGAGACAAATCTCCTTTGCAGAAGAATTCCAGATAATGTGTTTAGACAGCCTACTCTCTAGGAGGTGGTGCTAACTCCCACCTCAAAGCATGGACACAGAGTGTAGCGTCAAAAGGGGGAGAACAGAAAAGCATGGCGGGGAGCCCTGACTCCACCTTGAGCCAGGTGCCCAAGGTCAGCATCATCAGCAGAAGGCGCGCTGGGCCACGCACCCTGGACCAAAGTGACCAGACTGGCACTTCCCCTCTGCACTCTTCCTCCCCAGAACTCAGAACCTTAGCCTAACCTTGACAAAATCTTAAGACAAATCCCCCTTGAGGAGCACTCCATAAAATGTCTGGCCAATTCGTCTCAAAACTGTCAAGGTCATCAAAAACAAGGAGAGGTTGAGAAACGTTCCTGGCTCAGAGGAGCCAGGCACAGGAGAACTAAATGTAACGTGGAATCCTGGGTGGGATCCTGGAACAGAAGGTAAACATTAGGGGAACATGAAGGAAATTTGAATAAAGTCTGTACATGAATGAATCACAACGCATCAGCATTGGTTAATTGACTAACATACCATGCTAATGTAAGATGTGGATAGAGATAAGAGGGTGTGTGGTTTATGGGAATATTTTGTATTATCTTTATAATAATTCTATAAACCTAAAATTATTCTAAAACAAAAAGTTAATTTAAAAGAACACAATGTGAAATGTTTTGAACAATATTATAAGACTGTCCTAAGAAAAATGTATCCAGATTAAATGAGTGTCTTTTATTTTGAGATCATGCTCGTCTGAGGTGAGGGGGAGCTGGGAAGATGACCTTTATGGAATGTCAAGACTAGCTCTGGATCGCTGGATAGCCTTCCTCCTTGATGTTCTTCGATGATTATGATCTCCGCCTGACCCAATGTCAGCACTGAGGCTTACAAAGATCTAGTGACCTCTCAAAGTTACCCTCATGCTCTGGCAGGAAGCAGGGATTGCTTCTACCTGTGCTGTTGACTATTTTAATCATGGGGATTAAAATAATCATCTCTTTGATGAAGCAGACAGAGAAGAAATTTTTAGACAGGAAATAAAGCACACTTTCTCCTTTCAAACACATTCTTGCCTTTGCTGTGAAGCATTTCTCAGCTCCTTCAAACACAGCAGGCAAGATTAAAAAATTACATCACATCATATGGCAATACACCAATTAATATGCATGTTAGGACCAATCACATGATTGTGGGAATTGAACATTGTTCTTTATGTCAAGTCTTACTGAGTTATTAAAAAAATAGATTCAATACCCGAGAATGACAGTTTTGAGCAGCTGCGTGTTGCCAGTTGCCTGTGCATCATAGCCGTTCATGAAAGGAGGCTGTTTGAAGTGATGTACCTGAGCACACTGCGTGCATTTGAACAGGTGACCATCCTGGCTGCAGACACAGGCCGTGACTGTGGTGGAGCAGAGGCAAGGTAACCCCCGCCATGCCTGGGGCCAGCACCAACATGGAAACCAGCAGCACACAGCCCTGTGTTTTCAGCCTAGAGACTTCTGGTGTCTGCACCTTCACTTGCCAATAAATGAGCCAGAGGACGTGATATTATCTGACTTTCTGCAAAGCAAATTTGCAGTCTGAAGTGCTTCAGGGAATTTTAATGTCCGATGATATATGGCAGAAGATTCAACCTGGGATAAGTTTTGGAATATGAACGTAGGTTTCCCCCAGAGATGGTTTATTAATACATGCTCTGGTCTCTGGGACCATGAGTATAAATCAGATTCTATTGAACTCTGTTTAAATTGTGCTACTGTGTCTGCTCTTATCTTTGTACAGTTTCTAAATCTGCTGAGAAACTTCTTGAAAAATATATAGAAAATGAAGTTTCTATGGCAATGTAATTTGCTTTACCCCCAGAAAACTACAAAAGAAATAGAAACCTGTCCTTAGACCAATCTCTTTCCTTATGCATTTTTTCTCCCAGCGTGGAGTTTTCACTCAGCTCAGCACAGGACATGGGGAGGTGTGGCCGAGCAGGCGGTTTGGGAAAGGAATCCAGGTGGCTCTCAGCAGAGAGAACAGACACACTTCTGATCATTTAAAATAAATGACGTCTCATCTCAGAGTCACACAGAGCTCCAAATTTCAATTATTTAAATCACTGCCTCTTCAATACCCCTCCCCCTGCAAAAAAAAAAAAAAAAAAAGGACGCAATATTTCTTAATGTTGGAGAGGCACCAATACCGGTGTGTGGGCTCAGGCCCCTTGGAGCTAAGTAATTCCAAAGCTCCAGGCTTGACTCCGGCCGCTTTCACACCTTAGGACTGCTGAATCTGAAAGGAGACTGTGGCCAAATCCCTGAGAACCTTTTCCAGATCTTAAGATCTGCGTCCCTCTCAGGGTGGGTGACAATGCAAAAAGAGAGCCAGCCGGTGCCATTTTTCATTAATCTCCTTGTCATTCAGGGTTTCAGGGGGAGGGCTTTACAAGGTGACAGCAGGTCCAGATTTGCAAGTACAAAACAAACTTTCAGGTCCAAAGAGGCAAAACAGTAAATCCTATCAGACAGTGCTGTCTGTTCCAATCAACCACAGCAGAGAGAAGAGGCACAGCCTGAAGTTTTACCTTCTCCACTGCTGTTTCTCCTCCAGGTGTCATATAAATTAGCCAGGAATGCATGCCTTTCCCGGGAAATGGTTTGTCTTGAGCAGTTTGTCCTGACTCTGGATGGGGGTGAATTTGTCATTGCCTGGGGACTCCAGGGTGCTGCCAGAAGTGAAGACCCAGGCACGTTGAGGGAACAGAAGAAGCTTAAGGACAAGTAGAGCTGAAAGGTCCCATTGGAAATCCTGGTTTCCTCCTGTGCCCTTGGTTGATGGGGAATCAATATTTTGGGGGACTGCTACTTGAAACTGACCTCTCTTTCTTCCCGACCCTTGTGGATGAACCCCCAGAGGTCAGGAGGGATCGGATCAGTGAAGATACCTAAAGTCAATTGGGAAAATGGCACTCTCCTCCTTGGAAATCTATAATGCAGGGTGGGAGGCAATGAGCTGCCCATTGAGCCTGGGAAGAAAGAAACGCAAGCCCTTTGTAGCAGCATGGATGGAGCTGGAGGCCCTTACCCTGAGTAAACTAAGGCAGGAACAGAAAGCAAGATACCTCATGTTCTCGCTTGGAAGTGGGAGCCAAGCCTCAAGTACAAAGGGGCACAAAGGGAGCCACAGACACCAGGGACTGCTTGAGAGTGGAGGGTGGGAGGAGGGTGAGGATCAAAAAACTACCTGTCAGGTACCACGCTCCTTACCTGGGTGACAAAATAATCTGTACACTAAACCTCTGTGACATGGAATTCACCTGTATTACAAACCCACGCATGTACACCTGAACCTAAAACAAAAGTTAATTAAAAAGAAAGAAAGAAAGAAAGAAAGAAGCACATCCTAGCAGGAACTCGCATCCAGACAAAGGCAGAAGCTACTGTGTGGATAGAAGCTGGAATGAGAAGAGCATCCTGGTGCCAGCTCGTGAGCTGCCCAGAGGCCTGGTGGGTTTCATGATTCTCACTAAGTCCTCATAAAAATCCCCCCCTTTCAGTCGCCTCCAACTGCTTCTGTTCCCCAGGAGCCCTCACTGCTGTGCCTCTTGAAGTAGCCTCCTCTGTTTACGGTTGGAGCCAGTGATAGTCAAAGCACACAGCTTAGAATTGGGGTCAGGGGCTCCCAAAGCACAGCAGGTTCACTGGCTACTGCCCCCCAAGGCAGGGGTCAGGACAAGCAGAAGTGACGTCAGCCCTTCATGGGCGTGGAGGGATTTGGAAGGAAGTTTTGGAAGCTGTGAGGCTCCTCCGTGGCCCTTTCACCCTGTGGCCTGTCCTGCCCCAGCTTTGCCTGGCCTTGGTCCAGCGTGTAGGGTGACAAGATGCTGGGATGCCAGAAAGCTGACCTTTTTCTGAACCGGCACGCATGTAAAGTGGGAGCCCTGTGTCCATCTGCCTTCCAAAGCTCAGGGCTGCCTCTTTCACCACTGCCTCCACCCTCCCCAGAACCACACACCCGTGCCTTTATCCAGCGAGCATAATCTTGTTCCATGAAAGCTGTAGAGGGCCCTCTAGGATGTGGGTCCTCCGTTGTCATGCCCGCATTCGTGATAATGATTTGAAAATTAGTAAGCGGTTGGTGTGCACTTACTAGGTGTTAACTGCTGTTCTAAATCTTTATATGTATTAACTCATTTAATCTTCAAACAACCCGATGTGGCGGTCACTGTCACCGTACCCATATTACACAGGAGAAAAGTGAGGCATGCTGTGGTTGGCTCAAGGCCTGGCAGTAAAGCAACAACAAATATAAGCATAAGACAGCACATGCTAACGGCGGGCTTTAAAGCTAATACATGGAAACTTTCATGACAAAGGGGGAGGCCTTGTACTAGACTCAGAGTCACCCAACCATGCGTCCCGTCTCACCCCACGCACACCAGTCTCCAGTATCTCTAAGCAATGTGGGATCCCAAACGGAAAATAATCTTCGAGATCACACAAGCATTTGGGCTTAGTGTAAACTACAGGGTCAGCCAGCCGTGTCTTCTACCACGCAGAAAAGATTGTGTCGCCTTTCCCCCGGCAGCCTGGGCTGAAAATTGCCGCTGAAGTTTTAACGACTGCTCAAAACAAACCGAAGGGAAGAATGTCTTCATGCTCTTGATAGTTATTCTGGTTTGTGACGGCAAAGGAAGGGAGAGGCAGTAGGGGGCCGCTTCCCGTTCTCCCCCTTATCCTGACAATTAATATCATTGATGTGCACCCAAAATAACCCCTCTTTTTAGGATTATACTCCTATAATCTATAATTATAATCCTATAATAATACTCCTACATCCATCAGTCTTTTATGGAAGTTCTAGGGTACACAAGAAAGTGTTCTAGATTTTTTTAGGAATGCAAAGGTGACTCAGGATTGCAGGGAAACTCTATTCTCAGGAAGATCACAGTCCACTGAAGAAGAGAAGACCTGTCTAGACAAACACCATGCGAATGGTGGTAGGACTGTACTGTAAGAAATGTAAAGGAAGCTTCCAGAATGGAGAGGGCTCTTGCTACTGGGAAGTAAGGCTGGTGCAGGCAATTCAGAAACATGGACGGGTGGATTTGACTGCAGTGACAGCAGAAGCAGTGGCTCCTGGGTAAGAAAGAATGGGACATGACTGGGAAAATTGGGAGTATTTCCTCCTCTGTGGAATCATACAATATATGAAAGAGTACGTGTGCTTAGATCCTAGAAGGATTCTCAGGCTAAGAATGTCATAGTTCATTCAGTAGGCTTAAAACTTTTCTGATTTTTTTTAGTAAAAATAATCTGAATGTTTCTTTAGGTTAATTAATTCTACAATTATTGAGCAGCTTTATGGAATAAGATGGGCTGGGAGAGCAACAGCCAGCCAGAATTCCATCACACACATGGCAGGGGTTGGCCCAGGCTTTGGTTTAGCAGAAGTTGCTTCAGCAAAGAAGGTCACTTATTGACTCATGTACATGGAGGCTAAGATGCAGGGCTCCCTCCAGGCATGGTTGAATCCAGGAGCTTAAACACTGTGCCAGGCATTGGTCTGTCCCTCTCCTTATTCCTGCTACCTTCCCTGTTGGTTTTATTCCCTGGTAGATTGTCTGCAAATGGGAGCAAAGATGGGCCCTGCTGCTCCAGGCTTCCATGTTGCTTAGCACTGATGGGCCTGGAAGCAGACTGATGGTTTTCCTTCATGATAGCTATATGAATCCCCAACAGGCTCTGATGGACTCATTTATGACATCTCTAACCCTGAACCAGTCGTAATGCCCAAGGGATGAGGGTGCTCGGATCTGCTGGGGTGGAGTGAGCAATGATCCCAGCGGGAGGAAACACAGGACCTCAGATGAAGCACATGAAGCTGGTGGAAGACATTTCCCCAAGGCAGCCATCAGAGGCCAGCACAAAACCAACCAACGTCCAGTCCTCAAGTCTCCTCTTTCGATTTTCTGTGTCCCTGTGGTGCTTTGTGAAATACTTCTGGGTTTTGCCTGTTTTATTACATGCTAGTTAATTGTGTGTCCGTGAAATGCTTGAGGGCAACATGCTTCCTGGTAGACCACGTGTCTCCGACATAGCAGACTGTCTGCACGGTATTAGATACAAGATATATTTTTATGGTAATTCAGGAGGGCTTAAGGGCAGTAGAGCTAGAATGAAATAGAGAGGAGGGACGCAAAACATAGACTGTGTGTCCTGGAAAATTTCAGTCTGAAATTCTAATATTTGAAGAGGTTCCTTAAGGCATAAACAACTTAGAAATAAAACCTAGAAAGTTTGAGGTAAAATTATGAAGATGACAACTAGAGACCTAACTCGGAAAACCTTCGCAAGAAGCTGTGGACTCTCAGGACCCTGGTTTCATCTGCTTCAGCATTGCTCCAAACACAGTGAAAACGGAAATCTTAAAGAAATTTCCACCAGATGCCGCGCTAGCAGTACATGTGGCTTAAGGAAAACATTCCATGGCAAAAACCTACCCTGAAGCAGAGTTTCTCTGGGTTCTTCAGTGAGTGCTCTTAGACACCAGAGATGAGAGCTGTCAAATCACTGCACGGGCAATTTGTGTATTCTCCTCTATTTATGTATTTTGTCCTTTTTTGGGTTAGAAATCAAGAGCCTAGATGTGTTTATCACAGCTGAGATGTTACTGACCCAGGCCCTCTCACCTGACAGTGTTAGGAAATATACGTGTTTATGCCAATTTTGTATATATATATATATATATATATATATATATATATATATAGGAAATTTTTAATACATAACCATCTCTCTTTATATTTTCCAAATATGAATTCATACTTATGTCTGCAACTCTAATTCATTACCATGTGGATCATTCCAGCATCCTCCACTTGTTTTTCTGTAAATTTTCACTCCAGCAATGGGAAATCTGGCTTCTATCAGCCACTACCCATTTACTTGCTCAACCCCAGCATGCATGTACAGGAGTGTCAGAACTGTGAACCCATGCCCCTGAGAGAAAGAACGTTAACAACTAGAGTGCAGTACTATGTGCGGTTCCTTTTGCCTGTGGTCTTACAAACTATACTCGATCCCACTGCTATTTAGGTCAGCACCTTTTCCACCAGCACCTTCAGCGAGGTTGTGTCATACATCTGCAATGAGGTTATGTTCTTATGTTACATTCGGCATTCTATCCTTACATCCTCCAACCTCCTATTTTTTAAAATTTATTTACATTAAGGTGCACTGTGGTGAACCTTATGGTAATGTGGGTTTTGACAAATGCAGTGTTTTCATAATGTCATTCAGACCAGGTTAACTGCTATAAAAAGTTTCCCAGGTTTACCCATTCAGCCAACCTCCTCTCAACCCCTGGCAACCACAAACCAGTTTATCATCTTTGTAGTTTTGCCTTTTTGAGAATGTCATATAATTGGATGCATATTGTATGCAGCCCTTGACACTTGCTTTTTGCCCTTAGCAAAATGCATTCAAGGTTCCTCCACGTCTTTGTGTGGCTAGCTATATGATTCTTTATTACACAGTAGTATTCCACTTAATGAATGCACCACAGCTTGTTATGGAAGCGCCTGTGGATGGACGTTCTGGTTGCTACCAGATGGTGATATGAAGAAAGTTGCTAGAGGCATTTACCTGCAGATTTTTATGTGGACATAACTTTCAAATCTGCTATGTAAATACCTACGAGCATGATTGCTGGACCTGGTAAGACTACATTTAGCTTTGCAAGCAATTGTTGACACGTCTTTCAATGTGGCTGTACTGTTTTGCATCCCCACCAGCAGCAAATGAGAGTTCTTGTTGCTCCACATCTTCACCAACACTTGATAGCATGTTTTTCATTTATTTCAGTCATTCTAATGGGTGGCTAAACAAATGCATTTTGAAATGAGCTCCTTTGGTATAGTTGTTGTGGGACCTGGTTACGTTCACCTTGATTACAAGTAACTGTGCCTTTAGCTTAGCATTTGGTCCTTGAAGTCCTCCTGCCATCCAGAACTGTTAGGAATATACATTAAAGGGATGAGGGGACACAGAGGCATGTCTCTTCCTCAGACAGAGGTTACCTAAGGTCAAAGCTGATATCAGTGAAGAGAAGAGATAGGAATTAACGTAATGAATACACAGCTTCATTAACTTTGAATATTTCTTTAAGATGTCTAGGTTTTCCATTTAATTATAGGCTTAATTGCCATAAATAGAAGGAAACATAATGTAAAATTAAGATTCCCTGGATTTTAGTATGAGTAGCCAATGGGGTTTTCCTGTATCTCTCCAAGTTGCCCTGGAGATTTGGCCTCCCACCTAACTTTTATGGCTGACATCAAAAAGAATTTGGTGGAGGCCAGTGTCAGGCCAGGAGTGCTCCAGATTAGGAGGGCTTTTTCTACAAGAAGGGAAGAAACCCCAACACCACAAGGAACAGGTTGAGCATCCCTGCTCTGATGGCAGTTGGAAGGCTGGCTGTGCACAGTGATGGAAGTGGAAGGAAAGCAGCCCATGGTCCACCTGGCCCTCAAACTCCTCTTTGGCCTGTGTGGCAGGGTTCCTATGGGAAATCCTTTGATTTCCACACCCTGGAGCTGTCACCTTATAACATCCAGCTTCAGGAGCCTTCTTAGGGACTGATCCACTTTCTCTGTTCCTATCTGCTCCCAGGCTGGTCTGTTCCACTTCCTTTTCTGGTTCCTGGTCGCACTGCCTTCCTGCCTTCTCGTTGGCTACAGATATGATTCCCCCTCAAGTTGTCCTTGGTAAACACCTGTCTTGCTCTGATCCAGGCCACACTGGGTGCATAGGCCCCATGGTGGGAGACAACCTTGCTGTGATGCTCTCTCCTCTCCCCAACACTGTGTCTGCAATTCTTGCCACTGGAGCCACCATTTGCAGAAGGCAGTCACAGTGAGAAATTGTCCCCAGAGGTCCCAGTGAACACACTGTGCAACCTCAGCACCCGATGACCTGGAACACCCAACAGCCGGTGTTAGCTCAGACCCTGTAGTGGACAAGATTCCTGGAAACTACCACAGAGGTGATGAGCAAGTCAACCGGAAACAGGAGTGGCTAAGGGTCAAACTGGGGACAGGAATGCTGAAGGCAGGATGCAAAGACCCATGCAGTGAGCTGGGGACAGAATTCAAGCAGCAGAGTAGGAGCTGAAAGGCTAGAGAGTGGTGAAGTGGGGTTACAGACAAGGGCTAAATCTGACAGAAGAGCACATGCAGGTCATAGATGGACAAGACTCAGAGCCTGAGACAGTTCCAGGTCTGAATTCACAGCAATGTCCTGTGCACTGAGTCGTCCTTTCAAAGGCCCACGCTGTTGCCTGCGTGGGAGGGACATCCACGAGCTTACAGGCATGGTGCTGTGAACCCAGCAAAACTCTAAGAGGGCTTGATAGGTCTCAGGACTTCACCGCTGTCCCCAACTTCCTCAGCTGTCACCTCTGGTGGCAAGCAGAGCCCTGAGGGCTTGAGAGGAAGAGCTAGGATTTGTCAGGAATGAAAGGCAGGGTATGAGTTTCCTGGACTGTCATAGCAAAATACCACTAACTGGGGGGCTGACACAGCAGAAAATGGCCCTCTCATAGTTCTGGGGGCCAGAAATGTGCAATGAAGGTGTCAGCAGGATCACGCTCTGAAGCTGCTAGGGGTGGATCTGTGGCTCCAGGCTCCTATCCCAGCATCTTGCGGTTTGCTGGCACCCCTTGGCCTTCCTTCACCTGTAGAAATGCTACCCTGATCTCTGTCTGCATCTTCACCTGGCATTCTCTCCGTGTATGCACCAGGGGCCAAATGTCCAACTTCTGAGGACACCAGTCGTATTGAAAGGGACCCATCTCACTTTA
The DNA here is from genome assembly GCF_001604975.1 of Cebus imitator. Lineage (NCBI taxonomy): Eukaryota > Metazoa > Chordata > Mammalia > Primates > Cebidae > Cebus > Cebus imitator. The sequence goes on along the minus strand of NW_016107626.1, from coordinate 1,952,405 downwards.
TACAAATTCATCTTAACTTACTCCATCTGCAATGAGCCCATTTCTAAATAAGTTCAAGTGTGAAGTACTGCGGGTTAGACCCCGAGCATAGGGTCTTGTGGGGCACAGCTCAATCCAGTATAGGCACCAGCCTTGGAATCTCCTAGGAGCAACTGTGTGGTGCTGTAAGAACGGACTTAGACACACATCTGGGGGGACTAGCTCCATAACTTACACAAAATGAAATGTGAGATCCCTTGCCTAAAAGTTGTTAGCAGTTTCAAGGTGTTGACGGCAAAGCATTAAACCAAGTATGGGCCCTTCTGAGGTAGGTTCCCCTGTGTGACTGCCTAGGCTGCTTGCCCCTGAGGAGGAGAGGGAGTAGACAAGGTCCTTGAGATCATCACCGACAAGAAAAACCCAGAGGAAGCAAGGGGAGCTGAGGGCGAATTCTAAATTCAACATCTAGGCAGTACCCGCTTAGCATCTCCGTTTCGTTGCTACAAACACATCAACGGAGAATCTCTTCAAATGCATTGTACGCAGTTTAATTTGTGTGCTGGCTGTGGGGCATGGGCAGTCACTATGCCATTCTTCATATCCTTTGCTTGCATCTAAAATATGTCCCAATGTGTTAATCTCTTAGTGCATGCAGCTCTAACTCACTTTTTCATGCTTTCTGTCACTTTGCAGTTTTCCAGCCCCAGCTGAGCCCTCTCTGTGGACACACACAGGGTTGTTGTTGTTGTTGTGGTTTTTGACTCACTGTTTTCTATGCCTGGCCCTGGAAGTTTCCCTCTTTGAAGCGTGTGTGGGTCTTGCCTCCCTTTCATCTCAGCCATATGCTTTCTTGCATGTCTTTGAATAAATAAATCATGCCCACTTCTTTCTCTGAACAGAGGATTATTCTCACCCAGGGCACTCAGCTTGCTCCAGGGCTTGGGTGAGCTGTGAGATCCTATTGTTTAGTGGGATATAGTTTTCAACGCTCCTGCAAATATCCCCTCCCTCAGGAACCTGGGTAAGTAACACAGAATTAGAAGGGCTGGCTACAGCACCGCACAAAAAGCAAACTCTTGTTACTAAGAAACTGACCATGTAGAATGAAGAAACCCCTTGTGTGTTTTACATTTATGGGATTCAGGGCACACTTCTCTTCAGAGCCAGCTGTTCCTTGTTGTCACCCCCAGCCACTGTCAGGAGGTGACAATGGGACAGTTGGATTACATATGGTGTGTAATTCCACCACGCATCGGCTTATGCAGGTAGCCTCTCTTCTCTAATTGATAATTGTACACCAATTAACTTATTTCTGAGGGTCGTTCTCAAATTCTAACCGTGTTCCTCTCATTTCTCTAGAGAATCAAATTCATGGCAGATTTGCCAAATCTCATTCTTGTCTCTCCTGGAACTCTTGAGCAAATGTTCTACAAATGAGAAACTGGGTGTGCATTTCCCCGGCAGCTTCAATGCTTGATAAATGTTGATGCCTCGGAAACGCATCCCTCCCAAGCTTCCCCGGGAGCTTCCTGTAAGGACGCCCAGCTACTTTAGATTTCTTTTGCTTGTTACGCTCGCCATGTCCAAAGCCAAACTCTTCACATTCCCAAACACACTCCTGCTTCCTCTAAACTGGCGGATGACCCAACCCCCTCCAAGTTCATCACAGTCCGACACATCTTTGCCCTGTCCCCCCACCCCACCTCCACCCGGCCCCGAGGTCCTGCCAACCCTATGTCCTCTTACTGGCCGCTGACCTACTTCTGTGCCTCATTGTCCTTCCCCTTGTCAGATCCGTGTCATTTTCTCTTGAGGGCAAGTTATAATCTCCTAACTGCACCGTCCAATTCCATATTCCCTCCTTACCAATTCTGTCTCCACACTGAAGCCAGAAACCTCCTGAAATGTCATTTCATGCCTCTGCTTAAATGCCTCTGGGCAGTGTGCTGGTTTCTTACAAAGTTAAACATACATCTACCATGTGACTTAGCCATTCTGCTTGTAACCCGCAGACGTAGAAGACATATGTTCATGCAAAGACTCACATGCAAATGTTCTACCAGCCTTATTCATTGTAGGTCCCAAAATAGAAATAGCCCATATGTCTACAAACGGATGAATGGCTCAATAGCTGTGGCACATCCACACCATGGCATACTGCTCGGCAACGAAAAAAATGCATGCACACCATGACGTGATGGAATCTGAATTATCATATCAAGGGAAGCAGCCTGTCACAAAAGAGTGAATGCTGCGTCACATTCCTTCGAGATTCTGGAAGTGACATGTATGATCCCTGGAGACAGAAGCAGGTCTGTGGTTGCTGGAACTGGGGAAGGGGCAGGCGCCAAGGAGATGTGGGGGGCAGTGCAAACTCTTGTGTTTTGATTGTGGTGGTTGCACAGGGGTATGTATTTGTCAAAATGTAGTGAAGTCACAATTTAAATGGATGCATTTCTGCTGCATGTGAAAGGGATAACAGCTAGCGTTCCCCCTTCCTTTTAGCATGCCAGGTTCTTTAAGGAGTCTCCACAGTCACAGCCACCCTGCTCTGGCCCCTATTTCCAGGCGCTTCTCTTGCCTCTTCCCATCTCCCAACACACACAGTTTCCAGAAAACTCCTTGGTGGCTCTCCAGCTAGGCCTCTGAAATGTGTGTCCCTCGGCCTGGAGCAGTCTTCTGTACACACTTTGTCCTGCATCCATCCTCAGGTTTCTGCCTCACTCGTCTCCCCTGGGAAGACAGCCGTCTCCTGAGTGAAGCGGCACGGAATCCCCACTGTCCGTCGTGGGAGGGGCTGAGAATCTTGACGGAATGGGGCTGTGTCCTCATTGTTGTACCCCTAAAGCTCAGCATAGGGTGTGACCCTAAGCAATGGTCTGTGACTACTTGCTCAATGAATGAGAGAATGCAATGGCAAATGTCTGCAGATCCTGTCCCCGAAGGGCGAGCCATGTGAGGTTGTGGGGCTGCCGCTGGCTGTGCCCCGGCCCGCTGTTCTAAGGCCTGCCTTGGGCTGCCTTCCCAGGGAGTTCTGATTCTGAGACACTGCTGTGCTGTGCCTTATTCTCCATGAACACATCTCAAAGACCATCCTTCCAAAACCCAGCTACTGGTTTGTCACCCATTTAACCTCTTCATGTGGAACAAGCATCTTGACTGGCCTTGAGACGGACGCGGACCCCCTGACTCCCAGCTGAAGGTCTGCAGAGTGGGGCTGTGCCTGCCCCAGCCTCTCAGGTCACGTGGCAGCAGAGGACAGGGGCTCTCCAGGAAGAAAAATCAGAAAAAAATCCATTCTGCGAGATGGGTATAGGAAGCACACGAAGCAGCGCCCCCTTCTCTGCCTGTAGCAGGGCCTGACCCAGCATCGGGGCAGGATTCAGCAGGATGCAATAGAATCGTCCCTCCCCAGCCAGACCCTCAGCCAGAGACAAACGCCACAGACAGCGCTAAGCTCTCCAGGCAGGACGGGGCCCTTCCTTACTTTTCTGAATTTCTTTAATGCGACCCCTAATACAAAGTTTTTAAATTTTTAATGAAGAAAAACATAAAAAATTAAAATTAAAACCATTAGGAGTGACCTTCTGATAAACAAACGCCTGGACCCGTGAGCCTCCGTGCAGGGGGTGTGCGTGCCTCGCCCCCGGCGGCCCCAGGTCGGCTGGCCAGCACAGTCTTCACTCCAATTAGGGCTGAAGCAATTTGGGGCGGACTCAGAAAGCAGTGGAGTTTGTTTGAGAGGCAGGTGTCAGGGCTGGTTGGCGCCCTGAGTGCTCACTTTCGGTTGTATTAGCTTGAATTTTTAATGTTTGCCCTCATGAAAAATTAAACCAGAACGTTCTTACCCTTTAGCAATGCTCTTTATCATCAGGACTGACAAAGAAATGGAGTTCCGAGGATTCAGGAGGAACCTACAATGTGCCCAAGATGCAGCAGCTGCTGAAGGCCGGAGGAAGCCGGCGCCTTGTGGATGCTGGCTTCCCACCTGCTCCGGCCACACAGTGAGGGCCTGGCGTCACACAGTGGGGACGTGCGTTGCTGGATGTGAGCCTGCGAGCGTGATTCAATCTGTAGTGCTTGACATCTGTTGAGCAGTGGCAGGAAAGGTGTGGGTTCTTTCCCATCATGGGCTTTCTCTGATGCATCCTCATCACGTTCACATGAGAATTCTAAGCTGGGACAGGACTGTTTTTTCTCCAACACAGTAGGAGGATGGCCATGTCCCTTATGTGCACCGTAGACCAGTTGCCCTCTGTGGCAGGCAGAGTAATGGTCCCCTAAAGATGTTCTATTCTCAGAAGGTGTGAATATTTCACCTTGCACAGCAAAAGGGACGTTGTTGATGTGAGTAACGTAAGGACCTGGAGATGGGGAGTCTCTTAGACTCTCCAGATGGAGGCAACGTGGTGCAATCGTAAGGGTCCTTATCAGAGGGAGGCAGAAGGATCGTGTCAGAGTGACGCAGCATTCACACAGCTCCCCCGGCCAGGCTGAGAAATGCAGGCAGCCTTCAGAAGATGAGAAAAAAAGAAAGGAGAGGAAAGAAGAGGAGAGGAGACTGGAGGGGCGGGGAGGGGAAGGAAGAAAAGGAAAGGAAAAGGGAAAAAAAAAAGAAAAGGAAAAAGCAAAGGGAAGGAAGGAAAGGAAGGGAGAGGGAAGGGGAAGAGAAGGGGAGTTCTTCCCTGGAGCCTCCGGAAGACATGCAGTCCTGCTGACACCTTGATTTTGAGCTCGATGAGACCCATGTTGAATTTCTGACCTCCAGAACTGTCAGACAATAAATGCATGTTGCTGGAAGCCACTAAGTTTTCCCTTTGTTGTAGTGGGAATTGGGAGCTAATATGTCCACTTGTTCCACATGCATTACGGACGAGATGAAGGAATAGATGAATTTGTTCCTGCAAGGGGAAAATTTCTTGTATTTGTTATTCCCCAGAGGCAGGGAAAGGGTGTGGTCTGCACTGCAGACACCTAGATTTGAGTCCCAGCTCCACCTGTTAAAGGAGACATGGTGCTGGGCAGGTCAATTTCCTCTCAAAGGCAGATGGCTGCAGGCTGTCGAGAAGATCATCAATGGGACAGTGGATGGAAGGAGGATCTGTTTGGCAGAATTAAGTAATACTGTCACTTTCCCTAATAACACACATTTAGCGTCTGGAGGGACTGAGTCAGACATCCGCCTTCTGAGCTGAGAGTGGAGGAAATGTCATCTGATCCACAGACAGAGAATACGGAGCGGTGCAACAGAGAGTACAGATGGGGCGATACTGAAGCAGGAAGGGGCATTACAGGGGGCCTGGAAACAGTGCTGCCAGGACTTTACTCACTGAGAGTACAGCTGGGGAGTTACTGAAGCAGGAAGGGGCATTTCAGGGGGCCTGGAAACAGTGCTGCCAGGATGTTACTGACCGTGAGTATGTAAGGTACTATGGAGAGTATGAAATCATGAATCAGTGCCTGGAGAAGGGGCGTTACAGCAAGTCTAGAAACGCTGTTCCGGAGAGTATGTACAGATGCTCCTGAGAGTAAAGAAGGGGTGCTGCTGAAGGTCTGAGAGTGCCGGAGGGACATTAGTGAAAGCATGGAAGGCTGCTACTGAGCACACGCCTGCTGCCGCCGCCGTTCCATGGTTCCATACTCTCAATGGTACCTTACATACTCTCAGTGAGTAACACTCTAGCAGCACTGTTTCCAGACCCCAAGTAATGACCCTTCCTGCTTCAGCAATGCCCCTTCTGTACTCTCAGTGAGTACATACTAGCAGCACTGTTCCCAGACTCCCAGTAACACCCCTTCCTGCTTCAGTATCGCCCCTTCTGTACTCTCTGTTGCACTGTTCCGTATTCTCAGTCTGGATCAGATGAAGTTTCCTCCACATGCAACTTAGAAGCTGGGCCCCTGACTCAGGCCTGGGCCATTGGACCACAGTGTCCTCTTGGCCATGGGCCATTTGACTGGCACAGGCCTCACTGGAGGCCTTGGTTAGGGCCATGATTTAAGCCACCCTCTCCAGGGGCTTGCTGAGCTCTGGGGACGCCACTGGAGAACTGTTGCCACCTGCCCTGTGACGATGCTGGAGAGTGAAGCCATGCTGACGGAGATGGGGCTCAAAGATAAGGAAAGACGCATTCCGACGGGCATCGCTAGAACACCTGGATGCGGCCAATAGCATGAGCCAATACTTGGTCTCTTTCCATAAGCCAGGGCAAGCTGTGTTTGCTGTCACTTGCAACACAAAGAGATGTTATTCAAAGGCACTCTTATCTGGAATGCGGTCCGCTGTCCACCCTTCCTTCAAGCCGTGCTGAAGACAGGCTCTTGTGCTGTCTCCTTAAAGTGGCTTCTGAAATGTCCCTACACAGTGACCCCCTTCAGGCTCCTCAGCGCCTCCAACTGTGGATGAAATTTCTCCCTACGGGAATCAGGTCTCCACAGCTGACCAGGGAGGACCCCCTGGCGTTATTTTCCATCACGCTGTACATCTGGGCAGCCTCCTAAATGTTCCAGAGACCTTCCGCCTTTCACCATGCTCCTTCCAGTCCTGATCTTCCCCAGTCAAAATGGTGCCCAGTTTTGAAGTTCATGCCTCCAGACTCAAAGAGCTTTCTGCCGTAACTCCCGAATTGGCTTTCGTAGTGGCTCATTTCTTGAGCATGTACAATGTCCTGTTGAACTTGGCTCATTTATTATCTGCTTTGTTTCACTGAGTGGGAAAACTAAACCCTATGAGGAGAGGGACTTCTGTGCTCCCAGTTCAAACTTCAGACCCTGGGTCACGGCCAGCACTCAGTAAACATCTGCACATACATCATATAGGTTTCCTATAACAACTCTCAGGGGCAAAGTTCCTGCTGCATGAATGAAGGGAAACTGAGGCTCAGAGTGAGTCATGCTGCTCAGGTCCCCAGCAACCTAGTCATGTGTGGGCTAGTCCATTTCAAACTTACACTCTTGCCATTGTGTGAAAACCTGTTTCCTATATTCAGTCCCTCATTCGTTCATTCACTAACAATTCACTGAGTAATGTACTATGGGTTTTGTATTGGGGTCATTTGCAATGCAGGTGTAATTCACTCCTTACTCCATCCATACAGTGGGCATCACAGGGCACGCACCACACAGAGCCAGGGAGTGCCACCGCTGACACACTGCAAAAGATGCTCAGACCAGGCCCATCAAGGACAGGTTTTGGTCAGTGTTCCTCTGCCTCACTGCAAGTTCTCTGGGAGCCAAGATCATGTCCCATTTGCCTTGCTATTTACTCCAAATTAGCACACAGCGGGATTCCATGTTGATTTAAGAAAACTTACTGTTACAATGAATTGCAATTTCTACTCATCTCATCAAAAATAAATATAGAAAAGAGATCAATTAGAGGAGCATGGCTGGAGCTGAATTGTGTGCAAGGCTGTGCCATGAGAAGGCTGGGGAGGTTCCTAAGCTGACTGGAGAGTTCCGGTTTCTTCCAAGGTAAAGCACCTCCCAGAGGGCAGGGTTTATGCCTCCAGGAATACGTGGGCTTTTCCCTAAGGCATGCAGATGATATTCTGAAGATGAAGTATGCAAACATGAAGAACTGACAACATTATGTCGGATCTGATTGTGTCTATCTTAAGACATTGAGGCGTGTTGTCACTAAAACAGCTTAGATTAATACAAGGTTTCTTCTTTCCCCTGAGTGACTGGGGATCTCCAGGGCTTTGAAAAGATGAGGTGGTGGGTAGACATATCAACATATTATAAAAAGTGTGTGTGTTTTTAATATGGAGAAAATAAGAAGCTGAAAGTAAGAGAAAAATGGCAAATGAAGGAGAGTCAGTTAATTCTAATTCTGGTAATGTGATAATTTATGAACATTCAGACATGGGTCAGGAGGAAGGTTCCTTTTTTCCTTGTTAAAGATTGTTCAGCAGATGACTTGTGAGTAAGGGGTGACTGTAGAAAGTATATGTTGGCTTCCGTAGGAGGACACATTGTTTTTAAGGTGACTGTGGTCATAAATAGATTGCAGAAGAGCAAGAAAGACTTCTATTTTTGGTTCTTTCATTTAATTGCTATACAAGCTTGACATATTTACTCAAAAAGAATAAAGCAACATACATCTAGAAGCATTTTATAATCTGGCATTTTTGCTAATTCACACTGTTGGTCTCTGAATTTGGTGAAGTTTTATTGCATGAATACTTTTCTTCAAAGAATTCTATAATTTTAGACTTGGAGAAAGCCCAAACAGTTGTCACAAGTATGACAGCTGTGAAGATGAACTATGATTTTTCCAAAAGTTTTAGGGAGGGAGAGGAGGAGAAGGGAGGAAGAAAAAAATATGAAGATCATCGGTAAGGTCGGGAGACGTAGGCATGGACCCCAAGGCCATCATTCACCCGCTCTGTGAGCTTGCTCACGTTTCCTCCACGCTGTGACTGGCTGCATCCTGGAGGAGAGGACACAGAGGGGTTTGGCATGGAGCAGGATGACGATTAGGGTCGAACTCTTCATCCACGGAGATCCAACTGGTTTCTTCTGACTTCTCACTGAGGTGATCAATTTTGTTATTTCTGGAAGGCATTTCAAAACATCCTACAAGGATCTGAATTAATTTTGTAATAATGAGATCATATCAAAAATATGTAATATATAGAAAGCCCTTGGGATCTATACCTAAACAGAGGGAGGAGGGGAGAAGAGGGAGGGGGGAAGAAGGGGGAGGAGGGGGAGAAAAGAAGAAAGGAGAAGGGAGGTGGGAAGAGGAGGAAGGGGAGGAGGAAGGGGAAGAAGAAGGGGGAGGAGGAAGGATGAGGAGGGGGAAGGAGGAGGGGGGGAAAGGAAGGGGAGGAGGAAAGGAAAAAAAAGGGGAAGGAAGAAGAAGGGAAGAAGGAAGGGGGAAGGATGAAGTGGGGGAGGAGGAGGCGGAGGAGGGAAGAGGAGGAGGAGGCGGAGGAGGGTCTTCATCATCATGCTGTGATGACCTGACCAGCAATCCCGACTGACTGCACAGGAGCTCTGGAGCTGAAGCAGCCGAGGGCATGGGGCTAAGATGACAATCCCTTTATACTTCTGTGCCAACCCCTCTTTAGTTGGGCTGCCCCAGAAGGCGTGTGACTGAGGAAGCTCTCTGCACCGCTGGGAAGGTGAGCTGGCAGATCATCCCCGCCCACCCAGCTGCCCTTCGCTCGTAGTTTTTACGCCTGCAAGACTGAGATCATGGGCCTCTTAGGGGCCCATGGGAATGAATGACAAATTCCAGATAAAGTGCTTAGCACAATGCCTGGTACAGGACAGTTATTAATAGTTATAAAATCTTAGATAAGACTACTTGAGGATGCTTTAAAAACATCTCAGCATACATAACTGCAGGCATCGTTATAGTCTGGCAAATTCTCTGCCGTGTCCACTTTACAGATGAGAGGGGCAGGCTCATGGAAGACAAACACAGATCAGTGACCAGGGTGGAGGCTTAAGCCAAGAGTTGGGATAGCAAGTCTTTTTCGAAAATGTCACGGTGGCCCACGCCTGTCATCCCAGTACTTCGAGAGCCTAAGGCGGGCAGATTACGAGGTCAAGTGATCAAGACCTCCTGGCCAACATGGTGAGACTCCGTCTCTACCAAAAAAACAAATGTGAGCTCTGTGTGGTGGCGCAGCTACTCAGGAGGCTGAGGCAGGAGCATCGCTTGAGCCCGGAAGGCAGAGGCTGCAGTGAGCTGAGGTTGTACCACTGCACTCCAGCCTGGCGATAGAGCAAGACTTTGTCTAA
>NW_016107626.1:1916875-1942638 GCF_001604975.1 Cebus imitator | reverse complement strand
GATAGATGGTTTCTCATGGTAGCCTTCTTTTTTGAGTGGTCTCTTGACTTTTCCTAGTCTCGCTGGAAGGTTGTTTGGTGGATAGGAAGGAGTTTGTGACGTCTGCCAGCATGGCTCTCCATAGAATGCAGCCGAAGTCCCATCCTTCATCCTGAGGTCACACTCAGGGTCTCCGAGCTCCTTCCCATGGTGGAGGACCAGCTGCGCAGGCTGAGCATGAGCACAGCTGCTTGTGCATGCAGACTACACAACTGTTCTGTGACTGTCCAGAATTCCGACGGGTCCAGGTTCTGTGCAGTGAAAAAACGTGCTTCAGTGGATGCTTTTTATCCTTACAGATCAGCATCAGAAGCACATGCATAATTTAAAACCTATACATTTTCAATTAAGGCGAGTTTCCCAAACAAGAGACTTTTCTTGTGAATGTTAAATGCAACCAGGTGATCATTAAAATTTTTTTCACATTGACGGTCTCTTCAGCTCTGAAACTGAGCTAAAATTTCTTCGTAGTAAATGAGCTCTCTTGGGAAAAGTGTTTCAAAAAAGAAAAAAAGATGTAAACAGCTTTTCCAGCAAAGAAAAAAAAAATAAAGAATGGGGGGAAAAGAGAAATAGGCTTCAGTTTTACTTGTTTTGGAATCGAAGTCCTGGCCAGTATTTCACTGAGATGAAAATTATTCCAAGTTAGAGGAGCAGGGCTAAGATGCGTGTATTTGTGGAATATATTCACATTATAACCTTGTTAATACATGTTACTCTCTAGCCAAAATTGATGACATAACCAAAAGCACTGCCCAGTGTTATCCAAAATATCAGGTACATAGTCTGATATGATCTCATTCTTATAAAACGAATTCAGATCCTTGAAGGATGTTTTGAAATGCCTTCCAGAAATAACAAAACTGACAGCCTGCTAAATCTTATTTCAGTGGCACCTTAGTGAACAGTCAGAAGAAATCAGTTTGATCTTTGTAGATGAATAGTTTGATGTTCAAACTCCTTCTAGCCTTTAGATTCCATGTCTGGAAAAATATCACATAACAATTGGTGATGCTGAGATATGTCAGGGCTCCCAGTTCCTGGGTTAGAGTAATTGATTTCTTGTTAAACTCCTATACATACACTTTTAATTCCTTTCACATCAAATTTCAACCCCACATATGATTTCCCAAAACTCTTCTTATAATAAAATGTCTAAAAAACTGAGAAAGTTTAATTCATTTTCAACTTAGAAAGCTAAGAGCCACCTTAAATGTTCTAAGTGACATCCAGGGGTACCCCCATAGCTGCTCTTGACAATGCTCAGAGGGTGGCCGGCACTGGTGTGCTCATCACATTGTGGCTGCTTCAGATCCAGGTGAGAAGGTGGAGGCTCCCCTGTCTTTCCTGTTGAGAGCTGTGTCTCTACGGCATCCGATAGCCAGGCACATCTGCACAGAATATGAGGGTCATGATAAACAAACATCAACAGCGTGTCCACATGGCAGTCCCCACGTCCCTTTCATCCCCCTTTTCATCCAAGTGTTTTTGGCAATAAAAATAGCTGCCCACCTTTTTAAGCAACCGTTACACTCTCTGAACATGTAGTGTACCTTCCTTTGTCTCCACCATTCCAGAAATCTCTGAAGCATTTCCCGGCATCATGCCTGGAAAGTCTCTGGGGCCGGGCTGCTGGGTTGGATTTCAGGTTTGCATCTTCCTAACTGTGGCACCTGGGATGCCACTTAACAGTTCAGTGCTTGGATTTCCTCATCTGTGGAGTGCAGTTATTCACAGACTTATGAACGAGATTAAGTGAATTCATAACGCAAATGGCTTAGCACCGTGCTTGTCCGCAGTGAGTACCCAGTGTGCCAGGCTGTTTTATCATTGTTACTTCAGTGTTACTGCTGTCATTAGAGTGTGCAGGCCCTCTTTACTGCTTTGATTTATTGCTTTCAAGATTCTACAACTCTCTACCGGCTGTGGTCAAGCCATTCAATAAGAAACTTTTGTCGCCTCACCTGTTGTGAGGATTTGATACACATTTTGTGTGGGTATAGAAGGAGATTATACTAAAAACAAATGCTAGCAAGGCAGGGCCCTGCATGCCTTTCAGGTAAACAGATGAGTGTCAAGTAGAATGTTCTAGTTGAAGAAAGAGGTGCGAGGAAGAACGACAGCTTTAAAGTTCAGATTTGGACTTCGGTGCAGTTGGCCTTTTGCTTTTGTAGCAGAATAGTTTTCTAACAACATCTTCTAAAGAATCCTCCAAATTGTTCAGTAGGTACCTTGTATTTTCCAGTACAATGTTGAGCAGAATTGAGACACTAAAATTTTCTCCCATTTTATTTATTCATTCATTCAACAAATACTTATGGATCACCTACTACAGATATGACTGTGACGAGAACCTCAAGTCTGATGGAGAGGCCTGTGTTCTGGGCTGCCAGGAAACAGCCCTGAAGGACGGAGCAGCTGTGACGGCCACTGTTGTGTCAGAGGGGCACAGTGAGTAACAGACGGGAACAGAGAGTGCGCTGGAGCGTGGCGGGGGTGTTAGGGGGCCTGCAGTTCGGGAAACGCTGAGTTTTGAGGGGAACCATTGAAGCTGAAATCTGACCGGTAAGAGGAGACCAGCACCCAAAGACCTGGGGAGCACGTTCCGGGCAGTGGGGCAGCAAGCACGGGGCACTGGTGTGTTTCTATGTTGTATCTGTGTGTGCGTTTGCGGGTTGCATCATCTGTGCATGTTATGTGTATTGTGATCCGTGTTTCTGTGTGTTGTTTCTGTGCATGCTGTTTGTGCTTGTATCTGTATCTGCATGTTTGTATGCTGTGCCTACATGTGTTCTATGTGTTTGTATGTTGTTTCTGTTGTATATGTGTCTGTGTTTGTATTGTTTCTGTGTGCTGTTTCTGAGCATGTTTTGTGTTTGTATGTTGTGTCTGTGTGTGTTCTACATGTTTGTATGTTGTTTCTGCGTGTGTGTGTTTGTATTTGTGTATGTGCTGTTCCTGAGCATGTTCTGTGTGTATGTTGTGTCTGTGCGTGCTCTACATGTTTGTGTGTTGTTTCTGTGTGTGTTCTGTGTGTTTTTGTGTTGTTTCTTTATGTGTTTGTGTGTGTGTGTTTGTGTTTGTGTCTCTGTGTGTTTCTATGCATGTTCTGTGTGTTTGTATGTTATGCCTCTGTGTTCTACATGTTTGTATGTTGTTTGTGTGTGTCTTTGTATGTGTATCTGTGTTTGTATTTGTGTCTCTATATGCTGTTTATGTGCATGTTCTGTGTGTTTCTGTGTGTGTTCTACATGTTTGTATGTTTTTTCTGTGTGTGTGTGTTCTGTGTGTTTGTGTGTTGTGTCTGTGTGTGGGTAAAGAGCAGCTGCTGGGTCCGAGCCTGTGTTCAGAGCTGTAGCTGTCTCACAAGGTGGCTGTTGAGTCCCTCCCACGGGTCCAGTTGGGAGCAGACCTGTCTGACTCCAGGGCAAGAATCAGGTGATCAGGGCTGGCATAGCCAAGGCATACCCAGGATGGTCAGTCAGGAGTGGCAAGCAGCTCCACATCTGTGCCACCCACCAGCATTCCCAACTGTGGAACTGAAGCCAATTGCTCACAGGCACCTGCACACTTCTGCCACACACGTGTGCACATTCTGACACCAAACTCAAGATGCTACATCATCAACTTTCATCTGCTGGATTTGTAGTTAAGGTCCATAGACTTTTCACAGGCACCTGCACACTTCTGCCACACACGTGTGCACAATCTGACACCAAACTCAAGCTGCTATGTCATCAGCTTTCTGCCCTTGAGGACCCAATGCTCTACTGAAAAGTCAGTTCCAAGGAGAAGAAAGCATGAATGAAAGAGCAAGAAGACCTGGTTTGGGGTTTCAGAACTGGTTTCAGCTGCAGACTCTGGGTCGCGGCTCCTTGAGGTGCTGTCCATGGGAGGGGAGAACAGAGTAGCTGGGAAAGGCTTTGGGCTCCTGGGCAGTTTCAATTCTTAGCTTTTCTGGAACTCAGTGTAAACGTCCTGTTGTTTCTGTTTGCTCCTTGAGCCCTTCCTCTAGCTCCAATGTCTAATCTCAGCCTGGACAACTTTCCCCAAGGACAGGAACAGGCCTTTTCCAAATCGTACCGAGACTCAGGTTTGGATGGAGGACTGGTTGCCATGGACTCAGATTCATTCAATATCAGGGCTCTAGGAAGCTTCCCTAGAGACACTGAGGGACAAGTTCTAGTCCAGACAGACAGGATGGCCCTGCCAGAGGCAGGTGAGTTAGAGACAGATGTGGGCCTTGAAACCTGTCCTGGGTGTGAACCTTGGTCTCTACACCTTGTAGTTTATAATGGATGACTTAAAATTATGCTTATTTCTCCTTTTTTAAAAGGTGGGACTGAGGATATTGTCATGGCCACAGAGCATCTTCCTATTTACCTGTGTGGCTCAGACATGGACTGGAATAGGTCTGAGGCCAGCAGGCTCTGCGTAAGGAGTAGGATTCAGGATGTTCTTCAGTGTGTTATGGGAGGCAGCAGATGATTTTCCTGGGCATCTGAGATTATCAGAACACCAAACCCCAATTGGCATCCACATTAAGGTCTCAATGTATCATGGCAGGAAGCTCCCAAGAAGTGTAAAGGACGGTGGACATCAAAGCTCAGAAGATGAGATGGCAGAGTGATGGCAACCAAGAGAAAGACCCTTCCCTCTCCCGTGATGGGGTGGCTCTCCATGAAGCCCCAAAGTGGACACAGGTCTGTCAAAATGAGGAACCCACCGAGATTTAGCTCTAAACTCCAGCAGAAATGGGGGCTTGACATAGAAATTGAGTTAGTTAAAAATAAGGCACAATGCTTTTCATGTACTCCTCAGTTTTGTGGACTAGGGTCCAATTTGCAGCATTCATTTTTTTTTCTCGAGACGCAGTCTTGTTCTGTTGCCCAGACTGGAGTGCAATGGTGCGATCTTGACTCACTGCAACCTTCGCCTCCTGGATTCAAGCCAATCCCTGCCTCAGCCTCCCGAGTAGCTGGGATTACAGTCGTGCACAACCATGCCCGGCTCATTTTTTGTATTTTTAGTAGAGGCAGGGTTTCACTGTGTTGGCCAGGCTGGTCTCAAACTCCTGACCTCGTGTTCCGCCCACCTTGGCCTCCCGAAGTGCTGGGATTACAGGTGTGAGCCACCGTATCCGACCCAATTTGCAGCATTCTTAATTAATTAAATCTGAGATGAAGAAAGAGTGACCAACACATTCACCTGGGAAAGCTCTGGAAAAACAAAAGGGAGATCCAATTCGCTTCATCCATTACCTCATTTAATCATTCTTCACTCATTCACTTACCTACCAAATACTTACTGAGTACCTAGTACTCCCGAGAACACTGAGACACTTCCTGGGAATGCGAAGATGAATAAAAGCCATCCCAGGCAGGAGTCGGAGGGAGGATCTAGATGCCACCATGCTCCGCCTCCTGGCTGGACACCACGTGATGCTGGTAATCTCTTGCCTCCAGTTTCTGCAAACGTGTGATTAATAAACACAAGGTTATTTTCTAAACAGTTCTTAAAATGAGTCAACTCTGTTTAAACTTGATCTTTTTAGAGAAAAATGTATTTTTGAAAGTGTTAGTGAGTGCTAGGGGAAATGTCTGGGCACAGCGCAGGCTGGCGTGACAGCAGGAAGCAGCTGTGTGTGTCTGGGGTGGGTGTGTACATAGGGTGTGTACATAGGGCCTGTGGGAGACCAGGTTGAGGGAAGGGACCTCCTCATCAAGGACTCCTTTACCTTGCTTTTTGCTTTGCTTTGGTATGAGGTGCTATGCGACACTGGAATACAGGAAATAAGATCTCTGCTTGCGAATTATTTCCTGAACAAGCAGGACACTGCTGACCCATTGAGCTCATGGAATAATATTGTTTCAATTGCACAGCATCAATTTTGTTTGTTAGTTTTGAGACAAACGCTGGATGTTGGCTTACTAAAGCCAACTTTAACCTCTTTCAAACCAGCTCTGCAGCACGACAGAGCCTGGAGGGTAAACTCCACATCTGCCAGAATTTTTTGCAGCTGGTGCTGCAGGTGACCTCGGTGCTAACTGAAGTTGACCTCGATGCCAGCAAGAGGACAATCTCCATGTCCTGGAGGGCTGGGGAGAGTGAGGAGAGAGCCGGCGTGGGAAGACTAGCAAGAATGGAAAGGCCCATGGGTGCTCAGCAGTGGCTGCGGTCAGCATTCTCTACTTGATCCCTAGTGCCCTGAAAGTGGTATACTAGGGCAGCAGGTGTGGGCACAGCCCCTAGTGTTTGAGGTCAGCAGAGTCTTTGGGGTTCTGTGGGGTTCCCGAGGGGATCCTGTGATGGCGTTGCTTGGCTGCATGACATTCAGGCATGATTCCCTGGTCTTCCTGGAAATGCTATGCGCTACCTAAGGTCCAATAATCAATTCATTTCTGCTTAAATCAGCTCCACTAGATTCTGTTACTTGAAACTAAGAACTGTCTGATAAAGTTGCCAAAACCCGATGTTTGGCGTCTTTTGAAAAACGGAAAATCTTTAAAAGCTGTAATGGATTTTCACAAAGCCACAGCTACAAGCCACGTGGAGGTGGCCTTCCTGAGAGGCACTAAGTGCCGGCCGATAAGCCACCAGTAGGCCCAGTGCATTGATTTCTCCATGGGTCTGATTTCCATTGGTGCTTGAGTTTGGGTCTGATCTGAAAATCACTCCAACCTACAGGGAGCTCTAGACACCAAATCCCACCTTTGTTGCTTTGTTTATTTTTTGTTGTTGTTCTTTTTGAACCCCAGAGCCTAAATACTCTTTAACAAAACCAAAATTTCAGCTTTTACTTTCTGTTTGAAACATTGAAAAAAAAAGATCAAGTCAGAAACCAAATAGATGTGTGGAGTAAAAGAAAGATTGATTTGAAATTTCGCAATGAACAAAATATATTTTTCTCCTGATGGGAAATGCCATCATCTGCGTGTGGGCCATGAACATGCCGTTCATATACCAGAAGAATATCGTGTGAGCGGAAATGAATCCATCAGCTTTTCTATGTGGTGACCAGCGCTGTCAGCTTCACAGCCACCAGAAAGCTGATGATGGGGAACAACACTAAACAGCAGTGTGAATAGAGAGATGCACCGTGATTCCTCAGATGCCTAAGTAGATCAACCTGCTTATCGATTAGCTGGCTTGTAAATTAATGAGTTATCCCCGTTAATTATGTGTGTGTCTTCATAAACGTCCTCATTGGATTTTCTAGTGATAAAGTGAGCCAAGTAAAGAATAAAATGAGGATGATGCCACGTGTAGATCTCTGAATTTATGGGGCGGTGTCTCTGGGTGTTTTCTCCCAGGCTCTGTGATTGCTCCTTCGCCTTTTCCTGCTCTCAGAGTGCAGTGGGAATGTCACAATTGACTGCCCCACATGGAGAGTCACTCAGCCTATGCTTCTGCTTCCTCTGACAGCTACCCCTAAATCTGGTTAACAGCTAAATAGCCCCTCACATCTTTCTTCAGAGGCCCCTCCAGAGAAAAGCCATCCCTGGCTCCTTCACATGCAGATGGGTGTCCCCTGGGCAACTTCCTAAGGTGTCCCCCATACAAATCCCTGCACCCCAATTCCTTGTGCTGCTCCATCTCTTCAGCCGGACCATGAAACCTATCAGGTGGAGCCTGTGGCTGTTAGTTCTCTACCCCCTCATGCCCAGATAGGGCTGGGTACAAGGTGGCCTCTTATTGGGTGCCAGTCACATTGAGGAACCATGTTTCTATTGTCAGAAAACCTTGTTATGGGTCAGCCTTAGGACTGCTCCTGTGGAGAATGCGATGAGCTTGGGGAAAAATGTATCCTGCAGGTGTGATGCTCCCTGGCTCCTAGAAGGCAGCTTCTGTGAGGAGGTACCCCTAGGGTCCCAGCCAGCTATGAATCCCTCTTTTTGGGTGTGCTTCCCCATACTCGGTGTCCAGCCTCAGGGCTCCCTGCCCTTTCTGAGACCCTCCTGGCTGCCGCAAGTGGTCCTGTTCCTTATTTCTCTATTACGTGTTTCTATCTCTGTTGGTGATTCACCCAGGAGATCCTGTCTTTCTTGCCCTATATCCTTTGTAAATTTCTTGACATTTCAGATAAGTGCATTGCAACCTTCTCTGATACAGATATTTTCCTATTTAGAAAATATACATATATATTTTCCTTAAAAATGGGGAGATGAAGGAAGGTAAACATGGGCGATGAATTCTCCTTCTTAAAACAAACATTTTTCCCTTTATGTACTCTGTAAGTTAACCTGCCTGGGTCCATGTATCAAAAACTATGAATGGTAATAAGTGTGTCTTTTCGTACACAGTTTATAGCTTTACAGCTCACATATTAAGTCCTTTTTTGGCTGGACGTAGCCAGATTTATTTGCCTTTTCACCACATTTATTTGAACGGGAAGGCATGGGCAGGAATTGCATGAACTGCCTGGCTGGTACCACTGACGCTGTCCTCAATATTTGACTGTCAGTGTGGTGGAAGGGATGAGCGGGCCATCTTGGCCACATCTTAGCTCTGCCACTGATCATAATGTTAGAACGGCACATCTGCTCTCCTCTCTGAGGTTCAGCTCCTTCTCCTTCATAGTGGAAGACTGCACGAGATGGTCGCCTGCCAGCTATGCAATGCCATAGTTCTACGGTGCTCCAATAAGGGGCAGTGGGCATGAATTTCTGGGCATCTTGTAGAATATGTGAGGACACAGTGAATGCTTACGTTCCCCTTTGGAAATGTCCGACTCCAGGAAAACAGTCGGTGAAAATAGACGCTTGGAGTAGTTGTGTACAACAGGAAGTGGTGCGTATCAAAGCGGCCTCTTCTCTGTGGCCTGAGGGCTGTTTCTCTATGTATGAGGACCATTTATCTTTCATCTTGCCTCCGTGTACAGGTAGCAAGATCCATAGACAACATCATCTGTTGGATTAAAACTCAGAAGGCATCGCCATGCAAAACAGGGGAATGGGTCCCTGACGTACTTTTACTGTCTTTATTTGAAAAATCGCAATTTGGCTTGAAATTGAACTGGTTTTGTTTTCTGCCATGAATATGGAGGCTTCAGATAGGAAAAGCCAACAAATTAATAACTCAACCAGTCTTAGGTGAGGAAAATTCTCTGAAAAAAATAAGGGAGCAGGTTATGACACAGCAGGAGCTCAATGAAAGTTCGACGAATTGAAGAATAAATGAAGGAAGCAATGTACAAAAAAATGAATGATTTCCCATTGTTCAATCAAACAACCAAGAAACGACCTAGCCTGCTTGAGCTGTAATGAGACCGCATTATTTCCGCAATGCTGATTCTTGTTCTCATAACTTGGCAAGGAGATAGTGGTCCAGGGGAGTTCAGGGACAGTCTCACTCTTTGTGTGTGTGATGTTCACCTGACATGCTCGTAAAACATGATGGTGACCTGTGCCAGCCCTGGAGACTCTGTTTGAGTGACACTGCTAGGATGCTGTGTACCTCTGGTTCTCAAACCTGTCCACACATTAGTGCCACCTAGAAAGCTTGAAAAATGATTATACTTATCCCTCTCAATTGGGGATTCTAATTAAAATGGTATGGGCCATAAAGCCCTGGCATAGGGATTTTAAAAATTTCTCTTGGTTATTGTAGTGTGCAGGAGGATTTGAGAGACAAGGCTGTGTGAGTAGCAAGTGTCTCAGGTGATTTTTATAACTGCTTAAGAAGACAGCATCCCAGAGCTTTGCCTGCCATGAGACAGACCGTGCAACGAAGTCTGTGAAGGGATTTTTTTTATCTGGAATATCTGATGGCGTAGCTACCTTTATATCCCATTACCTACAAAATCAAGAAATGGTATATCAAATATGACAAATGTGGTTTTAGATGTACAATTGATCATGCAAGAAAGGAAACAAATTCCCCAAGTGCAATAAAAAACAGAGAACTAAAAGGCAGTTTGCATACCTATGCTGTGTAACATCTAGGTGTAAGAAAGGGAGGAGGGGTACGATCTCAATAATCTAGGGAAGAGATTCTTAATTCAAGCTACAAATAAGAATCACCTAGGGAGATATTAAACCACATTAATGCCCAGTCTCATTAAGTATCTGTGTGGATAGGGCTCAGCCATCAGCATTATTATAAGTTCCTCAACGTGATGCTAATATGCAGTCAGGTTGATTTGGGACCTTAAGTTTTAATTTCCATATTGAAATCAGAAGGAGGCTGATTATTACCACATTATTCATCATTACTCTGGATGCCCTAGTAACTGTAGAAAAACAAGGAAAAGAAATAAAAACTAAAGGGTTGGAACACCATTAATTGCAGATGGTATAATTGTCTACAAACAAAACTTACAAAATCTGCAGAAAAATCTACAGTAACTAGTAAAAAAGTTAAATGAGGTAGGCAGATACAAGAACAATGAAGAAAAATTAGTTGTATTCCCAGCAATAAAGAATAAAATTAATCCATGTCATATTTTAAAAATAATATTTGCAACACTAAAAACTGTAGAGGTGGTTAAAAATAAAACTAACAAAAGATGACACAGTCTTTTATAGAGAAAATAAAGGTTTACTAAGGAAATAAAATAAGTTTCAACTAGATGATGAAGTATACCATGTTCATGAATGAAAAACTTATTCTTTATTAAGCAAATATAAATTTAGCCATTCTCACAGTTCAGATGGTATTCTGTGAATAAATATCCTACTTAATGGAGCTTATAATATTTTGCATAGTATATCTGATATTAATAAATCACATGGAGAAAAAATAAAGCAAAGTGAGGGAGATTAGGAATGCAGGATTGGATGGGGATTTCTATCTCTTATATAAAACTCAGAGCTAATGCATCCTGATAACAGGACATTTGAGCAGGAAGTGAGGACATGAGCCAGGAGGTTATTGGAGTAATCTTTCAGCTGGGGAAAAAGTGATACCAATGCCCAGGGAAGATGCATACTTGGTGTGCTGGAAGATGACAAACTGGTATCTCAGCATGGCTGGAATCAGGAGTGTTGGTGTGTGTGATGGGAATGGTGGAATTTGAGACAGGTGCGGTCAGCCAGTGCCCTGCTGGATGCTGTAAGAAGTTTGACGTTTATCACTAGTAGGAAGGGAAACTTTGGATAATTCTTAAGCAAGGGAGTAAGATTATCTAACTTAGGCTTTAAATGGTTCACACAGTTTCTGTGTGTCAATAAATTGGAAGGGCACCACGGTGGAAACCATAATACAAGTCTGAGGTTATTGCTATAATCCAAGTGGCAGTTGTGGTGGAGGTGGTGAGAACCGAGAACAAATTCTGGATATATTTGAAAGCACAGCCAGTAGGATTTGCTGATCAATTGTATCTGGAATATGGTATAGGAGGGAGAGAATGAAGTGCTTGATCTGAAATCCATAAAGTATCAGGTGATTATTGGAGTTATTACATTGTTAGTTGCATATGAAATTTTGGAGTTCAGAGGAAGGTGGGTAAAGTTTAGGCTGGGCATAAAAACTTATCAGTATACAGATGGTATTTTTAAAAGAGGCTCCCTGAGACATAGAACATCAGGAATAGCAGCTTGATTTGTCAGATAAATTCTTGGGCCCAACCTCCAACCTACTGAATTAGAAGCTTCAGGGATGGGTTCCTACAATCCATGTTTAACAAGCAACCTATGCGGTGTGAAACATGCTGGCATCTGCGAACCTTGCTCTGGTGATTCTGCGTGGAGAGAGAAAATGGTTGTTCCAACCAAGGAAGCCTGGATCTGCTGAAGCACTGAGGGCAAGACATGGAGGTAAGAAGGAACCAGCCAGAGAGACTGAGAAGGAGAGCAAGCAAAGTAATAGCAGGAAGGCAGGAAGTCTCCCCAGACAAAGCACAGATTTAATACGATCCCAAACAAAACCTCACAAGGTAACAGAGCTTGACAGCTGGGGCCATATAACAGAATAAAGGGCCAAAGGTGGATAGGACAATTGTGAGAAGGAAGCAGGACTAACCTCAGCAGAAATCACAACAGCTGTCGGAGATTTGTGCGTGAGAGAAGCATTATCTCAAGTCAACGGAAAAGATGGGCGATAATAACCAGTGTAGAGACAATTGGCGAGACATATGCAAAAAGATATATTTAGATCCCTACATAACACCATATACGAAACTATATTCCAGATGGATTAAAGGCCTAGAGTGAAAGGCAAATGTTTAAAGAGAAAATACAGAATAATATATTTATCTCACTGGGATAGCAAAGAATTTCTCAAGAAAAAAGTGATACACTTGAATACAACAACATTTAAAATATTTGAATGATTAAATTCAGTTTCACAAATTGGGAGACAGTATTTGTCATATGCATCGGGGATAAAGCTTGATATACAGAATATTCAGAAGAAACTAATAAGTCTTAAAATAATAAGGGGAGAAAAAATCCGGCAAAAATATTTTTGCAGGAACTCTTCAGGGTAGAAAACCTGAATATGCAATAACGTATGATACCAAAATGCTTGGTCTGGTGAGTGAGGATGAAAATGCAAACCAAAACATTAGCATATCATTTTCTACCAGGCCGGGAATAAAATATAGTAAGGACAATACCAAGCTGTATGAGATTCCTACTGCTGCAGTAACAAATTGCTGTAAGCTTCATAGCTTAAAACAAACCAGATTCGTTCTCTTACAGCTTTGGAGCTCAGAAGTTGGAAA
This sequence comes from Cebus imitator, assembly GCF_001604975.1. Classification (NCBI taxonomy): domain Eukaryota; kingdom Metazoa; phylum Chordata; class Mammalia; order Primates; family Cebidae; genus Cebus; species Cebus imitator. Next base: position 1,929,935 of record NW_016107626.1, on the reverse strand, counting down.
ACAGTCTCACTGGGCTGACGTCAAGGTGTTGCACAGCTGGCTCCTTCACAGGCTCTCAGGAAGATGCCCTGTTCTTGCTTTTTCTGGAAACTAGAGCTGCCTTTCTCACATTCCCTGGCTCATGGCCCTTCCCACACCTTCCAAGCCAGCCACAGAGCATCTTCAACTCTCTTGGATTCCATCCTCAAATAACCTTCTGTTTCTCTGATGTCATGCCTCTCTCTTATAAGGACCCCCGTGCTTCCATCAGGCCCATTTGGATAATCCAGGATAGCCTCCCCACTCAAGATTCTTAACTGAATCCCACCTTCAAAGTCTCTCTTGCCATATAGGCTAGCATTCAGAAGTTCCAGAGATTGGAAATTGGACTTTTTGGAAGATATGACTCCGCCAGCCACACAAGCTTTGGAAAGGATGGGGCCACTAAGAACTCCTATGCCTTACAATGCAGTACAGTTTCTTTTGATAATAATTCCTCAACACCTCCTAGCAAGTGTTCATCCCCTATGGCCCAGAATTTCACATCTAGTTGGCTGTCTTGGAGATGCTCTCACATCGTCTTGCACAAGAATGTTCCTGGAAGCGCAATTTGAAGAAGCAAAGGAAAAAAAAAAAAAGGAAGAAAATTGACTTTCAGAAATGGCATGGGAAAATAGTGGGTTTACTTCCAGTAGGATCCTGTGCAGCGGTGAGAATAATATCAACATCTATCAATAATACGTATCAAATGCATTATAAATGCAAAACGTATCCTGCAAAAGAAAGGGTATCATTGTACATATGTACTATTGAAAACACACAAGAAATGTGGATATTGTTAATGGATGCATATATATGTTGTCAGTCTAATAATCCAAGGAAGGATAAACCAGGATTTCAGAAGTGATTATTTTTAGAGAGTGTGTTAGGGGAGAGAAATCAGAAATTGGGGTTTAGCTTTCTATCCTGTTTGATTAGAATGGTAAAATGCATTTACTCCTTTAATCTTGGTGATATGGGTCTCTATTATATTTCTTTTTAAACTTTCCTCTAATGGTTCATAAATTCAAAAAATAAAAAATAAAACAAGGGAGGTTGAAGGTACCTTATTGAAAAGTTTCCCTTCTTCCAATTGTATCAAGTGGGGATTCATCTGTGCTAACAATGCTGTTAAAATGCACCAGGCTGGTCCTCCACACTGCCTGATCCACTGTCTTTTCTCTGTTTACAGCACCCAGTTTTTCTTCTGACAAACGAGCCGTGGCCTGCCTTTCCCAGCCAATTTCTGCATCCCACAACCCGCTTCGGCCCCTAGTGCGGTGAGCCTCGCACAGAATGGCCCAGGATGGGGAATGATGAGTGCAGTCTGTCCTGTGAAGGTGGTCCAAGGAGTCTGGCCAGAGGTTTCCACCACTGGACGACCAGAGCCGTTCTGGTCCCTGACCACTCCTGTGTTTTCACTGTTCCTCTGATTCTCTCAGCTTTAACTTGCTTTGTCACTCAGTTTAGCCATAGTCCGATTGTGGTACTTGTTGGGAAAGAGCTCTAACCCCGATTCACTTTCCCACACCCATCTCTGTGCAGCGGGGCCCTGACTCCCATTCCACATTCCTGCGTCACGCCCGTGTTTGGAGCCCTCGTCCACAGCCTCTCTGGCACCACTCCCTGTGCCCACCTGCATTCCTCCTCCACAGTGTGTCTTCTTCCACCCTGCTGCCGTCACCAGCTGCTCTCAGACCCGGAGTAGCTTCTGAACCTTCGTCCCTTCTGTGCCTCTTGCTTCATGGTATGGGCAATGCCTGCACAGACCCGGATTCTCACCCTACGTGAGCTGGAAGTGCTGGGAGCCAACGCTCGTGCAGCTGAAGAATCGGTGTTCCTCCCCTTGGACGCCTCAGCAAACAGTTGTGAAATGCATTTAATGAAGCCCCAAATGAGGCCCCCGGGACCTAGAAGGGAGCCCTGATCACAGCAGCGGCCTGTGCCCACATCCCTGGTCCTGTCCCTTATCACACAGTCCTGCTCTCTGCACACCTTCCTCTCCACCTCTGCTTTCAGGGAAACTGAGGCTATAGCACTCACTTTTGTTCTATTCATTTTTACTGTGGAAGTTTTCAAATGACATAACAACACAGTAAAGCCTCCTGTGTCCATTACACTGTGTCCACACCAGCGTGGTCAGTCGGGTATCCTCTTTAGCTTCCCTTCCTCTTCCCTTTCTCCCACCACCTCCCCCCCACTGGGTTATTTTGAAACAAGTCCCTAACACCATTATATTTCACCCCAAACTTTTCAGTCCCATCTCTGAAAAATTGAGCCTCTTTTTTTTTTTTTTTAACACAATCTAACAACAATATCAGAGCTAAAACTGATAATAAGTTCCAACATCAAATATTCATTAAATGGTAAAATGCCCTGCTGGTTAATACCTATGTATTTATATTTGATTGGTTTGCACTGAGATCCCGAAACATCCACAGTGCCTTTGGCTGCTCTTTCTCCCATCTCTTTTCATCTGTGGCATCCTCCCTTCCCCCTCTTCAGCTCCTGATGTTTACTTATTGAGAAATCTGGGCCATTCGTCCTGCAGAATTTCCTGCATTCTGGATTTTGCAGAGTAAAACCCTGTGGTGTCATGTAATGTGGTTTCTGTATTCCCTGTATTTCCTGCAAACTGATTAGCAGGAAATCAGATGTGGAGACCACACTCTGATGCATGTGTTTGTGCATGTGCATGAGGAATGCGTCCTCCAGGGAGTGGCGTTCTCCCTGCAGTGCATGGCCCAAAGTCATCTGGGGAGGTCCACCTCCACCGAGGTCCACCTTCAGGGAAGGAATCACAGAGTGGGATTTACCCCGAGGCTGACAACGCTGAAGCATCAGGGCCAGTGACTGGTGAGGGCTGGAGCTGTTGGGAGCAAGAGCGTGTCCTGGCTGGGGAGGGACAGGCAGATTGCAATCGGGACTCATATCCATGACAGCAAGGCCCAAGGAGTCTTAGAAGGAGGAGCCTGAACTCCAAGGGCTATCATAATTTATTGTGACATTTTCCAATTTAAAATTAACATTTATTTTTAAGCCTATTTTTCTTTCTAAAGAAGGCTCCAAAAGTTGTATTATAAGTGTTAGGTCCTACAAAACCTGGATTTGCCCCCACTGAAGAGGGGACGTAGTGGACACTGTCATGCCTATGTTAAAGGGAATGTGTGTGAGTAGGTGTGTGTGTGAGTGAGTGTGTGAATGTATGTTTAGGTCTGTGTGTGTGAGAGTGTGTGAGTGTGTGTGTATGTGTGTGCATGTGTTGATGTATGTATAGGTGTGTGTGAGTGTGAATGTGTATAGGTGAGTGTGCATGTATGTGTGTGAATGGATATACAGGACTGTGTGCATAGGTGTGTGTGCGAATGTGTGTATATGAGCATGTGAATGTGTGTATGTGTGTGTGAATGTGTATGTGTCTGTGTGTGTGTATGTGTGTGTGTGTGTGAATGTGTGTATAGGGGTGTGTGAATATGTGTATGCATGTCTGAGTGAGGGTGTGTGTGTGAGAGAGAGGGTGTGTGTGTGTGTGTGTGAGTGAGTGAGAGTGTGAGTGAGAATGAGGAAGGCACAGCGGGCCTGGGATCAGGAAGTGGAGTTTGGAGGCCAACGATGTCAATGGGATCTGGGGAAGGAGGGGTTGGGGGATGCTGTCCATGGAATAGGACTCGGGGTTCTAGCCCCAGGTGGGCCGAGCTTGGCTGTGGCCTGCATGTGCGTGGATCTTTCTTCTGTGGTCTCCACTTGATGCCCAGGCTGGCCCTGCTGACCTGCCTGTGAGTTTTCAGAAGACAGACCCAGGCTCAGGAAGAACAGAGGCTGAGCCTGGCCCACCCAGGTAGAGAGAGATGGGTCTGAGAGAGCCACCTAAATTTCCAGGTTTCTCATTGACCTTGCAGAGCCCACCCATTCATGCAGCCTGCAGCCCCTTCACTGTCAAAGTGAGGCAGAGGAGACAGCAAGACAAGAGAGGAGATGGGCAGGGGCCGGCTCACCCGTCTCTTCGCAGCAGGGCAGAGCGGTATTACCAGGATTTCCTCTCTCAAAGGGCTTTCCACCACATCCCTCATCACTGCCGGAGTTTGCACTTAATCTAGGCTGAGTCCTTTGTAGGTTTTAAATGAGGTTGTGTGAAATACCAACGTGTATCCGCCAGCAATGGTGTCATTTGCTTCTGAATATATCAATGTGCACACATGCATCTTCAGAAATAGCCTTTTCATTAACTGCAGTGTGTAGTTTAGTAATTTAGAATAAATTGGCTTCCAGTGTATTGGCATGTTTTGGCAGGAAATTTGAAGTAGCGGGGGATGTCTCTTCTGTGCCACATGGTATGATATTCATTACTCAGAACTCATTTTTAATGGGTTCTTCAGAGGGATCTGTGTCAGAAATCTGGCTATAAATAAACACGGGCTTCAGTGGAGAGTAAGAATGCCCTTTGCTATGTACCTGGTGGCTGCTAAGGAGTGAGGGAGAGAGTGTGGCAGCAGGGTTGAGTGTGGCTTCCTTCCTTCTTTTTCACCACCTCCTCACCCTAGTGTGCACGGAGGACCCACATGCGCAAGACTTTGAAGTGAAAGGAAGAAGGATACAAAGATCAGTAAGACATGGGTCTTTTTCTGAGGGAGTTTGCATGTAATTCAAATCAATTCTGCAGCTATTCATAAACATGTCTTTTGTGTTAGACTCAGAAGAAACAAATGGTAAACCCAGCCTGGGTTCTCACAAGCTTCCTGTGCAACAGAAGAGGTAGATAGGAAGCTGGAATTAAAAGAGACCCAGCTGAGTCCCATTCATTCATTCATTCATTCATTCTTCAAATAAATGCCTATCACATTCCAGAGGCTGTGGCGGAGGTAAAGGTGCTTAAAAAAGATCTCTTCATTTAATCTCTGCACAAGTGGGGAGCAGGGGTGACAGGGGACATTTCCTTCAAGTTCCCTCTGCCTTGTCCTATGGAAAATTCTGCTTTCAGGCTCTGGACTCCAGCCAAGCTGGGACTCAAGCCCTTGGAAATTATCCTGCTCTTTTCTTTACCCCTACATATGGCCCCTCAAGGCTGGGTGGGGGCTCTTTTCACACCATCCTCGCTGACCTACTTGCAGGTCTCCACCTCCAGCTCACCTGTGAAAAAGCCTGACAGACCTCAACCACCAAGGTTTGCCCAGCTCCCTCCACGAGTCATACCGTCTGCATCTCCTCTGTGGTCCCCAGCACCTTGACAAATAGCTGTTCAGGGTTTCTTTGTATAAGTCCAGCCTCAGTGGGAGGGGGCCCTGTGTCTGTCTTGCATGCTGCTGTCTTCCACTGACAGCAAGGAGGCCACAACATATTTGTGATATGAATGAATGTGTGAATAAGGGAAGGCAAGCATGAAGGAATGAATGAAAGCATGGCTGGTGTCATAGAACCCTTAGAGCTCCCATGTAAGTCTGCCATTTTTGCTTTGCAACAAACGGAAAAAGGGGACAATATAGATTACTTATGAAGTTGGCTGATGCAGCAGAAATGCGAGTTGGCTTATGAAAAACAGGCTCCCAACCCCGCTTTTTGATGCCATCCACTGTAGAGACTTGAAGAGGGAATATTTACTTTCTTGCCTCTACCTTAAAGGCTGACCATGTGACAAAGTTCTGGCAAGCAGGAAGTAAGCATAATTCTGCCATGGAATGCCAGAAGAGCTTTTCCTTTTTCTGAAAAATGAGCAGACATATTGTTGGCATCGTCCTCTTTCCCTGAATATTGATGCAATGGGTGGGGTTATGGCAGCCACCCTGTGATGATGTTCAGCAGATGTCAGAAGCGTCAATGCACGGGAAGGTGAGGGCAGCGCAGGAAGGCTGAATTAACCCGGGTGTCTGATGGCATCTGTGAGAAAGTGTATTTAAAGTGACAGCCACCTCTTGACAACTTACTATATGAAGACACATACTCTTGTTTGTTTTAGCCATTATTTCTTGGGACTTCCGTTAGTCACAGCTAAACATGTTTCAAACCAATACTGCTATCTGGGGGCGTCCCCTGGCATTTTATACTTTAATTCTGAACCATGTTACAGGTTAATTCAGTAACCGGGTGCTGGGCAGAGATGAAGGCCGTCAGTCCTGTGATCCTTGGTGCACCTCCTGTGGGCAGAGCGGCCTCCCTCCAGCCAGCCTGGGAAGGTTATGGTGCCACTGTAATTGCTGTGATTGATTACTTGTCCTCGCTTCACGCTTCTCCCTTTTATAACCCTTCTTAGAGAAGCTTACAGCTTTTATTAGGCTGCAGCCAAACACAGACGACCTTGATGAAGCTTCTCTAGCTGGATCCTGGACATTGTGCATGTCTGTGCATGGGAGAGAGAAAGTCGCTTCCCTTAACTGCCGGCGAGCTGCACCACAAGAAACTCACTTCAATGCCTCAAGCTTCCCAAACTCCCGGGGCTGTGCCAAGACCCCTCCTTGCTATGCATCGAGGATCCGCAGCCCTGTGTTCTGTGGGATGTCCTGGCTCCTGCTGAAGGAGCGCTGCATCCTCCACTCACTGCAGAGCTGCTCAAGACACCACCTGCACAGACTCTAGGCTCTGACTCACTTTTTGCAAAGTGCATGCTTTTGTTGAAAATGTCCTATAATCCCCAGGTATGAATGGTGATATCAGCTCCCACAGAAGTCCATAGAAGCTACAGTCCTGTTTATTAGTTTCTATTTTCAGCAAATAGTTAGTGAGCCTGTGCTGCAGGTGCCCTGCACAATGGGGAGGAAACTGTAGCTCTCACCCTCATGGGGCTGTGACTGGGGAGATGGACGCTAATCACAAATTCACATGCATACGTGTAGAACTGTTAACTAAAACAAATGCCACAGGAAGGGGATTATGAGGGCCCATGAAAAGGGCCTTTCGACTAGGTATACTAGTCAGAAAGGTCAAGGACAGAAAGGTCTGTGAGTAAGGGACATTGCAGCTGAGATCTTCGTCAGAGTTCCCAGCTTCAGTGCTTTTGGCATTGGGCTGGATCATTGTCTGTCGTGGGGAGGGGGGTGGAGGGAAGGGGCTATCCCGTGAACTGTAGGATGCTGAGCAGTCACTTTCTCTTTAACAACCAAAATGTCTCCAAACTTGTAAAACATCTCTTTTTTATTGTACTTTAGGTTCTGGGGCACATGTGCAGATCTTGCAGGATTGTTACATAGGTACACACATGCCATGGAGGTTTGTGTCTCCATCCCCCTGTCACCTACATTAGGCATTTCTCCCAGTGTTATCCCTCCCCAACCTCCCCACCCCCTAGTGTGCATCCTGTAGCCCCACACCCCCAACAGACCCCAGTGTGTGATGTTTCCCTCCCTGTGCCCATGTGTTCTCATTGTTCAACACCCACCTATGAGTGAGAACATGCAGTGTTTGGTTTTCTGTTCTTGTGTCACTTTGCTGAGAATGATGGTTTCCAGATTCATCCATGTACCTACAAAGGACATGAACTCATCCTTTTCGATGGCTGCATAGCATTCCGTGGTGTATATGTGCCCCATTTTCTCTGTCTAGTCTATCATTAATGGGCATTTGGGTTGGTTCCAAGTCTTTGCAATTGTAAACAGTGCCGTAATAAACATATGTGTGCATGTGTCTTCATAACAGAATGATTTATAATCCTTTGGGTGTATACCCAGTAATGGGATTGCTGGGTCAAATGGAATTTCTATTTTTAGTTCCTTGAAGAATCACCACACTGTCTTCCACAATGATTGAGCTAATTTACATTCCCACCAACAGTGTAAAAGTGTTCCTATTTCTCCACATCCTCTCCAGCATCTGTTGTCTCCAGATTTTTTAATGATCGCCATTCTAACTGGCATAACCACATTTCTCACTGTGGTTTTGATTTGCATTTCTCTCTCTCTTTTTTTTTCTGTTTGTAGAAAGTGATTTATTTAAAGATAGAGAGAAACAGGAGAAGGAGAGAGAAAGAAACAGCTAACTCACACTGAGTGAGAGAATCCAGGAGAGGAAAGCAGCTTCCACGCTGAGTGGAAGGGAATAGAGAGAGATGGAGTTTTGGAGGGGAAGACAGGCTTCCACGAGAGAGTGTGGAAGCGAACTCCAGAGGGGAAATCCAAGAGAGAGAAAGACGGCTTCCACAAAGGGAGTGGTCCTGGAAGGGGACCCAAACATGGAGTCTCTGATTTGCATTTCTCTAATGACCAGTGATGATGAGCATTTTTTCATGTTTGTTGGCCTCATAAATGTCTTCTTTTGAAAGGTGTCTGTTCATATACTTTGCCCACCTTTGAATGGGTTTGTTACCATCAGAAAGGTTTTCAAAGGTAAAACCCAGTTTTATTTTTATCCTAATTAACTTTAAAGCATCCCAAAGAAGTGATCACAGTCTTGGTGGTATGTTCTGAGAATATTTGAGGGATGGACCATATGTGGAGTCAGTGAATGATGAGTAATAGAAGAGTTAACGTGAAATATCCAAAACATCACTGCCAAGGCCAATGTCATGGAGTTTTTCCTCTATGTTTTCCTTTAGGACTTTCATGGTTTCAGGTGTTACATTTAGGTCTTTTTTTTTTTTTGAAAATTGTGAAATTGATATGACATAACTGAGTTATCTGCTCTAACTTTATTTCTTTTGTTTTTCTCTTTTTTTATTGCATTTTAGGTTTTGGGTATTTACTCCATCTTGAGTTGATTTTTGTGCATGTTGGAAGATAAGGGTCCTCTTTCCTTCCTTCCTTCCTACCTTCCTTCTTTCCTTCCTTCCTTCCTTCCTTCCTTCCTTCCTTCCTTCCTTTTTCTCTCTCTTTCTTCTTCTCTTTCTTCTTTCTTTCCTTCTTTCCATGTGGATATACAGTTCTCTCAAGGTCATTTATTGGGGAGACTATCCATTCCTCACTATGATTCTTTAGTGCCTTTGTGGAAAATTCGTTGACCATGTATGATTGGGCCTATTTCTGGACTATCTGTTCTGTATCATTTGTCTGTGTGTCTGTGTTTATGCTGGTACCTTAGTGTTTTCATTACCGTAGATTTGTAGCATGATTTGACATAAGAGGCATCATGTCTCCAGCTTTTCTTTTCTATCTTTTTTCTCAAGATAGCTTTGACTATTTAGGGTCTTTTGTGGTTCCATATAAATTTTAGAGGTTTCTTTTTTATTTCTGTAAATGAAATTTTGACAAAGATTGCATTAAACCTGTAGATTGCTTTGGATGCTACGGACATTTTAACTATATGAATTCTTTCAATCCATTAACACTGAACATCTGTTTATTTGTGTCTTCTTCAATTTATTTCATCAATGTTTAATAGTTTTTAGTGTGCAAATATTTCACCTTCTTGGTTAAATTTATTTTAAGTAATTTATGCTTTCTGTTGTTAACATAAATGGAATTATTATATTGATTTGCTTTTCAGATAGGTCATTATTAATGTACAAATATGCAACCAATTTTTATAAGTTGATTTTGTGTCCTGCAACTTTACTGAATTCATTTATTTTTAACAGGTGTGTGTGTGTGTGTGTGTGTGTGTGTGTGTGTGTGTAGTCTTTAGGGTTTTCTACATATAGAATGAAGTCGTCTGCAAATAGAGATAATTTTACTTCTTCTTTTCTGATTTAGTTGCCTTTTATTTCTTCTTCTTGTTTGTCTGTTCTTGCTGGCACTTCCAGTACTAACAAAAACAAAAATACACAAGTGGGACTGTACCAAACTTAAAAGCTTCTTTACAACAAAGAAAACAATCAACAAAATCAAAGGCAGGTTACGGATTGGGAGGAAACGCTTGTGAGCCACGTATCTGATGAGTTACTATTCAAATTGTATAAGGAACTGCTACAACTTAATGCCAAAAAAAAAAAATCCCCAAAACCTCATTAAAAATAAACAACAGACCTATATAGACATTTCTCCAAAGAAGACAAATGAGTGGCCTACAGGCTTAGGAAATGGTGCTCAACATCAGAGAAACGTCAGAAAACATCAGAGAAATGCAAATCAAAACTACAGTAAGCTATCACCTCACACCTGTTAGAATGCCTATTATCAAAAAGACAAGAAAGGATGCATGTTGATGACGGCATGGCGAAAAGGGAGCTCTGTTCACTCTTGGCGGGAATGTCAATTGATGCAGACATTATGGAAAACAGTATGGAGGTTCCTCAAAAAATTAAAGATAGAGCTAACTACCTTATGGTCCAGCAATCTCTCTGCGAGGTGCACATCCAAAGGAAATGAAATCAGCACCTTATGGAGATATCTGTGCTCCCATGCTCATGGCAACCTCACGGACATAGCCAAGATATGAAAACAACCTAAACAAATTACAAAGAAATTGTAGAGAGAGAGAGAAAGAGAGAGAGAGAGAGAGAGAGAGAGAGGGTGTGTGTGTGTTGGTGTGTGTAATGAAATATTATTTGGTCTGTCATTTGTAAAGATCCTGTCATTTATGACAACAAGGATGAAACTGTAGGACATTATGCCAACTGACATAAGCCAGGCACAGAAAGAAAATCATTGCATGAACCTCAATTATAAGTGGAGTCTAAAAAAGTCAAATACATAGAAACAGAAAGTAAAATGCTGGTTACCAGGGGTGGGATGAGGTGAAAATGAGAAGGTATAGGTCATGGGTACAAAGGTGCCATTGTATATGATGAATAAGTCTAGATACATAATGTCCAACATGATGACCGCAGTTAATAATATCATGTTGTACTGGAAATTTGCTAAGAGATTAGATTTTAGATGTTCTTTCCTGTCTCTTACATGCAAGTAACTCTAGGAGATGATGGTTTTGTTCATTTGTTTGACCATGGTAATAATGTCAGTATATGTACATATGTATAGTGAGATATATATACACATGTATTTACATGTATGTATATCTCAAAACATCGTGTTCTTTACATAAATTTATACAAGAAAAAACTAGAAATTTCATATGAAACATTCTCAGCACTGAAAACTGAAATTAAAATGAAAACATTCTTTTAAAAAAGATTTTACTTGTGTTTCTATTTTCAAAGAACATTTGTATGAAGTGAACAGATCTTGTCCTTTTGTGCAACCTTTTCCCCACTCCCATGATCTTTAGGCCTTTGTGATGAGGAATCTGAGATGGGGATTGATTCACATTCTTACAGGTTGACCTGTCTTTGTATTTTTCTTCCAAAGAGTTAAATAAAGGTCAAGTGGATCCCTTCTTTCTTAGACAAAACTTTGCCCCATTGATTACATGAAAGATTAATATAAAGAAAAGTATGGAGAATAATGTCAAAAAGACCCATGGACCCAAAACCATGACTTAGCAAATATTAGGTTTTTTTTTTTTTCATTTTGCCTCAGATATTTTTAAAGGAATAGAATGGCACAGAGAGAAAATAACTCTTTATGGAAAACATCTCAGATCTGTGCGCATTCTACTTTCTGTCTCTCAAATGTGGTGATATCCTTTGATTCGTGTTTTCGTATTTCAACTACACATTCATGTGACCCATAATGATATGTAGTATTATCCTGTGTTTCTAAAAAGTTGTAATTTGATCATGTTTCATACAGCCTTCCAAAACATGTTACCTTCACTCACCACAATACAATTATGTTTTTGAGATTTATGAATTTAGATGTATTTAGCTCTAATTTATTCATTTATCTGCTGTATATTCTTCCTTCACTGGTGAAACTATATATGTTTGTGTGTATATGCTAGTGAAGAAGAAAATAGTTCTACTTTTTCTTCGTCCCTAAAATGTTGCACTGACATAGTAACGTGCGGCTCTTACACATTATTCACGGTTTCAAAGGAAAGGAAGTGCACTCTTTTCACAGCAGCAATCGTACACCTCAGTGTGCATTCCTCTTCAGTGAAGTTCATTTCCAGGGTTGCCGTGGAAGCCACGATGCTTCTTCATATCACAGGCCCAGCAGGTAAAGCAGGGAACTGGTCGAAGCCAGGAGCTCCTATAGTTTACACTCTGGGTTTTCCATTTTCTAGAAGCTGTTTTGTTGACTACTTAAAAAATTACCCAAAACACAATAAAATCCACCAAAAAAAAAAATGGGCACTGTTTCTAGAAGCGGAAGAAAGTAAAAATCTCTCCAGGCGGACTCAAGGCTCACCCACCTTCTCCAAATGCCCAGATCTGTTGAAGCTTCCTATGTGGTGGGTTCCCTCCCCCCCTCTCTGGGCCACTCCCAGGGTGGCATTTCAGTATACCAACAAGAAGGTAAGAGTGGCTGGAAAGAATCTTGGTGATCAGCGTCCTGCAGTCTCCAGCCACAACTCATTTCTTTAATTACACTGAAAATCTTTTGCTTGGCGTGTTAAAATTTCTGAACAGCCTGTGGATTTATTGGATTATGTAGCATGCATTTTCTTTCACCAGAATTAGTGTTTATTGACCAGTTTCCTAAACAAAAAATAATATTTTTAGAATCTTGGGGAAAAAAATAACTGGGAAAACTACTTTTATCATTGAGAATGACTTCTCTCTTTTGCCAAGATGCTGAAAATTGTTACAAAGATGATGCACTGGCTTTTAGTCAATTATTTTTTAAGTTACCTTATCCAAAATATGAATGTTCCAGTGTGCGGGCCGCAGGCATTTGATGGCTCTGAACTGAAGCCAAGGAGCGAGAACAATGGACAGCCACAGCCACAGCCTCTGCAGGCCTCAGGGATGGAGCTGCCAGGTCCCTGGGAGGATGTGGGAGAAAGAGGCCCCCAGAGGGAGGTGCTGTGAAGTCCAAGCCATGTGGTCACCATGTGCAATTCCGTGTGATGGCAGAGAGCCAAGCCCACGATGCAGAACCCTGATGTGAAAAGAGGTACAGGATTCAATCCTTGGTCCAATCCACACACAGTGAAAAATCTTTCTATAACAAAAAGTAATTTCTAAGCTCTAAATTTTTCTTTTTTTTTTGAGGTGGAGTATTGCTCTGTCAGCCAGCTTGTAGTGCAGTGGTGCGATCTCAGCTCACTGCCACGTCTGCCTTCTGGGTTCAAGGGATTCTCCTGCCTCAGCCTCCCGAGTAGCTGGGGTTACAGGCAC
>NW_016107626.1:1913519-1916750 GCF_001604975.1 Cebus imitator | reverse complement strand
GGCTCACCGCAACCTCCGCCTCCTGGGTGGAGGCAATTCTCCTGCCTCAGCCTCCGAAGTAGCTGGGGTTACAGGTGCACGTCCCCACGCCCAGCTGTTTTTTTGTATTTTAGTAGAGACGGGGTTTCACCATGTTGGCCAGGATGGTCTCGATCTCTTGCCCTCATGATCTGCCCGCCTTGGCCTCCCAAAGTGCTGAGATTACAGGCGTGAGCCACTGCACACGGCCTACCTCTACATTTTTTAACCAAAATTGTTAGACTCTGGGCCAACTGACAAGAGGTTAGGAACTTTACCCTGTTGTCAGGGGTCTTGCTGCCTCCTGTGGCCCGTGAGGCTTCAACACGTGACATATAAGAGAAGAAACTGGAAAAGATCAGTGCTCTTACCGTCCCTCATGGGGAGCTCTCACCTGGAAAGGCAGCTCTCTCTCCTGATTTATATGTTGTTAACATTTCTGAATATTTTCTCATGAAATTATATGCCTTTTGGCACTCATATTTCTGAAATATTAGTAAGAAAAGGAAGTTTTAAGAGAGGAGGCTGTTGAGCCAGTTCTTAGTTCTCATCAACATTGCAAACTCCACTAAGAAACAGTCAGTGTGTCCAGTTCCGTTTTTCACAAAGAGGCCCTTCCCATCCTGTCGTTCCTAAATGCGGACCCAGCAAGGCCATCCCTACAGAAACCTGGCAGGTCTCTCTTAGGGTGCCTCAGCCTTTGAGCCCATCTTTCTGCCTGGCTGATAAGAGATACATGGACTCTCAATCCTAGAAACCAGGAGGGCGCTGCCCAAAGGCCATGCCCCAGCATCAGGTGTGAGAGGTTCTCCTGGTCCTCTTGGGAGGAGGTGGACCCAGGAGGACAGTGAAATCTGTCCTGCAGGTTGCCAGGTTTGCTCAGACCTTCAGTAGCTCATGATTTTCCTATGCATGATTCTTCCCAACTGCACCAGGATGTGGCACTTCAGAAACAAATTTCTAGGTCCAAAGCCAGTGGTGAGTGGGAGACAGGGACCACTGAGGCAGAATATACTATTTGCTCAACTCAGCACTCGTGTGCAACACGATGGCACAAGTCGTGGGGCCACGGTCGCAGTCAGCCGAGATGTGAGCCATGCCACATGGATGGTTGCCCTGCTCTGAGGTCTGCACAGCATCTCAGCCTGCTACGCTTGGACTGTAAGCAACAAGAATCTTGCTTCATTAATCAAAAGTCTTCATCCAGCTGAGCTTCATTTATCTCATGTAAGGAGTCTGCAGGGAGGCAGGGGATGTGATCCCAGGACTCTGCAGCGTCCAGATGGACCACCAGTGGTTCTGGTGGCCTTCAAGGGAACACACTGTCACCATGGCATAGTGTCTGCCCCTCAGACCTGAGAAGGAGAGGAAGGAAGGAAGGATGGTGCTGGTCCCTTTATCGGGAAAGAAGTGACCTGTCCCAGGGCAGAATTCCCTTGACACCTCCTGCCCGAACAAGGCCATGTAAGGCTGTGGCTGCCTGAGGGCCTTGGAAAGCCAGAATCAACTTTTCCTGTGTGAAGGCAGAGCCAGGCCTGCTGGGTGGTTAGGAAGCTGTTTGAGAAGGAGAAACAGTAAGACAAATGCATATTCACCCTTTTTATTGGTTCCTACAAGCGGCCTCCCCTGTGCTCTGTGGATCCCCTTCCACTGAGCAGAGTGTCCTCACAGCATTCAGTCTGCATCTGGCACAAAACAGCGTGGCCACTGGAGCTTCACGTGGGAGGGAACAGGAGAGAAAGGGGAGCCGGCAAGGGGCCGGGGAACACACACTGTACACGCTCGTGCTTCCTGCCTGTGTCGGGATGCCAAGCCTGGAATTTCTCCTCGCTGTGCACACTGAGCGTAGCAGGGTGTGGCCAAATGCGCTGTGGTCACAGCTAATGAACTGCTGTGCTTCCAACTCAATGTCCAAATTTACAGGGCCTCGGAGAGGCACCCAAAATGTGTGTTGTGTCTTCATTTCATCCTAGCATTCCATCAACCTTTTCTTCTGATAATGCCCGAGTCAATACAATCCCATTAGCACAAAGATCCTGTATTAAGCTTGACAGTTTACAAATTGCTTGGGTTTTCATTTCCAATATCACCAGGTTGCTAGGGTCCTGAGCCACACCGCTCCAGGCTGGAGAGACTTTGAATAACGCAGGTGTGATGGTTTTGAATTGCTCCTTCTTCCTCATTAAAGGAGACAATAGCCTTGTTGGAAGTGCTCAGGAAGTCTCAGAAAACCTCGAAACTGGAGGCCGGTGGTGGCTGCCTTTCTAGATGGAGGCTCCGTCCTGCCCCTGTGTGTTACAATGGAGGATCAGAGACCTGGTTTTATGCAAATGCAGCTCTCACCTTTGGTGAAAACAACTGACAGCATTGGAAGCCCAGCGATTTGAAAAAATGAGACCCTAACATGCTGCTCCAAAAAGTCCCTACACTCCTGCAGCCTAAGCCATTGTCATTTGCAGGTGGGGAAGTCCAGGTTAAGAAACCTGCTCCTCAGCTGCAGGCTGGCCTCCAACGCGAGAGGGCTGTGAGACCGCCAAAAACACACTTAACCTCTCTGAGCCCGAGTTACTCCAAGCCTGAAATGAAGGGATTAGGGGGTGGCTGAAGACTTTTCCAGCAATAAACATCCATGATTCAGGGTCGGTTCTCAGCTGGTCTCAGAGGGAGAAGACGAACCAGAGAAGGCCTTCCCTGTACACAGACGAAGTGTGAAATAGCAAATCAATCACAGAGAAAGGGCTGCGATTATCTCAGGAGGGAAGTTCCAGTCTGGTGTCTGTGTGACTTCCAGGCCTTTTTAGCAGTGGATAATTCCCCCTTTTAACCATGGGGCCCAGGGGCTTCAGGCTCAGAGGCTTCTTCAGGTCGCCTCACGTGCTGGGATTTCGTGTCAGCAGCTCTTGTCCCTTGGATTTAGTTTTCTTTACTTCTCCTTGGGGCAAAGGGACACTAACTGCTTTGCCACTTAGGGCAATGGTATATAAGCTCCTTTTGACGTCACTTATTTTAGAATATGAATGTGACTTGCTTAAAGAAAACACAAATTAAATAAGTGGCTGAATTTGGTGCGTTGTCTTTATTTTCTTTCTTCTCTGCACGGTGGCTCACGCCTGTAATCCCAGCACTGTGGGAGGCCGAGGCGGGTGGATCACGAGGTCAAGAGATCAAGACCATCCTGGTCAACATGGTGAAACCCCGTCTCTACTAAAAATA
>NW_016107626.1:1869087-1913185 GCF_001604975.1 Cebus imitator | reverse complement strand
TATGGAGAGGTCCTCCTTTTTTATGATGGAAATAATTCATTTGGAAATTCAGCCACTTCCTCTACCCAGAGCCTGGAGTGACGAAGAAGTCAACAGGGAAACGATTCTGAATGAGGGAGAGGGGGGCTGACACGCAGAGCGAGAAACAAATAATATCATGTGTAAGGAATTTAGCAACTGAAGAATGAGGCTCAAAACCAGAGAGGATAAAAGACCATAGAAAGGAAAGGCTACAAAGAGTAGAATGACGAAAAAATTTAACAATTTAAGTAAACGAACAGGCAGGGAAAAGTGCCTGAGGAAGGAGGGTCTGGAGAAATATCTAGAGTGGATACTGGGGGTGCTCACGCTTCTAAAGATGCACCCAAGCTGCCTTCCTGTCTTTGAATTTAGCAGCACACCCCGCACCCCACACCCCACAGTTGCCACGAGAGAACGTGGGGGCGGCCTTTACACTATGGGAGGATGCACTGGATTCATGCTAGGAAGGGTGGTTTGACTGTGGTAAGGCCTCCTTCTTCCCTTCTGTTAAATATTATTTTAAAAATATGTTGTTCCACTTACACTAAGCAGCCATCTGCTCACCGAAGAACCCCCAGTTTTGAGGCAGTCACACAGGCAGCCCAGGGCATGAAGCACAGTGCCGTGGGGGGCCCCAGGAGCCTCCTCCATCTAAGGATGCCGTCACCAGCACTGCAGACTCCAAAGGCCAACGCTCTGGACAGGTTGTCTGTTCTCTCTCCGGTCGTCTCCTGTGGTTTGGGAACAGAAGAAGGAATGTGTGGGAGAGCCTGCAAATGGGAAAGGACTGTAATTCGTCTGCTACTGCAGTAATTTTCCCTTTGGGGAAATCTCCTTTGGCACTGATGCTGGATAAAACAATCACGCAGAAGACTTGAAAAAAGTACATGCCCAAGAAATAAATCATGATCTTGCTGCTTTGACACTTTAGTCCCTGTAGTCCTCCCAGGACCTTTGTGGTGGAGTTTCTGTCCCTCTCACAGCCATCCTGTCTGCAAGGAATTCCTTCCTGTTCCAAACCCAGAGCTGTCCCTTGCAATCATGGGAGGATGGCATCAGCCCTCCCATTAGCAATTGCTGATTGGACCAGGGTGGATGACAGACTCTCATTCATCCAATCAGGTTGGAGTTACCCTCTGCAAGGGGCTTAACCTGGAAGTAATTTTACCTCTTGGGCCAGAGGATGCCATGTTGGCTCAGCCACTCCAGTTACCAGAAGGAGAACAAAGAGAAAGGAGGAGAGGGAGACAGGAGATGAACACTGAGGCAGAGAAACAGAAACACCCACGGGGATATCCAGAGAAAGGGAGGTGGTTGTGCACCCCCTGACACACTCAAACCACGAAGAGACAGAGATAAGCTCAGACTCACAGCAAGGGATGGAGACATGGGGAGACAGAGACAGAGACACTGAGCAGGACTCCAGCAAAATTGACCAGAAACCTGGAACCTTCTCATCAGCAGAATGTCTCTCTTGCTCCCACCCTGCCCTTGTCCAGGGCACACCGTGCCCTTGGCTTCAGTAAGATTCTCCTTCATTCAATAAATACATATTTCTATTTCTTCAACTACTTTGAGTCAGTTTTTTTTTTTTTTTTTTTTTCTTTTGTCCAAAAAAATCTGGCTCTGTCAGTAGGGCCATCCGTGGGGGTGGCAGAGGTGCCTCTGAATTAGCTTGCCTTGCCATTCCCTTGCAGAGAGGCCTGGACGTGTCTCTTGAATCCGTTCCCAGAGCAAGTTAGAATGTCAGGTTCATAGGATGCCTTGCACGGCCTTGCTCCAGGCCCCACACTCCCAAAGCTTTGGCCTGATAGAGGTGAGTCTCACCGTGGCAGCATTTCCATCTTTGCAGTCCCCGCCAGTGAGAGTTTGGCCACCTAGTTCTTACCATAAAACAAAGCTGAGAAGTGTCCAGAAAAGATGCCCAGTTTTCCTCTAGAGAGATCCAAACCCGATCAAGTAGTAAGTCAGCATAAAAATGTCCCCTTAAATTAAATAAATGAATGTGTTGTGAAGTTGAAGTCAAATACAGAATGTTGACACTCTGCATTAATCAACAAGACTCACAGCACAGTGTCTCCTGGCTTGGCTTGTGGGTCTTCTCCTGTCACAGCAATTTCTTAGAAGTTAATGCCCTCTACTGGCTCCTCCCTCCCAGACCAGCGTGCTTCCAGATACACCCTACAAGTCCTCCATCTCAGTCAAAGACACAGCATCCACCAGTTGCATAAGCCAAAGGCCTCTCTGTCACCCACTGCCCATATCCCACCTACTGGCAGGCCCTGGCAGTTCCATCTTCAGCATTTTCATACAATCGTCCACCTCTGCCCATCTCCTTACCTGTGGCCCAGATTACAATTTGTTCCTCTCCAGTTCAAGCTACACAATGTTTCTCAATAGATCACTTAGAAACATAAACCCCCTGCTTAATTAAAATACTACACTGGCTCCATGTAGCATTGGGACCAAAACCCAAACTCCTCAATGTAGCCCATCCATATGCAAGATTGGGCCATGTCCCCTCTGTCCTGCCTGCTGCTCTCTAGCCAATACAATTCTTCCTTCCATTCTCGACACACTAAATGTATCCTGGATCAGGCTGATGGACTCATCTGCTGCCATTAGTTGGAACTATCTGCCCTCTACACTTTACCTGGGTTTGTCCTGCTCACTCAGGTGCTGCTCAAACGCCACCTTCCCTAAGAAGTACTCCATGGTTACTGCAGTTAAAGAAGCTCTCCATTGCCTCTGCCATTCTCTGTAACACCCTGTGTTACTGCCTTTAATACACTTAATTGGCTTGAAATGATCTCATTTAGATATGGATTCACGTTGTCTGTGCCCCTCACTGAAACGGATGGTCCAGCAGTGCTGTGACTGTCACAGACAATCCGCTCAACACGCATTTGTTGGATAAACAACTCCCAACCCCCTTAAGTTTTATATCCTGAGATAACGACCACCCCCAGCCAGGTTTTCATCTCTTACCATGGGGTTGAGTTAGCCTTATTTCTCCAATTTCTTCCAGACGCCAGGGTTTCTTGCTTGTATCAAATGCTTTTGAATATGTTAGTCTCTGAACTGTATTTACATGAAAAATCTTCAACCCAACTTTTATTCCCCTACCATATGTGTGACTGGGGGTGTGACTAGCTCTTGATTTCTGAGACCCCCCCCCAGCACTGCAGGGATGGCTGGATGTGACCCAGGCAGAATCCCACATTACAGTGATTGGTTCTGCAGGGTGCTGCAGTGACACATGCCTCAGCCAGTCCAATCCTAGTGAATGGCAAGAGTTTAGGGGCAATACCAGAAGAGGCTTCCTCTTGCCTGCTGGGCTAAAACTGACTGTCAGTGGAAGCAGACTGGAGCTCCCTCGTGGAATTATGTGGGAAGGCCCTGACACTGCCAAGGGCCACCCTGTCAAAAAAACTGCTGCAGATGGGGGTGAAGTGGGATCGTAACCCCATGAAGTTAAAGTTGCCCCTGAAGCCAGCTCTTCCACAGACATTTCAGATATTGACCCAAACAGTTGCTTTTTATTGCAGCTCATCAATAAATGTTCGAAAGAATTTGCAACCTAGAAGACCCAAAGCACCTTCTGACCCTGAGGTTCTGGGTTCTGTGTGTATAGATATTAGAGCCTGAAGCAATGCAACACAAGGTGAGCTGAAGTCACCAACTGTCAGCGTGGGTTATTCATAATGTTCCACCAATGTGAAATGTGCACAGTAGAAACAGAAAGAGAAGAAAATGAACAAGCATGCCTGTGAGAATGCAGAGGCCGATTCCTACATTTCACCAGCTGAATATTTAAATTTCCCCAAACGAAAGTAAACATGGAATGAGACATAGGAGAGAGTGTGGCTTCCTTCCATCAAGGGTTCTTAAGTCCCCCAGAGTCCCAGTTATTCATTCATTCATTCAGCAAACACATGTTGTTGGCTGGCATATGCTTCGGCACCACAAAAGCAGTCAATAAAAGGCACGAGGTCATTGCCCTTGCAGAGTTTTGATTCTAGTGGCTGAAGAAACACAAGAAGAGGCTATAACATATCTCCACGAGTTAACTTCAGGCAATGAAAAATGCTATGGATAAGGGAAAATAACAGGATAATAGACTTTCACAATCTCCTGGTTTGTTTTTAATAGAAGGTCAGAAAGACTGCCCTGAGAAAGGATGTGAGCAGACTTTGAGCTGAAACGTGTGAGACCAGTTATCATCCGGCATAGAAGGAATTGGACAAGGAGTGTCTCATGAGTTCCAACAAAGGATGAGGGAATGGGGTATGTGAGGGACAGAGAAAGGCCAGAGCTCCCACTTCCAACGGCATGGTGAACCAGATACAGTGAATGAGCATCTGTCCTAACAGCACTGAATTAAATTTTTAAATTATATATTCTTTGGCCTGGAAAGAAAGCAAAAACAATAAAAAGCAACAGAAAAACAACTGGTTAAGTCCAAACTTCAGTGGAAGTGGAAATCAAGTGGGTGGAACAGAGCATCGCTGAAGCCATTTCTCTTGCGGGCATTGGCAAATCTGGTGATGGTGACCAGGAGTTCAGTTTGTTTGGCTTCAGAGGGCAAATGGTCAAGTGGGTAGGAATCAAGGAGCAGAGTGCTTTCCCCCAAAGAAGCCAGTGAAACACTCCTGCATGTGGCTGAGGCCAAAGGGCTGCACGCTCAACGTCAGGATATACTTTGACTAAGAGTAAGCCTGTTCTACCCTCTTCCAACTGACTTCTCCCCCTATTGCTACTCTCCCCTGGGGGAGGATGATTTACTTAGGGAAGAGTGCAGAAAAAAAAAATCTCTCCTCATAACCTATTATCATAAGCCAGACTTCAAGCAGATTTGTCGCCCAATTTCACACTCTTGGTCACCCAAAGAAAGCTCAAGCTGATTATTTAATGTCAAGTAGTGCAGGGTGGTGCTGACTGTGGTGCCACAGGAGCATGCCCAGGTCCTTTTTGGATGAATCATCATTAATTGAAAACTCAGATAATAATGAAAGATGCAGTTCCAAAAATATTAAAACTTGCAATCAAATGTCACAAGTGGCAATCAAGAAAATGAACATGAATGGAAGATGGAAGGAATAATAGCAGATTCATGTTGATCTGGTTTGGCTCTGTGTCCCCACTCAAATCTCATGTTGAATTGCAATTTCTTTTGTTGGGGGAGGGACCTGGTGGGAGTTGACCGGATCTTGGGGGCAGATTTTCCCCTTGCTGTTCTAGTGATAGTGCGTTCTCACGAGATCTCATGGTTTAAAAGTGTGTGGCACTGCCTCCTTCACTCTTTCTCTCTCCTGTCACCATGTGAGGAGGGTGCTTGCTTCCTCTTCACCTACCCTTCATTATTGTAAGTTTCCTGAGACCTCCCTAACCATGCTTCCTGTACAGCTTGCAGTACTGTGAGTCAATTAAAGCTCTTTTCTTTATAAACTGCCCAGTCTCAGGCAGTTCTTTATAGCAGTGTAAGAACTGACTACCAGACATGCCCACGGGAATTCTGATATCAGAATTATCAGATTCAGAATACAAAATAAGCCCGTTCAATATGTTTAAAGAAATATGAGTTTGAAAACACGGGTACAGTGTAAAGCAAGTGAACATTTAAAAATGGCCGAGCAAAAAATAAATAAGTAGAACTTCTAGGAACACACACACACACACACACACACACACACACACACACACAGAGTGCATGTTTTTAAAAATAATTGGATGAAATAGATTAGATAAAACAGGAGGGGAAATTACCAAAGTGGAAGAGAATTCTGAGTATGTGTTAAACAGAATACAGCGCAAAAATACTAAGGGATGGTGAATATGAAAGGGAGGGGAAGAATTAAAGGAACGAATGAGAATGTCCAACTATACTAAAGATGGGGAGGAAAGAGAAAAGGAGGGAGGCAGTAGTTTGAAAGGTATGATCCAAATTCTCCAGAACAAATAAAATCAACCCTAAGCAGATCGAGGAGGGCAAAAATATGTTTTCAGAAGGAATGAAAAGTAAATATATTTTCACATGTACAAACTGAGAGAGATTATAATTCAGGCTGAAGTAAAGTGATCCTGGATGGATGACCTGAAATGGAAGAAAAATAACAAAGAGAAGCTCTCAAATACAGGTGCAAATATAAACACACTTCGGTGATATGAGACACTAAAACATGAGTGTTGAAGGGTTTTTCAGCCCTCCCCTTTTCCTTCTCTCTTTCTAAGACTTTGATAATGTGGTACCAGATTTGTTGCTGTTACAGTCCTACAAGTTTAGGAGGTTCTGTTCATTTTTTTCCCAGTCTGTTGTATTTCTGTTGTTTCTTTTGGATAACTTCTGTCTTCCAGTTTACTTATTACAGTCATGTGTTGCTTAACAATGGAGATTCATTCTAAGAAATGCATCCTTAGGCAATTGTGTCATTATGTGAATATGCTGGAATGCACGTAGACAAACCAAGATGGCGCAGCCTACTACACACCTGGCTGCACGGTAGAGCCCCTTGCTCTTAGGCTGCAAGGAGCAGCTTGAGACTGTATTGAATGCTGTAGGCATTTGTAGCACAATGGTGATTATTTGTGTCTCTAAACATATCTTAACATAGAAAAGGTACAGTAAATACAAAATGTTTTAAAAATGAGACACCTGTATAGGTCATTTACTATGAATGGAGCTTGCAGGACTGGAAGTTTCTCTGCGTGAGCCAGTGAGTAACTGCTGAGACAATGTGAAGCCATCAGATATTACTGTACATTACTGCAGACTTTATAATAAGAGAATGCATTTAGGCTACACTACATTTATTTTTAAATATTTTTATTTTCTCAAGAATAAATTAACCTTAGCTTATTGTAACTTTTTAACCTTATAAACTTTCTATTTTTAAAAACTTTTTGACTCTTTTATAATAATACTTATCTTAGACCCCAACCACATTGTAGAGATATATAAAAATATTTTCCTTATATCCTTACTCTATAAGCTTTTTTCTATTTGTTTTTATTTTTGTTTTTTTACTTTTTAAACTTTGTTAGAAACTAAGACAGAAGCACACATATTAGCCTAGGTCTCCAAAAGGTCAGGATCACCAATATCACTGTCTTCTTTCACATCTTGTCCCACTGGAAGGTTTTCAGGGGCCATAATACCCATGGAGCTGTCATCTCCTATGATCACAATGTCTTCTTCTTCTTCTGGACACCCCCTGAAGGACCTGCCTTAGATTGTTTTATAGTTAACATTTTTTTAGTAAGTTTAAGGAGTATACTCTAAAATAATGATAAAAGCAGAGTATAGTAAATACATAAACCGGTAACATAGTTGTTAATTACCATTATAAGGTATGATGTACTGTACTTAATTATATGTGTTAGACTTTTATACAAATGGCAGCACAGTAGGCTTGTGTACACTGGCATCCCCACAAACACATGAGTAATGTGTTGTGCTATGATATTATAATGGCTACAGTGTCACTAGGCAATAGGAATCCTTCAGCTTCATTATAATCATATAGGACCACAGTCTTATATGTGGTCTGCCAGTGATCGAAATGTTATGCACTGCATGAGCGCATTTCCTTTGTCCTCTCAATTCTGCTGTCAAATTCAGCCACTGAATTTTTAACTTTGTTAATTGCACTTTTCAGTTCTAAAATTCCCATTTGGTTCTCCTTTAAATCTTCTGTTTTTCTTTTTGCTGATACTCTATTTTTTCCACTTGTTTTAAATTTATTTATAATTGCTCATTGAAGCACTTTTACCGTGAATGATTTAACATTTTGTCAGCAAATTCTAACATCTCTTGTATCTTGATGTTGACATTGATTCATTGTCTTTTATCATTTAACTTTAAATCTTATTTTTCTTGCTATAATGAATGATTTTCTGTTGAAATCTGGGCATTACAGGTATTATGTTATGACACCTTGGATCTTATTTCAACTTTTTGTTTTATGTCTTTCTCTGGCACAGATCTTTTAAGGTAGAGAGAAAGAGTATTGTCTTGTCACTACCAAAAGGTGGTACAAGACCAGGTTCTCTACTTGGTCTTTGATGACACTGAGAAGGTAGGGGTCCTATTTCCTGCTATGCAGTGTGAAAGTTCTGGCTCCCTATTTATTCTCCTCTGGTACTTTCCTAGTATAAGTTGTAGAAGTGTCTCATTACTGCTCCCCAAAGGCTGCCCCTGAGACCATGAGAAAAGAGAGAACATTTCCACTCTGCTAAGTGGTAGTGAAAGTCAGAAAACATGAAAGCCAAAGACAGGGGATAATATCTTCAAAGTGTTGAAAGTAAAAAACTCAGCCAAAAAGGCATATGCAGCTTAACAGCCCTCCCCCTGCCGAGAAAGGTAATAAGACACTCCCAGATAAACTAAACTGAAAAAATGAATTAGTAGTAAACCTTTCAAGCAAGAAATTCTAAGCAGAGCCCTTTAGCAGAAATGAAAGGTCACTAGATAGTAAATCAAATCTATACAAAGAAATAAAAAGAAATGTAAATGAAGTTACATAGATGTTATGAAAGTCGGGATAAATACACATTTTCTTCTAAATCTTTTCTTTCCATCTGTTTTAAAAGGCAACTGCATAAAGCAATTATTATAAAACTGTACTTATGGCTTTATAATGTATTAAGATTTAATTTATATGACAATAATAGTACAAAAAAGAGGAGGGAACAAAGCAACTTGGAGCAAACATTATTGAAATTGAATTCATACTAATGTGAACCAGATTGTTGTATGCTAATATGCTAATTGTAATCACTGGGTCAACCACTAAGAAGATAGCACAAAAAACAGTAAACAATGAAAAAAGCAAAAGGATTACAAAGGTAGACTAGAAAGCATCTGTCTAACACAAAATGCAGGAGCTTCAAAATGGAGGAACAAAAGAGACACAGATACTTGCTTTCTACATATCTGTGTTTCTTTTGTTCTTCACACTGTGGGTTCAAGGCCACACACTGTAGGTTCAAAAACTAAACAGCGTGAATATAAAAGAATGAAAAGAACATACTGCTTGGTTTCAAGCAGTAATAAAAAAACTGAAGTAGGCATATGAATATCAGATGGAAAAGACTTTAAGAAAAGACAAATACTGAGGACCAAAAAAAGGATACCTTAAATGGTAAAAGTGTCATTCCACAAAGAAAATACAAAAATTATAAAGAGATATGTACCTAGCAACAGAGCCTCAAAATAAATATAGCAAAAACTTACATAAGTGAAAGAAAAAAATGGATGACTCAACAATAATATTAATATCCCACTTTCAGTGAGTAGTCTAGCAAAGTTAAAGATTGACAAAGAAATAGAAGACTTTAGCACACTTTGATACCAGCTATAGCTAATGGATATCTATAGTGCTCTACCCAACAGCAATGACTATAACTATTTAGGAAATACAAGGAACTGACCTAGAATAATCAAAGCAAACTTGGAAAAAAAGAGCAAAGTTGGGGTACTCATATTTCTCAATTTAAAAACTTACTATGAAACTACAGTAATAAATGACATAATGATAGACAAACAGATCAGTGGAATAGAATGGAGAGTCCAAAATTAAATCTTCACATTCATGGTCAATTGATTTTTGATGAGCATGCCAAAAAATAAAGCCAATTAAGGAAAATGGTCTTTTCAACCAATGTTTCTGAGAAAAGTGGATGTGCATATGCAAAAGAAAGCAGTTGTTCCCTGCCTCACATTATGCAAAAATTTAACTTGAAATGAATCATACAACTAAATTAAGAGCTAAAACTATAAATCTTCTAGAAGAAAATATAGGAGTTCATCTTCATGATATGGGGTTAGGCAAAGGTTTCTTTGACATGAAAGCACTGATGACAAAAAACCAAGCTTGAACTTGATCAAAATGAAAATTTGCCTCAAGGACATCATCAAGGAAGTGAAAAGGCAGTCCACAGAATGGGGGAAAATACTTGCATTTTATGTATTTAATAACAAACTTGTATCTAGTATATACAAAGAACTCTTAAACCTCAATAATAAGAAGACAAAAAATGCATTTTAAAAAGGGGCAAGGGATTTGAATACTGACTTTTGCTAGTCATTTGAGAAATGCAAATCAGAACCATAATAAGACCTATTTCACACCCACTGAGATGGCTATAATCAACAGAAAACAGATAATAACAAGCGTTGACAGGAATGCAAAAAAAATTCCAAACTCTCATATATTGCTGGTGGAAATGTGAAATATTAGAACCCAGACCACTTTGGAAAACAGTTTGGCAGTTTTCCAAGATGATAACCATATAGCTACCATATGACCCAGCAATTCCAGTCATACATATATATATATATATATATATGTACACACACACACACACCCAGGAGAAATAAAAACATATATTCACACCAAAATTTATATATGAATGTTCATGGCAGCATTATTCATAATGCCCCCAAAGGGGACACAACTCCAATGCCTAACAGCTTTGTGATATTCAGTCACAAAGGGGAATGATGCACTCACATGTGTGACAAAGCAGATGACGACTGAAAACAATATGCTAAGTACAATCAGCCAGACGCAAAAGATCATGTTTTCTGCACTTTCATTCATGTGAAATATCCACAATAGGCAAATGCACAGAGACAGATAAGTGGTAGTTTAGTAGTAGATTAGTGGTCATTTAGTAGTAGATTAGTGGTAGATTGACAGAGACTGAGAGGGTGGAATGGGGAATGATTACTCATTATGGGGTTACCTTTAGAGGTGATAAAAATATTCTAACATTAAATTATGTGAATATGAATATACTAAAAAGCTACTAAACTTTAGGCGGGTGGATTTTATGGCATGCAAAACATATCTTAATAAAAATTTTTAGAAATTATTATAGTATTGACATAAGGTTAGACATATATATCAACAGGCAGAAATAGAGTTTTTAAATCAAACAGTATGGTCAATTGACTTTCAGCAAAACTACCAGTAATTCAATAGAGAAAGAGTACTGAAGGATTTCAACAAATGATGCTTGAACAATCGGACATCATTATTGAGCTTACATAAAAATTACCTTGAAATGGAACATAGAGCTAAGTGTAAAACCTAAAAGCATAAAAATTCTCAAGTAAAATACGCAGGAAGCTGTTTTTGAAATTTGGCTAGGCAGATTTCTCAGGAATCAGCCCAAACCATAAATAAAAACATTAATAAATCAGACTTTGCCAAAATTAAAAACTTCTGCTCTTCCCAAAACACTGTTAAAAAAATGAAAACTGAAAATTTTCTGCCACTGAAGGGTTGAAAATATTTGCAACACATATCCAATGAAAGATATGTATCCAGAATATATAAATAACTGCCACAGCTTTAAAAATAAAGCAAATGAAAAAATGTACAAAATGTTTGAACAGATGCTGTACCAAATAAAAAAATATGAATGCTTGACATCATCAGTCATTAGAAAAGTATAAATTAACACCACAATAAGATACCACTGTACACCAATTGCAATGGCAAAAAATAAAACAAAATGACAGTACTGAGAGACATCCAGGAGCATTGCTTGTGGGAAATAAAATGGTAGAGACATTTTAGAGAACATTTCAGTAGTATTTTTTTTAACTTAAACATAAGCCTACTACAAAACCCAAGAATCTCATTTCTAGGGATTATTTAAAAAGAAAAGAAAGGAAAAACTTATGTCCACACAAATACTGGTTTATGATTATTTTATAGCAGCATTATTTATAATCTCCCCAAACTGGAAACAACCCACATTCCCATTACTGATAAAGGGATAAACTAACTGTCATATATCCACCCATACAATGGAATACCACTCAGAAATGCAAAGAAATAAATATCATTTAAAAATTTGTTTATAAATAAATAAATCCTTGCCCAGGCTGGAGTGCCGTGACACGATCTCTGTTCACTGCAACCTCCACCTCCCAGGTTCAAGGGATTCTCCTCTCAGCCTTCCCAGTAGCTGGGATTACAGGTCATGCCACCATGTCTGACTAATTTTTGTATTTTTGGTAGAAACAGGGTTTCACCATCTTGGCCAGGCAGGTCTCAAAGTCCTGGCCTCAAGTGATCCGCCTGCCTCAGCCTCCCAAAGATAAGAATCTCAAAGGTACTCTGCTAAGTTCAAAAATCTATACTTTAAATGCTACACACTGTATGATTCCATTTGTATTATGTCTGGGTAGAAATCAGGTGAGTGCTTACTCGGGGTGGGGTGTGGAGGGAGGGAGTCAATTACCCAGGGGGCATAGAGAAGCTTTTGGGATGGTGGAATTATTCTAAATATCTCAGTTTGATTATAATTATATGACTGCGTGTATTTCCCAAAATCCATCAAACTGAACAAGTAAAGAGGTGAATTTTACTGTGTGTATATATATCATACCTTAAGGAATTCGACTTTAACAAATTGAATCTTGACCATCCATCTCACATATGCAAAAACTCAAATCCACCTGGGTTATAGATATGAATATAAAAATAAACACAAGCCTCTAAAAGATAACATGAGAGTATTTCACAGCCTTAGGGGAGCCAAACGATTTTAAATAGGACACACACACACACACACACACACACACACACACACACACCAGCTTTAAAAAAATATAAAAAGATAAACTTGACTCCATTAAGATTAAGAACTGCTTATCAAAAAAATACCATTAAGAGACTGATAAGACAAGCTACAGAGTGGAAGGAGACATCTGAAATGCAGATAGCTGATAATACATATGAGCATATAAAGAACTACAATTCAGTAAAAAATACAGAAAAAGTAAATTTAGATGAGAAAAAAATACCAGGAAAGGTACTTAACTAATGAATATTTTCACTTTTACAGTGCACATATGAAAAGGTGTTCAGCAACATTAATCAACAGGAAAATATATATTCAAACCACAACAATTTACTATTTACACCACCAAATGACCAAAGGTCAAAAGAGACTGTCAAAACCTGGTGTGGGCGAAGATATGGAACATCGGAAACTCTCACACACTTGGGTGGGAGTACACATGATCATAGCTGCTTTGGAAAACTGGCTGTGTCCACCTGTATTAGTCCATTCTCGCATGGCCATGAAGAACTACCTGAGACGTGATAACTTATAAACAGGATAGGATTAATTGGCTCATGGTTCTGCAGGCGGTACAGGAAGCGTGGCTGGGGAGGCCTCAAGAAATTTACAATCATAGTGGAAGGCAAAGGAGAAGCAGGTACATCCTTTGTGACTGGAGCAGGAGGAAAAGAGCGAAGCGGGGGGTGCTACACACTTTTAAACAACCAGATCTCCTGAGAACTCACTCACTATCATGAGAACAGAAAGGGGGGAGTCCACTCTCATGATCCAGTCACCTCCCACTAGGCCTCCCCTCCAACACTTGGGGTTACAATTTGACATGAGATTTGGGAGGAGACACAGATTCAAACCATGTCACTACCAAAGTTGACACAAACATTCCACTGCTAGTAACACACTCAAAACAAACGCATCTATTTCTTTTAAAAAATGCGTATGTATTTACACCAAAATGTATGTACAAAAATGTGTATGTCAACTTTACTTGGAATGGCGCTAAACCAAAGATAACCCATCAACATGTAGGACGAATAAATAAATAATATAATATTCACACAAAAAAGTATTATATATTAATGAGAAAGAACAAACCAGCTAACACAACAGCATGGGTGAACCTTATAAGCAGTGAATGAGAGAAGTCAGTCATAGAAAGTAAATGCCGTATGAATCCATTTACACTAAATTCAGAAACAGTATTGAACTTAGTATTGAATCTGTAATACTGGAAAGCTGGATAATAGTTTCCTTTAGGAAACTAAGAGGAGCAAACCTGGCATGCTGGTGAGATTCTGTTTATTGGCAAAATTGCGAGGTAGACAGGTGTGTTCCCTGGGAAACTGACCTCTGTCTCTGTGCACTATACTTTGTGCACATTATACTTAACTTTATAAAAAGTTTGTTTCAGAATTCTCTTTGGGAGTTCACAGCTGTGCCGAACATAACATTCCTATGACATTCATGCACAGCGCGAATAGGTCAAAGTCTATCCCAGCATGGTGTCAGCCATAGTGTGGATGGCCCATCACACCTGTGGCCGGAACGCAGTGATTCATCCTTTGATGAAGTTGTTGGATCAGCTTCTCCCAGGAATTTTGCTTCTATTTGGATTCTCCTGTCTACCAAGAATAGCAAGGATAGTTCTTCACACACACTGGTTTTTGTCCTTCACTGGCTCATTTTCTGTCCATCTCTACCCTCTGGTGAGCCAGTTAACATGGTGAAAACACCACAGCAGCCAAGGACGCCATGCCACCCAGGGCTGTGCAGGAGCAGGGGAGGAACAGGAGCCAGGAGGGCCGAAGGCATCTGCTTTCTGAGTCCTCTGATTTGCATGAGTGCCTGATTCCAGCTAACCCTGAGACAAATGCCTTAGGAGATATTAATGTTTTCTAAATTTGTAGCTGATTCACTCACTGGGACATTAATTTACACCACAGACACCCTATTGTTCTCTATTTTTCCCTCCCAATCTTCCCCCCCTTTCAGGTGGCCTGAGGGGTTTTTGCAGGGTTACATGCAGAAGCCGTTTGAGGGTAAGCCCGCTTCTTCTTTTTCTGAAAGCCTGAGTTTTCCAGGTGTCCTCTTAATACTAGAGAGTGACTTCTAGAAAAGTGGGGAGAGATGGAGCGGATGGAGAGAAGGAGAGAGGGAGAGTGCTTGCTGAGATCTGGGAGATGGCAGGAGGGAGGTGGTTCATGGGAGGCACCTGGTCCTATCACAGAGGTGGGATAAAGACACAGGGGCGATTGTCTAGAGTGGCCAGGGAGACCCAGGCTAGGCCCTCCCAGCTCTGCAGAGATGTATTATGCTACACTCTCAGATTAGAAAAGCCAGTACCCTTCGGATATCACACACTCACACAGACAGGGGAACAGATGGCTCAGTGATAACCAAAACGGGGTAGACCAAAATGACAGTGACCTCTCCAATGTCTGCACAGCTTGGTCCCAGTTCAGGGGAAACATAGCCCACTGACAGTGCAGACTGATTTTCCTGCCAACCAGATGCATCAGTAGTTTGGTGTGGAAGTCGATTGAATTAAGAGAAAATAAAGCCAAGTAATTTGTCTTCCACACTCTAGTCTGGTGAGTAGGAACCACACCCTACAGACAACAGTGGACCCAGTGTTACTCCACGCCCAAGACACAAGCGGTATTTCCCAAGATTTTACTGTTAGTGGTGTGCTAGAGAAAGGCCTAATCATGGAAATGTTACCTGAGGGTCTGGGGTGTTGATAAATGCCGTGGAGAGAATACAGGGTCTTATCCATATTCCAGCAAAGAACACGCAGTCAGCAGTTCTAAAGACACATCAGGGTATTCCTTCCTACAGTTGACAATTCTGATGTTTCTCTTCCCATCTGTCTTATTTTCTCTGTCCTCTGAGGGTGCTGCTTATTGTTATTTTTATAAATACATTCTCGTGAAGAGAAAATTAAATATGCATGTGTTTTAAAATTAAGTATGCATAACAGAGTTATAAAAATGCTTTAATGGAGTCAGTCATTCAAACTTTCATGAACTTTTTAATTTTTAGGTGGCCCAGCTCAGGTAAGTTATATAATTGCACTGTGTCCTTACAGTGAAGCAAAAATTTAAAAAAAGGAGTTAGGCCTGGGTTGGAAATGGAGGTTTTACACACATACACACACACACACGTGCACACAAGTGCACAGAGACATACACATGCACACCCGTATGTATGTATGTGTGTGCTTATCAATTGCCATTCCTACATTCCTACTGAGGACTCTGGTGAAAACTGTACTATTACAAGCGACCTTGGTTTATCTGAGGGTTGTAGAGAAGTCGGCCTCGTCTTTTCAAATACCCGAGTTAACTTTCTCCTGAAACCAAACCTTGGCCAGCGATTCTCTCCTCTTAGAATGACTGGGGAAAATTTTTAAATGTACCAGTGCCCGAGCCTCATTCCCAGATATTCTGAGTTCACTCTTCTTGGGCAGGGCCTGGACACGTGCATTTTCAAAGCTCCCACTGAGCAGTCTGGATTAGGTGAACTCGCATGTACAGGCGTCTGCTGCTGGCAGTGGAGACCCAGGGGGAAGGAGACTGGGTGCTGTGGGCCTACACATGTGCATGGATAAAGGAACAGCAGCATTAATACATTTTTATAATACCACCTTAGAAAAATGGATGCTGGTTTTTGCTAACAACAAATGACTTTCTGTATTGATGTGGGAGAAGCCACACAGTAACCACCAGTCCACACTGCACTGCTCACAGGGACACAAAGCTTTGTTCTCATATCACCCACCACAGCAGCGTGCTTGCTAATCTCTACTGCGCACGTAAAATCCCACTGGGACCTTGGTAAAACCCGCGATCTAGCCCTGCCGGCCTGGGTGGGGCCTGGGGCCTTGCATTCTCCCAATCCAGCAGGTGATGTTGATGCTGTTGGTCCACAGACCACACTTTGAGTAGCCAGGGCCACAGGGCACTTCCTTCTCAGTTTGTGTTAGAGTCTTATGGTTAGAAAGCTCTCTAGCTAAAATTCTACAGCCCTCAAGCACAATTCATCTCCTCCCCTTCCTGGGCAAGGGTCAGTCCTAGGGAACAGAACTCAGGTTCCAGGAAAACACATATTTAGTGATGTTTCCAGCATCACTTCCTTCTGCCTTGCTTTCCTAGGAGATAAAGTCACCTTCCTCTCACTCCTTTGTTCCCTAAACATTCTTCAGCCTTTCCTGGAAACAGGCAGCGTGTGTCCCTTTACCAGCTGTGAGTCTTGAGGGAGGAAATGAGAGAAAGCAAGAGGAGGTCACAGCAGGATCAGACAAATTTTCCCTGCTCCTACGGCTATGAAACAGTGGCTTCCTGCCAAGACATCAATAGGTATTTCAATAGTCCATAGTCAAAGGACTTCAACAGTCAATAGTTCAAAGGACTTCATAGCCAGATAAGGCATTCAGCAATTTTCCCCCAAATATTTTTGGTGTGTACAAAGTTTTATTTCCACCAAACTAAATAGCTACAACTTTAATAAATAGCTGCTGTTTTAACAAGATATTTGCTCTTTAACTTTTTTTCATAAGTGTATGAGATTTTTACATACTTTAAAAAATATATGTGAAAAAATGTGTGCGACTTTTGGAATTCTTAGAACAAATTAAAATATTTATCATTTCATTCAAACTGTTTTTCTTTTAACTGGAGCAAATTAAA
Source organism: Cebus imitator (assembly GCF_001604975.1). NCBI lineage: Eukaryota > Metazoa > Chordata > Mammalia > Primates > Cebidae > Cebus > Cebus imitator. The sequence goes on along the minus strand of NW_016107626.1, from coordinate 1,895,879 downwards.
TTGGAGGTGAGTGCAGGTGCACAAAGACCATTTTGTCCAACAAGGAAGTGGCCTGAAGAAAGAGGTGGTGAATTACAATCACCCTCGTTATTTACCAGTTCTGTATTTGTGAGTTTGTCAAATTGCTGAAATGTATTTGTCATGCCCAAATCAATATTCCCAGTGTCCCAGCAGTTGTTCCCAGCCTGTGCAGAGTGATGAGCACTTTGAGTCATCCACGGTGCATGGCCCCAGCTGTGGAGGATCAAGACGAGGCTCTCACACAGATACAGCCAGAGAACGGAGACATGCGGGACCTTGTAGAATGACATGAGAAGCTTCGGCTCCAGGCCAGGTGGGTTTCAGTCCCAACTCTGGCACCTGTCAGTGGGGTGAGCTCAGGCAAGTAACTTAACACTTCCAAACCACATTCTCATTTATAAAATAAAGAAATTGGAATCTACCAAAATTGGTTATTTTTTAGGATTTAAGATGATTTTGTATATATATATATATATATACACACACACACACACATACACACACACAGATAATATATTCTAAGTACATATAATCCCCTAGTAGCAACTGCTTAGTACTTGGTAATTCAGTGTTCCTGGAACCTTTACAGATGGTCACTGCCATGAATAATGAGAACCAAGTACATGTTCTCATGAAATCCACTCTGGTCCTACCAGGTGCTTCACAAACAAACAAGCAAATAGTGAAACGTGCTTGTCAATTCTGAGTTATGCACCTTCGCCTTGCAGACACATAGCCTGCATTAACATATCAAAGGCTCTGAGAAATGCTGAGTGAGGATATCCATTTAACTTTTTATTTTTATTTTTATTTGTTGGCAACACATTCTGTTTTTATTTACCTGGGAAGACTTTATTTTGTTTTCTTTGAAAGGTAGTTTTGCCAAAATAAGAGTTTTGGTTGGGAATTTTTCTTTGTTTTTGCTTTTCACTTTCAGCACTTTGAATACCACTACTTTCCATCCAGTCCCATAATAAGGGTCTTCCCACTGCCTTCTGGCTCCCATTGTCTCTGATGAGAAGTCAGCTGTTGAGCTTGTTAGGTGTACCCTATGTGTGATGAGTTTTGAAGGTTTTCTCTTTATCTTTTCATCATTGACTATAATGTGTTTGTATGTACTACTTTGTGCTTCTACTACTTGGATTTTGTCGAGTTTCCTGGATGTGCAGATTAATGTTTCTCATCAAATTAGGGAAGTTTTCAGCCATTCATTCTTCACAGTTGTTTCTGTCCCTTTTCCTTTTCTCATTCTGACATTCCCATTATGCATATACTGGTATGCTTAATGGGAGTCCATATTTCTCTGAGGCTCCATTCATTTGTCTGTTTTTCTCTATATACTTCAGATTGCTTAAATATTATTAATTTGTCTTCTAGTTGACTGGTTTATCCTCTGCCAGCACAAATCTACTGTTGAAAACCAGTTGAATATTACCAGTGAATTTTTTATTTCAGTTATTATACTTTTCATGCAAGAATTTCTATTTGGTTATTTTTTATTTTTTTGCTTGCATTTTAAAAAATATTTTTTATTATACTTTAAGTTCTGGGGTACATGTGCAGATCTTGGAGGATTGTTACATAGGTACACACATGCCATGGTGGTTTGCTGCCTCCATCCCTCCATCACCTACCTTAGGTATTTCTCCCAATGTTACCCTTCCCCAATCTCCCCAGCCCCTGCTATCCTTCCCCTAGACCCCACTCCCCAACAGACCCCAGTGTGTGATGCTCCCCTCCCTGTGTCCAAGAGTTCTTATTGTTCAGCACTGGCCTATGAGTGAGAACAAGTGGTGTTTGCTTTTCTGTTCTTGTGTCCATTTGCTGAGAATGATGGTTTCCAGCTTCATCCATGTCCCTGCAAAGGACATGAACTCATCCTTTTTTATGGCTGCATAGTATTCCATGGTGCATATGTGCCACATTTTCTTTATTCAGTCTATCTTTAATGGGCATTTGGGTTGGTTCCAGGTCTTTGCTATTGTTAACAGTGCCACAATGAACATACATGTGCATGTGTCTTTATAATAGAACAATTTATAATCCTTTGGGTATGTACCCAGTAATAGGATTGCTGGGTCAAACGGAATTTCTGTTTCTAGTTCCTTGAGGAATCGCCACACTGTCTTCCACAATGGTTGAACTAATTTATACTCCCACAAACAGTGTAAAAGTGTTCCTATTTCTCCACATCCTTTCCAGCATCTGTTGTCTCCAGATTTTTTAATGATCGCCATTCTAACTTTAGTGAACTGGTATCTCAATGTGGTTTTGATTTGCATTTCTCTAATGACCAGTGATGATGAGCATTTTTTCTTATGTTTGTTGGCTGCATAAATGTCTTCTTTTAAAAATTCTCTGTTCAGATCCTTCACCCACTTTTTGATGGGGTTGTTTTTTTCTTGTAAATTTGTTTTACCTCTTTGTGGGCTCTGGATATTAGCTGCTGCCCATTTACCTTTTTAAAATTTGGTATTCTTCAGTAATGTTTGAACCCATAACAGACTTTTTTTCAGGGAACATTTATTAATACCTCAGGAAACTGAGGGTCCAATCAAAACTTCACTCGCAGAGCAACAGGTGCTTCAGGAGATTATGAGTTTCTCAGAACTGCAGTTGTTTAAGTAGGGGTGGGACCATCACTTTCCAGGAATATAATGAGGAGTATGCAAGGTTATAGGACACAAGTTCATACAGTGGTAAAGGGAGGGATTTATGTCAGATGATCCTGGGCTTTGATCCCAGCTTTCTCTTAGAAAGAGAGAGCCATGAGGGAGCCAGACACATTATTTGACCTTAGACCTTGTCACTCTGCTAGTTTAAGACTGACTATAATTATAAAACTCATCACATCCAGATGAGAGAAGATCATAAGAGAAGAATAATGTTAAGTGCAGTGACTGATCCCCATATGATAAATGGAAGCCACAATCATCATTATCATTATAATTACTGTGAGACTGGGTCTCATTATGAGGTCCACACTGAAATGCAGTGGCCCAATCTTGGATCACTGCAGCCTTGACCTCCCAGACTCAAACAATCCTTCTGCCTCAGCTTGCCAAGTAGCTGTGACAACAGGTGCATGCTATCACACCCGACTAACAATTTGTGTTTTCTGTAGAGACAGGGTCTTACTATGTTGTCCAGGCTAGTTGCAAACTCCTAGACTCAAGCATTCCTCCCACCTCAGCCTCCCAAAATGCTGGGATTACAGGCGTGATCCACTGTGCAGAGCCCTCAATTATTTTTATTGAGGACTTCTTTTTGTGCTCCTGGAACCTGTGGTTCTATGGAATATTCTCTGAGGTACTAAGAGTTTGAGTAGAATACACCAGGAATGTCAATGGGGAAGAATTTCTTCTTTAACCAACGGAGAATAAAATCACTCTCGACATACAGGAAAATCTACAATCCCTGGACTTTGAGAAACATGAGCTATTCTTTGTTGGTGTTGTTGTTGTTGACCTGCATGGAGGAAGGGGCTGAGTGCTTTGTGCAGGTCTAGGCTTCTAAGCATAATTTGTGTATTTCAGTAATTAACATCAGACACAGAAAAATGATAAACGGCTGAAGCTCAAGAAGAAATGACTTAGAGGAAGCTAAATTATAGTGTAGCTGGGAGCAGGAAGATTCCACAGAAGAAAAACTGGATTTGGACAACATACATAAGCAGAGGAATCAAATGGCATGGTCCTTACGATGGAAGAGCTCAGACCATGCTGTGCGAGCACAGCAGAGCTCTCCATGAAAACAGATAAAGGGATTCACATAAGCATTAACCACAAGTGTGGGCTCCAGTGTAGGGACCAAAACTTCCACTGGGAGGACTCAGGAGTTGAGGATTTATTTTACTGTGGTCCTCTAGGAAGCAAGATAGTCTTTCAGCTGAAATGTTTGGAATGAACTCCACCTTGCTCAGTTGCTGAGCACAACATAAGAATATAAAATGCCAATATTAAACTAGTGAAATGAAAAGAATCTAAGCTCATCTACACGTTACTGTTGCATGGGCAGACAAAGCCACATGAGCCTTCAATGCATTTCACCAAGCTGAGCTGAACATTCTCTGTCTCATGAGACAAGGCACACACTCTTTCTCCAGATGCAAAACCTGCAACAGGATCGAGCGCCCTAGGAATCCACCCACCATTCCGCTCCTGTTATTCTCACTCAAGTGGCCCTTAATCCTTCTCTGCAGACAAATATCTCTTGAATTGTTTGGCTCATTTTTCACACATGTAGAGCTCTTCAACCAGACAGGAAGCTTCTTGAGGATGAGGAGTTGGATTTAATATCTTCATACTCCGTAAAGTACCAGGGATTATATTCCAGAAGTCAACATGAGGAAAGATGTTCTTGTATCGATGAGTTTACGTGCATAGGTAGTAAGAGAATGTTTGAAATGAGAACTGTTTCAGGAAATCCCAAGAGCAACACAGTACCATATGCGATGAGTATTTCAATGCCCTTAAAAGGAGTATGAACTCCTCCCTCCAATCAAATCTGTTTGAGAATGTTTTTATTCTCCTAGTTAATATGCCTTTTCAAATCCTGCTTCCAATTTAGGACAGGAAGATAAAGAGGCATGACTTCAGAGCTGTTTAGAGAGTAATTCCAACCCAGCCAAAAGTTTATAATCCAGTGGATCTCATTTACAAAAGGGAAGAATGGCTTCCAGGGTTCCCAGGGATACACTCTTGACTTCTTGAGCACTTTTGTATTCAGTACAGACATGTGTCAAACTGTCCAAGTAGAGTCCAAAAGCAGGTTAAGGTTTTACCATTCTTTCAGTCGTGGGACAAACATTTGTGAAGACTGGCAAGGTTGGAAGAATGGAATAAAATCCCAGTAGGCCTATGACTCAGAAACTGATCTCTTAAGAACGCCAACCGAAGAGAAGCCGTTCTCTCACCTCAAACTTTCGGTCTTCACTGGTGCCACATAAATGCAGTAATGCTGGTCCTGGAGAAGGAAAGAGAGCCATGAGTTCTGGTCTTGGCGCCTGCATTGATCCAGCCCCTGTTTCTCCACCTGCAGGATAAGAGGACCAAACTAAGATTTCTTCCCCATCCAACATTTTGATCAGCAAATTTAACCAAGAGTGAGAATCTTTCCTCCAGATCTTTCTCCAGCCTCTAAACACAGCAATTTTGATTGCTGCTAATTACTCAAACCCCTGCCTAGCTGACGGATGGATGGCTCTGTGTTTACAATTTGAATGTCTTCAAACATAACGTATTCAACCAGGGACAGAACAATGCCACAGCAGCCTGGCAAAGCAAAGATATTGTTTGTACAGGTAAGATGTCTTGAACCGGTTATCTCTCAAGACATTTTTTGCTTTGTAGAAAACAATGAGGGACACTGTTATAGACATAAATGAAAGTTCCCAAGATGGTTATAGGGAGTCAAAGGACCTGGGAGAGGCATGGCTGGGCTGCTACTAATTGGAAAAGTGGCTCTTCCTTCCAGCTGTCCTCGTTCAACAGGCATTTTTCAGTGAGAAATATTTCTCTGCAATTGAAGTAGTGGTACTAATAGAATATTTTGGCCTTGCATAAGGAAAAGAACACAGAGGAGTTTAGATCCACTCTGTGTGCATCATTAGCGTGCCCTCTAGAATGTCCTCAGTGGGTGCTCACCTTGAATCTCCTTGAATATTGGCAACCATAACTTCATCATGCACCCAACCTATGCCCAAATAGCTCTTGAAATGAGTGATGATGGATGATGATGGTACCTATGGTGGCTTCTACCTGTTGGCCACTCTTTAACCTGGCATTTGTGTGGAACAGACATGCGCTCTTCCCCATGACACAATGCAGAAATCAGATGACAGTTCTTACAGTAACCTGTGCAACTCCTTTTCGAGAAAAAGAAAAAGCTATTTTCTAATCTCTTATCTGTGCAGGCTCGTCATATTTACCATTGTAACTGGATCAACAGATGATTCAATAACTGTTTGGCTCAGTCCCCATGTTGGTTAAATCAATGTCTCCACACAATTATCTTCTGTATGAAAATAAGAGCCTCTCCTTGGATAGACATTCCCCAGGCCAGGGTCCATACAGAGTGCTTTTTCATCCTGTAAGTAGACTCTCTCTGGGGTCTCATGGAGCAGGAAGATTGGAAAAGCACCAGCTCCAGAGTTGGCAGCTGCAGAGAAGCATCTGTTCTGAATGAGGAGAGCTGCACCATTGGTGTCAAGGCATAAAAATGGCCACTTCAGTTGATTCAGTGGAAACTCCTTCAGCATGTGTTGAGGAACAAGCTCAGTGCCAGCCAGTATTTGTGAACGTGAAGGACCGACTGTGATCTCACGTGGCCCACTCTCTCTAAGCACCTTAAGTAACTATAAGAACACTCTGAGACTTCTTTTCGCTGCCGGATAGAGATAGTGATGCACACACGCTGGGTTTGGTGGTGCTGGGAGGTGAAGTGAGTGGATGAATGTGAACTGCACCACACCATGCTGGGCAAGTAGGAATCACTCAGTGAACTGTATTTAAATAAAGAAATTAAGTTTTTTTTTTTCCCATCTGATAACCTGTCATGCAAACAAGGCTGAACCCATTTTCAGAAAATTTCAAATATGTTTGGAAAAGTCTTAGTTAAAATAGAAGCCGTGTGATGGATTAAAAAAAAGGCAGGCCTTTGGAGAGAACACCTAAGGAGGTAAGTGGCGATCCTATAAAGCAGTGGTTCCCGAGCTTTTTGGCACCAGGGACCAGTTTCATGGGATAAAATTTTTCCATGGATGGGGTTGGGGAGGATGGTTTTGGGACAAAACTGTTTCACCTCAGATCACCACGCATTACTTAGATTCTCATAAGGAGTGCACAACCCAGATCCCTTGCATGTGCAGTTCACAATAGGGTTCATGTCCTTATGAGAATCTAATGCTGCCGCTGATCTGATAAGAGGTGGAGCTCAGGAAGTAATGTTCACTGGCCCGCCACTCACCTCCTGCTGCATGGCCCATTTCCCAACAGGCCAGGGACCAGTACTGGTCAGCGACCCAGGGATCTGCATATGACAGCTTGTGGGCCAAAGAGGATTAATGTCTGTTTGTGTAAATAAAGTTTTATTGGAACACAGCCATGTTCACTCATTTGCATATGGTCTTCTGGTTCCTTTTGTACTATGTTGCAGAGATGAGTAATTATGACACTGTAGCCATATGACAATCAAAGCCAAAAATATGTACTCTCTGGCCATTTGCAATTTGCTAGCCTCCACTATGGCACAGCAGAGACTGAAGCAGAATTAGAGGCGGAGTCACTGCTAGCTGGGGAAATGAGCCCTGCAGGTTTAACCACTGTGGACAGATATGTAAGTGCGGATTTATTAAAGTGGGAGCCCCAGACATTCCTTATTGCAGGCCGTGCCTTGCAGTTGAGCTGCTTCTCAATTAAGCAACTCCCTGTAGGGTGCCTTAGGATGAGCAGCAAAAGGAATTTATTTGTTTAACAATAGCTAATGTAGATTTCCACTGATCTAGTTGTTTTTGATATGCTGAGCCCCTGAGAGGTGCTATGTATCAGGGACACAGCATGGAAATAAACTAAGTTCATGCTTCCGTGGAACTCATATTTCACAATGGGGAAAGTCAAAAGCATGCATTTGAAGTTCTGGAGACACATGCAAGCTTGTTTCAATCTGAGGAAGAAGAATATAAATCCCAGGTACTGTATTAGGTCATGGAGGTTCTATTCAAGGAAGGCCTCACCACAGAAATGTCATTGAGGACAGAAGAGAGGAAACTACAGCCTGGCTAACATAGTGAAACCCTGTCTCTACTGAAAACACAAAAACTAGCCGAGCATGGTGCCACACACCTGTAGTCCCAGCTACTTGGGAGGCTGAGGTAAGAGAATCACTTGAACCTGGGAGGTGGAGGTTGCAGTGAGCTGAGATTGTGCCACGGCACTCCAGCCTGGGCGACAGAGCCTCCATCTCAAAATAAATAAATAAGAAGAGAGGAAACTAGCCTTGTAAATGTGAGATAGTGGGATTCTTCAGGACAGAAGGAGCAGCATACTCAAAGGCATGAAAGGGGAAACTTGTTTTATTTAAGAAATAAGATCAGAGTCATTACCGCTCATTGCACGAAGGAAAGAGTAATGAGATTCAGACTTACATTGGCCCAGTAAGTAAGCAATGAGGTTTATGTTTTATTTTGAGAGCAATGGAAGCCTCTGAAGTATCTGTGTTCTAAAAGGATGCCTCTGGCTGGGTTTGGAGAATAAACTACATGAATCAGTATAACCCACCCGTGGAATAACAGAAGACTTCTGAATTATGAGTTTAATTCACACATTTTTCCTGAGCATTGACTATGTGCCAATCACACTTGCCATGACTTAATAGACTATATAGCTCTTCCAGCAGAAAGTTGAAAAGAAGGTTGCTCACAGGCATCTCACAAGAAGTAAAAGCCCAACAGTTTCCAAAGTCATAGCTTTAACCCATCGGAGAACTGAGATTGCAGGGCAATCAAGTAGCCTGAAATATAAGGGACAAAAAGTCAAATCCAAGGGAGATGAGACATGATCCCTGGCTTACCTGTGGCAGAGCACAGGAGTAAGATGGGGCTGTCATACAAACAGGTGAGCAGAACTGAGTGTAAATTGCTAAAAACTAAGTGTGGAATGTCCTGAAGGACATGACGGGCATGTATTTACTTGTAGATTCCTTTCCATTGACCTCCATCTGGAACTCAGGAGAAAGATGGGAGTGAGAGGCTAGAGAAAGCCTCCCTTAGGGTGCAGGCTTATAGAAGTGGAATGGCCACCATGGAGTGGTACAATGTCCTGCATGAACCCACCTTGTCTACAAACATCTTAAGATGCTGGAGGAGGGGCAGCAAACCTTGTAGACCCTTGAATACAGGTGGAAACTCTTTGTGGCTGGGAGGGAGAGAAAATAAGAAACCTTTAACACTTTGGGAAGTGGCAGGAATCCATCCTAGGCATAGACCATAACAGGCTTTCTAGTGGTAAGAGAAGGGCAGGATCTCTGAGAAAGCCCCACCCCCAAAACCCAGGGATGTTGAGACTTTCTCAGACTAAGGATTGACCAGGACAGCAGAACTGCCCCCATCCCTGGCTAGCAAGCACAGAGAAAAAGCAATAGAAATCTACCATCAGGGAGGGGTAAGAACATGAAGAAGACTCTTTGTGGAGTTGTGCAGGCAGCCAGGGAAGTTATAAAGCTGAGGGTGGAGTAGTATCATTAGGAAAAGCCCTCCAGTAAACCAGCCCCCACCTGAAGCATCTCGTAATGCCAGAAGTATTCAAGCCAGTAACCATGGTAGCAACAAAACCCAAACTTAGCTCAACTCCTGGCTAAACAGGCTCAACTCCAGCCCCAACAGCCTATCAAAAGTTGCATGCCCACATCAGGCATAAATATTATTTACAGCAGTCTCCATTGTTCTACACATGCTATTTACAGGTAAACAGCATTCAAGTGCAAAACAGAAGTTATCAGACACACAGAGGACACTACCAAGAAAAAAGAAAAACAATCAGCTGAAATAGGCTTGGGAATGACTCAAATGTAAATTAACACAACCATGTTAATATGTCAAAGGCTTTGTTAGAAAAGGGAGGCAACATGCAGGAGCAAATGGTGGATTTCAGAGGGGAGATTAGAAATGAAAACCATGATAACAGAGTTAAAAAATACCTTGAGTAAACTTACCAGTAGCCTTAATACATAAAAGAGGAGAAACAGTCAGTGATCTTGATACAGATCAATAGAAACTGCCGAAACTGAAGCAGAAAGATAAAAACCAATAGGACGGCACCCCCCAGAAATGTGAGAAAAGATCAAACGGTCACACAGAGATATAAACTGAATTCCAGAAGGAAAATAGAGAATGTGGCACAAAATACACTTTAAGAAATAACGACTGATAATCTTCCAAAAATAATTAAAGACATAAAACTACAGACTCAAGAAACTGAGATAATCCCTAGCACGGTAAATACCTGAAGAGAAAAAAATTATTTAAAAAGAAATACACATATTATACTTGAACTGCTGAAAACTAAAGATATATAGAAACTCTCAAAGGAATCCAAAGAAAAATTAAGATTGACACCTGATATACAGGGTGGAAAAATAATACATAAGACTTGTCATCAGGAACGACGCAAGTCAGAAGACAATAGAGCAAAATTCTTAAAATGCTGAAAAGAAAACTGTCAACCCAGAATTCTATACCTAGTATAGATGGCTTTCAATAATGAAGGAGAAGTCTTTTTTGAACAAATAAAGAACTTAGAGACCTTCTTATCAGCTATCTTGCAGTAAGATTAGTGTGCCAGGAAGTTCTTCAGACAAAGGGAATATGATTTACAAACAGATTTACAGAAAGAAATGAAAACCTCCAGAAATGGTTAAAACAAATATAATTATAAAATATATTTTTCTTAATTTTAATAACTCTAAAAGGTAATTACCAAAAACAAAAATAGTAGCAGTGCAATACGGATTTATAACTATGTAAATGTATGACAGTACATTTTATGTTAGCACAAAAGATGGAGAGGAGACATTGGAATTATACAGCTGTAAGATTCTTACACAGCATGTGAAACACTGCAATATTATTACAAGGTAGACTGTAATTAATTAAAGTTGTGTGTTGTAACCCTTAGGGCAATCATTAAAACTTTAAAAAAAGAGTTTCAAAAGAAAAGCCCTGCAATCCAGCCTTGGACTTGCCTCATGCCACTGACTCCTTGGCGGCCATGGTCCAGGCACATTTGCCTTCTTTTCTGTGCACACCATCAGTAGGTTCTGAGCTCAGCTCATTGGGACTACTGTTCTCTTTTCCTGCAACAAACTTTATTGCCCCTTGCATGCCTCATTCCTTGTCATAGTTCAGATGTGTTATCATATCATCTCATTAGAAATGACTTTCCAGGCTACACTCTCTAAGTAGAGTATTCCATCCCTGACCCTGTTTATTTTCTTCATAACACTAACTCTCTGAAATAAACTTGTTTATTTATTTACTTCTGTTCTGCTGCTTCCCACCATGAGAAGGGAGACCCAAAGGGGTCAAACCAAAGCCTGTCTTACTTGCCTGATGTCCCCAGTGCCTGAATTGTGACTGGCATCACAAACACAATTATTGAGTACTCACCAACTCATTGAATGTATGAATGAGCACTGTGTCAGGTGAATGATACGTGAAGGCGACTAGGTAGAGTAGGTCCTGCTCAGGACTCTAACAGAAAAAACTGTGTGTTTAATTTTGTAAGTAAGAAAAATAAAACTAAGGATAAATTTTGTGTTTGGCCTTAGATGATAAACAGAAGTTTGCTAAAATTGATACAAAAAAAAAAAAGAGTCTATTTCAGGCAAAGACATGGAGACATGAAATCCAATGGTGTGTAAAGGGATTATAAGAAGCTCTGGTTACTGACATTTGCATCAAACCTAAGAGGAGTTGCTGTTAGCTGGCATTGGGGCATGTGATGGGAGGGCTTGGCTGTCTTGTTTAGGGATTTTGACATTGTCCTGTGGGCACTGGGGAAACATAAATGTGTTTCATCCTCGATATAACAGGATATGATCAGTGTTAAAAGGAAGGTTATGACTGCTGCATAGAAAACACTAATAGGTGATGAGCATAAGATCTTTTAGGGGCTCCTACAAGAGCAAAGGTGAAAGATGCTGACTCAGTGAGTAAAGAGATGGTGGGGGAAATGGAATTGAAAGATTAAGGAGGCGTAATCAAGGCTTTTTGACTCATACGATGTGGGTGAGGAAGAGTGAAATGTCAAAGATTTATCTGAAGACAAGCTGGGAAGATTGATGATGCTGCTGTGTCACTTGGTAAATTAGCAGGGAATCTTTTGGGAGGAGGAGAGGAGGATGATGAGTTTAGGTTCTGAGGATGCTTTTGAGCTTCCCATGGGAGGACCAGGTAGAGGTGGTTGTGGGTAGTTAGAAATAAGTGTTTGGAGTTAAAGAGGCAGCTATTACTTAAGATCTAAAGTGAGAATCAGCAATATGAAGGCTACTGTCATTGTCATAAAGTTAGAGAAGATAAACCAGGAAGAGATGGATAGAAAAAGAGTCGAGAATGGCATTCGCACTTTTGCATTTTCCCCTAAACTATAAATAATTGGATTTCTTACTTTCCCTCTAGCCTGTGACAATTTAGTAGATCTTACCTTTCTTTTTAAACAAGCATGTCACAAAGAAAATAGGCAAATATGTCCACATGTAATTAAATATTTCCCAAAGAAAGTTAAATTACTTTTTTAAAATCAATTGTTTCTTTTCTGCAGGTTGCTATAGTTGCCTATTTCTCTTAAACATTGTTCATACTGTATCTAGTACAATATCTTTTCCTCAGTGGGTGCTCAATAAATGTTAGATGATAATAATTATATGCATCACAGAAACAGCACTGCATGGAAAACCAGCAGCTATTGAATTCCATAATGTCAAAGTTTTAGAATTAAAAAAAGAAACTTGTTCTTCCTTTATATTATAGCATTGGATCAAAATCACAGGTTTCAAACAGAATAATAAAAGCAATTTCCCATGACGTATGTAAGAAGGAAAATAGCATTTATTGAATACTTCCTATATGCTTTGCATTCTATTGATATAGATAGATAAATATCCATATGCAGATGCAGAGATATAAAACATATGCCGCAGTGTCAGGTGATCATTGCTAAATGGTGGCATTGTAGGTGGCTATCTCTTTCTCTTGATAAACTATATTTCCTTTTTAAAACGTTTCTAATGAACATGTATTCTTACTGAAACACATTCCTTTCCTTTCCCCTTTCCCTTTTCCCCTTTCCCCCTTTCCCCCTGTCCTTTCCTCCCACACCACAATGGACTCGAATCAGATTCTGCACCAGCATATTTTAGTATATCCTACATCCTGAATTTGCTTTGGGAACATAATGGGAACTGTCCTGCTATATATATTCTCTGCTCTGGCATACTTCACATTTTCCTTGATCTTGTCTAAGACTTTTTCTTGTGGGAGCTATTTGCCTGAAAGGACATCTAACTCAATTCCTGAATAGATTTTTTTCTTTTCTTTGTGTAACATTTTTGCTATTATGAATACGACACATTCAGAAAAATTTTAAATGTACATCTCAGTGTTTGGTCACCAAATGAGCCCCCATTACATCACTACCCAGATAAAGACGTCGGCTATTTCTACACCCCGTTAGTCCCCTCCTGCTCCACCAGTCACTTTCTCCCCACTCTCAGGGGTCATTTGCATACCGCCTTTTATGATAATCCCTTACTTCCTTTTCTTTAAAGTTTTATCATGCAACCATACTACTGTAATATTGCAGTTTAGTTTTAAACATACTAGATGAAAAGAATAGCCTAGTTCATATTCCTTTTGAATCTGGCTTCTTTGGCTCAATGTTCATTTTGAGACTCATTCATCCACACTGTTGCACATGGCTAGAGTCCCTTCCTTTATATTTTATATATAGAAGATACCTATTTGAGGAAGAGTAAAATAGTAGTCAGGATTTTGGTGTAGCCACAAATACGGAACACTATTACAAAGCGCTTGTTTCAATTTATATTCTTACCCATGGTATGTGAGTTCCTCTTCCTCCATATCCTGACCTGTCCCTTTTAATTTTAGCCTTTTTAAATTTTAGCCCTTCTGGTGTGTGTAAAAGGTATCTGATTTTGGTGTCATTTTGCATTTTTTGACTGCTAGTAAGGTTGAGACATTTTCATACATTTATTAGCCATTTGACAACTTTTTGGAGGCACCCATTCAGATCTTCTGCCTACTTTTCAGCTAGGTTATCTCTTTCATTCAATAGTGAAATTTGAAAGGTTATTTATGCATCTCCTCTTTTGGAATAGTACCTCTTCATAGGTGAAATGTACAGTAAATATATTTTTCTACCTAGGGGCTTCACTTATTTAAGTGTGTCTTTTAAGGGAATGAAATTCTTAATTTTAATCAAATTTAGAAATCTTTTTCTTGATGACTGGTGGGGTTTTCTTTTATATTCTGGGATTTGAAAAAAAAAATTCCTGACTTCTGAGGTAATGAAAACATTCTCCTGTATATGTTTGAGAATCTCCATGGTTCTACCTTTCACATTTAGGTCTGTGATCTACTTGGACTAGTTTTTAGTGTGGTATAATATAGAAATCATGCTTCCTTTGTGTCTCACGGTGGACATACACTTTATCCACCAGTGTTTATTTGACAGACTTAGCTCGGTAATGCCACCTTAACTGTCCACACAGGTGGGCATGTTCCAGACTCTAGATTGCATCTGGTGACCTACTATTCTGTCCTTACAGAAGTTTCCATTCTTTTTGTTCATACTGACCACTTCTCTTCTCATTATGTTTTTCTTACATCCTTGAGCAACGGAAGCATGTTTGTAACTGTTGTATTTAACCTCCCTGCATGCAAATCTTATCATCATTGTCATTTTGGGGTCTGTTTCTATTGACTGACTTTTCTCCTAGTTACAGGCCACTTTGTCTGCTCGTTTAGATGTCTAACAAGTTTTATTAGTGTTCATCATTTTACATTAAAGCTTAAAATATAGATGAATTATATATGAATCATAGGAGAGGCATTTACTAGTGATTCCTAGAAGATTTTAAGTCAATGAAGGAAAGTGAATATAACTTCTGAACTAAGAAAACTGGATATTGTACAATAGGGTAGAAAAATGGGCCCCACAAGAAGAGGTATTCACAAGATGAGCCCTAAGATTGCCCGAGCTCTCTGCTAAAAACAATTCCAGACTGTGAAACAGGGAGGAATGACTCACACCTAGGCTGATGGTTTTGCTAAGTTGAGGAGACAGAGCAGGTGGGAATGCAATTGACTTGAAATTGAGGGGCAGAGGACTTGAGAGAAGGGAGCTACACACAGAAGAGGTCCAGAAATCTGCAGAGGGGTCCCCTTGAGAATTTAGCTGAGACCAAAATATGTATATGTAGAATGAAAGGCCACAAAATTGAACTAGGAGCAACTCCTTGGGTAAGCTACATTATTTAATTAATTTATTTATTTACTGAGATGGAGTTTTGCTCTTGTTGCCAAGGTTGGAGTGCAATGGCAAGATCTCAGCTCACTACAATCTTTGCTTCCCAGGTCCAAATGATTCTCCTGCCTCAGGCTCCTGAGTAGCTGGGATTACTGATGCCCGCCACCACACCTGGTGAATTTTTTTAAATTTTTAGTAGAGATAGGGTTTCACCATATTGGCCAGACTGGTCTCAAGCTCCTGACTTCAGGTGATCCAACCACCTCGGCTTCCCAAGGTGCTCGGGTTACAGGCATGACCCATTGTGCCTGACCTAAGCTACATTATTTTAAAGGATTTTTATTACGGCAAATATAGCCTGTATTATTTAGGTTTGCCTTTACCTTTGCCATTTCCTTGTTCATTGTTACCTTCTCTGACCTGTCTGAGCCAGGTTCCTTCTGTTTGATGGACAACTTCAGTATTTCCTTTAGTGCTGGCTTGGTGATGCTAAAATTGCTCATATATTTGTCTGAAAATGTATTTATTTCCTCTCCATTACTAAAAGTTATTATCGTGCTGAGCAGAATTCCAGTTTGGCAGTTACTTTCTTTTAGCTCTTTGAGACCTGGTTGCCTTGGGCTTGTATTTCATCTGTTGAGAAGAGAGTTGCTGATTTCAGTTAGCGCCGTTCTTCTGTAAGAACTCAGCCCCTTTCCTCTGGCTGTCTTTGAGAATATTTAAAATTCCCTTTATCTTTTCTTTCCAAAAGTTTTACTGTAATATACCTTAGTGCATATGCTTTTTAAAAATTTTACTATGCTTGGGTTTATAAAGCTTCTTAGATTTGTAATTTTTGTCTTTCTTTTAGCTTTGAAAGGTTATCTGCCGATATCATATTGTTTCCATTCAGCTTTCTCTCTCCTCTCTTTTGGAATTCCAACTACATGTGTGCCAGTCCTTTAGGTATCTGCAATGTCTCTTGTGCCCTAGTTAGTACCTTCTGTAATTTGTTACTCTGTGATATACTCTTGACATTGACATCTAATCTGTCTTCCATTTTGCTAATTCTTTCTGCATCCAATTTATGTTAAATCTACCAAAGTTCTAAAAGTTTGTTCATTTTTTTTGTTTCATTATTTTCAACTGGTTCTGTTTTTTAACGGTTTCTGGGTTCTTTGCAAAAATTTTCAATGGTTTGCATATGAATGATAATAACTGTTGGGGTTTTGTTAGGTCTGCAACTCTGTTTTTTTGCATTTCCTTTGAATTTATCTCTCTTATCTTTATTTTCTACCAGTTTTAAAATATGTTATCTTTCCATCTCGTGTGCCTGGGTATTGTATATAATATGCTGGACGTTGTATTTTTATAATTATTCGTAGAAATGACTCGGGGACCTGTTGATGCCATTTATCTTCCGTATAGCAATCTGGGTTCACCTTTATCTCTTTGAACGATTGAGGTCATTACAAGATGAGCTGCAGTCTGTAACGGCTTGGCTACTTCTGGCTCATGTCAGTGACCACAGAGGAGAAGCACCCCTTCACGTTAGGACATCTTCCTGTCTTCTTACCCCAGTAATCCATCACTATCATGTCTGCTTTCCGTCACACTCTGGCAACATTTTTAATATGTTGTATGATTTTCCTAGCTGTCCTGATTTTGAAGGTCAGTCTTCTTTACTCAGTCCACAATTTTTAAAAAGATTACGCATCCATTATATAAATATTTGTTGCGGCTTCCTAGGTACCAGGCACTCTGTTACATGCTGGACATCCAGCCGGACCCGTCTATTACCGTGTTAATAGTCCAGCATCCAGGTTTTAATTACCTGATCTTTGGTTCTATAGACCCTTAGAAGGGCATGCTGAAGATGAATTCAGAAACACCAGAGTGCTAAGGGATTTTGTGACCAATATATGCAGAAAAACCCTGTTCATGTGATGATAAATGCATAGCAGGGAAAGTCAGATGTGTCTTCTTGCCCTCCCCCCACCCCCCGCAGCAATGCTGCATGCTAACCGCAATACCTACGCTTGGTACAAGACTGATGAGACATACTTAGAGTCTAATTGTGGTGAGAGGAAAGAGGAGAGAAGTTGAAAGAACTTATTTAAAAGCCATTTAAAATTTAAACACTGTTCATAGTCATAAAAGCCTCATGGTGTTCTAAAGCAACATTACCGCCTTAGAACACTATTCCCACATGTTTACACTATCTCTTCAAAAGCCCATTAGATCTAAACTCTTTGATGTATGACCAACCACTTCAGTCCTGACTTTTTGTTAACTCAAATCTAAATCCAATGGGGAAAGGGACAAATTGGCTCTTTTTTCAAACACTTTCAGTATCAACTCACAATGAAATGGGACATTTTCCCTCACTTAAAAGCTACACAATGAGTTTACGAGCAGGAGAAAGCGAATAAATATTCAGCCCAGAAGCTTGATTAGAAAACAAATCCAGCTCTGCACGAGCCAGAGCTGTGAACACAATTCTCTAGGAGATGAGTTTTTTTAACTTGATCTTTCCCTGGGGACACAAGCACAGCTTGTTGGATAAGATATTAGCCTGTAAGAATTCTCCGCTGCTCGCCAGCGCTTGAGGAAGACCTGCTGGAGCACCCATGGCCAGGGCTGCTGCTGAGCATGCTCCCTGGGCAGGGCAGACAGGCTGCTGCATAGAGAAAGCGTTCTCTTGCCATGTCTGAGAGGTAGTCATTACTGGGTATGCTGCATCATGGTTGAACGGAGTGAACACGCCTCCAGCCCACTCTGTTTTCTTTGAGGAGAGCAAAGTCTTATTGTAGTTGTTACCATACCTGGTATCAGGGTTCAGTGCCCACTATGGGGGTGGTGGCGGCGGAGACGGGGAAGGGAGGAGGCTCAGTCATCACCCCGTGCTGCGCTCTCCTCTCCTGGCCCTTATTGTAGAAATGGTGGCATCTCTCTGAAATGGAGTTTACTAACTGAAGAAAATGCAAAAAATAAGAAATCCATAAAAATGTTAACAATAAAGTAGCCTACTTGCCTTTCATTTGTATTTCACGCCCATTTAAAAATCTCACTGTTAAAAATGAGAGTTTTCCCATGAGTTAAAAATCTCATGGTAAGAAATCCGTCTGTCTCAGTCGGCTTGGGCCGCACTAACAAAGTACTGCAGACACAAAGGCTTAACCAGCAGCAATTTATTTTTCACGATTCTGGAGGCTGGAAATTCAAGATCAAGATGTCAGCAGGGTTTATTTCTTGGGAGGCCATGAAGGCAGGAGCTGTTTTTGGTCTCTCTCCATGGCTGGCAGAGGCCCTCCTTCTCCCTGTGTCCTCACATGGTCTTCCCTTTGTGTGTATCTGTCTGTAGCTTCTTCTTATTGGAAGAAGTTAATATTGGATCAAATACGAACTTTGATCCAGAAGGTCATGTTGGATCAAAGTTCACAGATATAACCTCATTTTAACTTAATTACCTTGTTAAAAGTCCTGTCTGAAAACAGTCACATACTGAGGTACTGGGGGTTACAGCTTCAACAGATGAAGCTGGGGAAGATGCAGGTCAACCCATAACACTTTTCTAAAAATGAGACAAAACCCTAAAATACATTAGGTCTGGTGACATAGAAATAGAATTTAACAAATTCTATATGATAAAAATCATTATAATGAAAAGTAAAAAGACCAATGAGAAACTGGAAAATACATCGACTATTCATACCACAAATGGCCAATGTGTGTGTGTGTGTGTGTGTGTATGTGTGTGTCTTCAATTTAAAAACATCCAATAAAAAAATGGGCGCAAAATACAATGAACTACAAGTGGCCCTTAAATAGATGCAGTGATGCTTAACATGAAATGCAACAGCCACTTTAAACAACGTCGGAACATTGGATCATTCGAACTTGACCAGCCTTTGTGGCACAGGTTTTCAATCTATGAAAATCAATCAGTGGGAGTATAAATTGGTGTGACCTCTGTTTTTGACCTTGTGTAAAATCTACCAAAATTTCAATTATAATAAATGTTTGACTTAGGCTTGGGAATACCTCACAACTGCTAAAGCAATGCATTGGCTCTAATTGTACTATGAAGAAACAATCTCCCACATATATTATTTGGAAAATGCAAAGGATAAGCCTAATTATATAAATGTTGTAATTTGCAATAAAATGTAGAGCCAGTGGATGGACTTGAATAGTTATGAAAAGAGACACTGAAATCCACGAATCCTGGGAGCCTTTAAGGGGAGAGAACTCAGGAGACAGAACGAACAGAACACTTTATGCTTTTCCCACCTCGCGTTTCAAACCACGCAGATGCTTCAGTAAAGACTCAGAAGCAAATATGACAAAATGTTAACATCTGTCCGGAGGTGGGTACGTGGATAATCTGTTCTTTTCTTCACTTTTATCCTTATCTGAAACGTTTCATAATTAAAATTTAAAAATAAAAATTTCCATGTCTTTTTTCCTATGAAAAATTTTAAAAGATTCCCACACATATACACCTAAATTTGCCCACATTTTTGACTACTAGAGCTATTTTACTCAGCACTTTATTAGTTGCAGAGGAAAGAAATGCCATCCAAACTGGCTTTAGACAAATTGGGAACTTACTGGCTTCTATTTCTGGAAAGTTCTGGGGGTTGCTTTCAGGTATGGCTGTATCTGGGGACCCAGATGATGCTGACTTTCTCCTTCTTTGCCTTTGGTTGCATCTGCATTTGCTCCGTTCTCAGGCAGGGCCGCCATTGCTGTGGCATGGATGGGCGTACAGTTCCAGGGTGACCACCTACTCATTTGCTCACCATTTTATAGAGTCTAACTCTTTCCCTGTGGTTTCAGAAAAAGCACTAGGGCTCCTTCTGTTGTGTGAAAGTCACTAGAGTGACCCTGTCCAGTGACTCCAGTCACTGAGTCTGAATGGCCAGGTGCCAGTGACACAATTCTAGAGGTTGGTCCCATGGCTACCTCCATTCAAACTCAGGGATCATGAGTGGGATGTAAATGATTCAGCAAATGAGACGTGAGAGCCCGTTATCCAGAGAAAAGTGGACACAGGGGCAAGAGACAACAGCACATATGCATTCACAAATCTCTACTCCCTGCTCGTGCCTCAGTCACAGGCCGTCAGGATGGAAAATATACCCATCAATCTGCATCCCCATGTTGACCTCTGGCTTGTCATTCCCACAGTTTAAGGGGGAATTCGTGTTCCAGGCTGGCTGACTGTCCAGCAACCACTCAACATTTACACATTTACACATGGCTTTGGTGGGGATAGGCCTCAATCTGCCTCTTCTCTGCAGTTCCCACTGCACCTCCCTTACTGCCATGTTGTTTGTTTTTCTAAAATAATGATTTTTCAGAGACTATGTCCCTTTCCCCAAAATCTTCTCCTGAATAATTTTAGCCATCACCAATAATTTGTCAGGATCAACGATTTCTTTAGAGCTCCTGCAAAGGCGATGTTCTAATTGTATCCCTCCTTCTGCACTAATTACTTGGTATGTTCTTATAAAGAACAGCTTTAGCAGAAGATCAAACACTGCATGTTCTCACTCATAGGCGGGTGTTGAACAATGAGAACACATGGACACAGGGAGGGGAGCACTACATACTGGGGTCAGTTGGGGGGAAATAGGGGAGGGATGGTGGGGGTGGGGAGCTGGGGAGAGATAGCAAGGGGAGAGAAGCCAGATGTAGGTGATGGGGAGGAAGGCAGCAAATCACACTGCCACGTGTGTACCCATGCAACAATCTTGCATGTTCTTCACATGTACCCCAAAACCTAAAATGCAATAAAATAAATAAATGGGAAAAAAAAAGAACAGCTTTTCTTATTAACTCATGTGGGAAACACACTCATGTGTCCAAACCCAAAGAATGGACTTAGAGGCACAAAGGACAGCGAAAGTGAGACTTTCAATAGTGGTCTTCAAGATCTGCTGTCTGGTAGGCAGGCACACCCAGGGCAGTCACAACAGGTAATTATCTGCTGGCACTCAAGTCCCTGCCCCAGCTCCTCATTGGTCAAGCACTATGGGGCTACAATCTTCCCAGGTGTCGCCTAAATTTCATTATACCCCTTATAACGTTACACCCCATCCCCTTCCCCACTTAAGTGTTGATTTCCCAATAACGAAAGTTTTTCTCTTTTATGGGCTGACCCCTCTTCTACACTCTGTTGTCTTATTGTGACCTTCTAGGTGCACGAGCCATGCAGTTTGTTACATTTGCAGGCTGGCTGCCAGTGCTCGGATTTATCATGTCTTGAAAATGGACCATTTAAAATGTTTTCTCACACTGAGGATAAACTGGTTCTGGGTAAATACTTAATTCTTTCCTGATTTTCAGGGTAAAATGCAGTCCTGATTGTCATTTTCAACTGTGACAAATGAGTTTTCTTTTTCTGTTTCTTTGTCACAGTTTGGATTCCCCCCTCCCCATCTAATGCGAAGACAGAGTCTGGGAGGCAGGATGTCTATTAGAGATGATCACCTGTGAAGGAAGGAGTGAACGGGGCAGAAGGAGAAGCTGAACTGTGGTGCAGGCAGAGAAAACCCTGGCCAACCTGGAGGAAAACTCTGGGGCAGGCATCACCTTCAGAACCGGGCAGCTGCCCAACGGTCCTGTGTGGGATTCAAGTGGCTGGGCCTTTCCATCCTGCTGCACCCAGAGCTCCTGCCACACCCAGAGCTCCTGCGGCACCCAGAGCTCCTGCCACCCCAAAGAACACAACCTGAGGGAGGCAGAGCCTGCTAGGAGGAGCTGAAGCTCGGGTCCAGCCTGCTGCCTGCGACCCCTGCAGCTGTCCTGCAGAGGCTTTTACGGAGAGGAACCTATGAGCGCGTCTCCTCCTCTCCCACACTCTCTGTTTTGTGTTTCCCATTTGTGTCTGCTCTGGTTTGTTTTGTATTTTAATATTATTATTGGCTCATGTATTTAAAATTAAAACCACTGTTGGCTGGGCACAGTGGCTTACACCTGTAATCCCAGCACTTTGGAAGGCAGAGGTGGAAGGATCACTTGAGGCCAGGAGTTTGAGAGTTTGAGACCAGCCTGGGCAACACAGTGAGACCACATTTCTACAAAAGAAAAATTTGAAAACACACACACACACACACACACACACACACACACACACACAGAGTCTCTCTCTCCCTCTCCCCGCACCCCTCCACCCCCATGGTCCCAGACACTCAGGAGGCCAAGGCAGGACAGGAGGATTGCTTGAGCCTGGGAGGTCGAGGCGGCAGTAAGCTGTGATCACATCACTGCACTCCAACCTGGACCACAGAGCCATACCCTGTCTCAAAACAACAACAACAAAAACAACAACAACAAAACCGCACGCGCGCACACACACACACACACACACACACAGCCAAAAATAAATCCACATTGTAGTTTTTGTTTTGTTTTGATGCTTAAATTATTCCACATTTATCCAGTGGATTCGCTTTTGATGCACCACTGTATGTCTTTGAGCTGTCCTCTCTTTTAACTGGAAATGCTACTTAGAAGCCAAGAGCTAAGCTTGTATGCTGCGCCTCTGAGGCACACCCTTATAAAACCTCTGAGTAGGCAGAACTAGGATGTGTGCGTGTGAACGTGCTTTTGTGTGTGTGTGTGTGTGTGTGTGTGCTTTAAATTTCTTTGTTTTATTACTATTTCCTGGGCAAATTCATCAAGACATGATTTATTTTCTTATTCTTTTCACTTTTATGTGTGTATAGTTTTTTATATGTTTGTACTAATAATATTAATGTTTATTCTAAAAGATACATTAAATGATGTCAAAATTATGATACCCAAATTACTACTAACAATAAAACCACTGAGTGAATTGCAAGATTTCTCTGTAGTTCTTTTCCTCCTTTGCATAGAACCACCAAGGATTTAAAGTCAGGTTGCTGTTTTCAAAGATTACTTGAAATAATTTTTCTCTGTGCTATTACGTTACCACTTTAATATTAAAATAGATCCATTAGTTTCAGCTTGTTTTCAGTTTGGAATGTGATTTTTCCCTCCTTTTTATGGATACACAAAGCATCTTTAAAGTTCACATCATTCAGAATTATAACTTTGGTATATTTTCCCCTGAGACTTTTTTCTTCCTTAGTAAGGGGGCTTATAAAATTGGCACATTTACAGATTTCTTAATCTGGGTAAGTTGTCATTCCTTAGGTACACAGGGAATAGAAATGTATTTCCCAAAACATGACTTGTGAACCATCACATTTATGAGATATTCTCTGGAAAGCTAGTTTGGGAAACTTTTTAGATATCCCCTCATACACAGATAGATTAACCTGGCATAGCAACATTAGGCATATGTTCGCTAAGTAAATAAGTTTCATTTTCTTAAACACAAAGTACTGCAGATAATTTCATCTTGGAATATATTTTTCATTGCACATATTAACGCTCTGTAGTGCTTCATGGCACACACTTTGGAAATCCCTGATTTAAATGCAACTTGTTCTAAGCAAACATGAGAATCATCAGGCCTTCTCATAACACATCTTCATTATGATTCATAGGCCTTAAAAAATAAAAAACAGTACAGGCCGTGATCTGTGTGTCTCTTAGGAAAGGGCTGGTACAAGAACACAGTGTCACATAACTTAGACTATACACCCCATCATGCAGAATCTTTTCTTTTTCCTCAGCTGAGACAGAACACTCAGAACTATACTTGGCATATCTTGGCACTTAACGACATTTGGTTTATGAAAAAAGATAAACAGTTGCTTTCTTTAGGAACTGGAGCTTTCATAGATGTTGACTAGGTAAAGATACTCTGCATGTTTATTTTGTCTTCTAAGTTTTAAAAATTGCAGAACTAAAAATATACAAATAAAAGGCTTAATGAACATCCAAGACTTCTTGGACAATTTCATAGTGAATACCATAATAAATAGCAAATCAAAGATTTTTGGACCTGTTATATGCAAGAAATGTATAGTCCAACAAAATCTAGAAACGAATAAAGGACTGGTGAAGAAATACATTTCAATTATGGTATTGTTTACCAAAGCATATTTCAGGGACTGCAAGACACAGAAAATATTAGCAGGTGTCCACAAACGTCTCTAAACTCAAATAAGTTTAGAGATCTCTTTCTTGGGCAAATTTGAACAAGTTTCTATACTGAAGCCCTCTAAAATTAGTTTTATATTCAAAAAATCATTAAGATACTAATATCTAGTATAGATCACTAATAAGTGTATATCTAATAAATGGATATGCACAATTCTTTTTTTCTAGGCAAATCACTTTAGAGGGCTAATGTTTCATTGACTTCACTTTAGGAAATGTTCATAGAGCTAAACCACAGTGCCCAAAAGTACTGATAAAACTTCAGTCAAGTAACCTGATTCAGATACTGGAATTATCAGACAGGAATTTAAAACAATGATGATTGACATGTTAAAGGCTTTAATTTAAAAAAGTACATAGTATTCAAGAACAGATGGGTAAGGTAGAAAGAGAGATGGAAACTCTGGGAAAGAACAAAAAAGAAATAATAGAACTCAAAAAAACTACTATGACATAAATAAAACATGTCCTTTGATGAGCTTATCATAGACAGGAGAAACTGGAAGAAAGAGTTAATGAGTCTGAAAATAGGGCAACAGAAACTTCCCAAACTGAGATAAAGAGAAAAAGCTGAAAACAACGTCAACAACAACAGCAGGAATGAGACATCAAACATCTCTAGGAAAATTTAAAAAGGTGAAAACCTTGAATATGTGGATTATCAAAAGGACATTAAAGAGGGACAGACCAGAAGAAATTTTGAAGTAATAATTGCCAAGGAATTTGCAAAGTTAATGACAGACACCTAACATGGATCCAGAAAGCTCAGACAATCCCATGAATGCTAATTATCAATAAATATGTACTTACGCATAACATATTTAAACTGCAGAAAACAAAAAATAAGAAAAGAAAATCTATGGAAGCTAGAGACAAAAAAAATTGTTTTACCCACTGAGGAGCAAACCTAGAGAAAAAGAACATAATTTACCACCATGGGATTCTCATCAGAAATCATGCCATATATATATATATATATATATATATATATATATAAACAGAATTAAAAAACAGAGATAAGCATTTAAAATGTTGATAGAAAAAAAAAACCTACTCACCTAGCAATCTATAGCCAGAAAAATTGTAATTCCCAGGTGAAGTAAAAAGAAGGACTTTCTCTAACAAACAGAAACTGAAGGAGTTTACTGGCTGCAGTTTAATACCTGAAATTGTAAAGTAAGTTCTTCAGAAAAATGCAAATGCTATAGGACCAGAATTCATACCTACATACAGAAAGAGCTTCAGAGAAAAATTAATGAAAATACAATAAAACAGTATATGTTTCTATTCTCAATTTATCAAACAGATAATGAATATAGAATGTGGGGAAGATAAAAAAGAGTAGCATCTTACAGATGCAAGAGAGAAAGTGGAAATGCTATGAGTTACCTATAGGACACGTAAAATGGTCTAGTGTTATTTGGAGGTGGACTTATATTAGTAATAAATGTACACAGTAAATTAGAGTAAACACAAAGCCTATTAAAACGAAGTTTCATTAACATTCTAAGATAGGTCCAGAATTTAAAGTACAATTATATATATATATATATATGAAATTCTCAACTGAGAAAGAAAAGTGGAACAGTTGTAAAGAAACAACTGCAACAAAAAGAAAACACATGAAAACATGGTAGACATTAGTCTAGCCCTGTCAATAACCACAGTAAATATGAATGGTCTAAATACACTAGCTTAAAAGGTTGCTGAGTGGATTAAAAAATAAGACCACTAGAGTGGAAAAGAGAAATAAACAAAACCTGGCTACATTCTGTCCACAAGAATCCGCTTTAAATATTAACACTCAGATAAATTCAACACAAAGGAATGGGAAAAAAAAGATATCTCACGCTAACACTAATGAAAATTATCCAGGGTAGCTATCATGATTTCAAACCAAGCAGAGTTCAGAGAAAGGAAAATTATTGAGGATGAAAAGAATTTTCACATAAGAGGTCTTTTTATAAGAAAAAAATAGCAACCATAAGTATGTACTTGCATATCTTGGAGATATTGGAGGTTTTGTTCCAGACCACCATAAAAAATGAACTTTACCATAAAGTGAGTCACACAAATGTTTTTGTTTCTTGATGCATATAATGCTATTTAAGTGTACAATAGCATTATGTCTAAAAAGATATTGTACATAGCTTCATTAAGAATACTTTATGCTAAAAAGTGCTAATAACCATCTGAACCTACAGCAAATCATAACTGCTTTGCTGGGGGAGGATCTTGCCTCGGTATTGATGGCTACTGGCTGCTCAAGGTAGTAGTTGGGTGGCTTTTGCAATTTCTTAAAATAAGGCAACAATGAAATTTGCTGCATTGATTGACTCCTCCTTTTACAAAAGATTTCCCTGTGGCGTGCAATGCTATTTTATGTCATTTTACCCACAATGGAACTTCTTTCAAAACTGAGGTCAATCCTCTTAAATCCTGCTGCTGCTTTATCAACTAAGTTTACGTAATATTCTAAACCCCTTGTTGTCATTTTAACAATGTTCACAGTATCTTCACATGGAGTAGATTCCATCTCAATAAACCACTTTATTTGCCAATCCATAAGAAGCAGCAGCTTCTCATCCATTCAAGTTTTATCATGAGATTGAAGCAATGCAATGACATCTACAGGCTCCACTTTTAATT
>NW_016107626.1:1825775-1869051 GCF_001604975.1 Cebus imitator | reverse complement strand
TACCATATCTGAAGTTACTTTCTCCACTGAAATCTTGAACGCCTCAAAGTCAACCAGGGAGATTGGAATCAACCCCTTCCAACTTCCTGCTGTTGTTGATATTCTGGCCTCTTCCTATGAATTGTGAATGTTCTTATAGGCATCAGGAATGATGAATCCTTTTCAGAAAGTTTTAATTTGCCTAGATCCATCAGAGGAATCACTGTCTGGGGCAGCTATAGCTTGACAAAAACATAATTCTTAAACAATAGGATTTGAAAGTTGAAATTACTCTTTGATCTTTGGCCTACAGAATGGATGTAGCATTGGCAGGCATGAGAACAGTGTTAATCTCCTGGTGCATCTCCATCAGGGCTCTTTGGTGACCAGGTGTATGGTCAATGAGAAGCAATATTTTAAAAGGAATCTTTTTCTGAGCAGTAGATCTCAACCGTGGGCTTACAACAGTCAGTAAACCACTCTGTAAACAGATGTGTTGTCATTCAGGCTTCACTGTCTAATTTCTAGAGCACAGGCAGAGTAGATCTAGCATAGGGCTTTTGAGCCCTAGGAGTTTCAGAATGATAAATCAGCACTGGTTTCGACTTAAAGTCACCAGCTGCATGAGCCCCTAACAAGAGTCAGCCTGTCCAAAATAGCATCTTCTTTCAATTGAAGGCTGTTTCATCTGCATTAAAAACCTGGTGTGTAGTGTAGCCACTTTCATGAAATATTTTAGCTGGATCTTCTGGAGAACTCACCGCAGCTTCTCCATCAGCATTTGCTGCTTCACCTTGCACTTTTAAGCAATGGAGATTATTTCTTTTTGGAAGCCTCATGAACCAACCTCTACAAGCTTCAGATGTTTTCTCCTTCAGCTTCCTCACCTCTCCTGGCCTTCACAGAATTGGAGATGGTTAGGGTCTTGCTCTGGATTAGCTCTGGCTTACGGGAATGTTGTGGCAGGTCTGACCTTCTGTCCAGACCACTAAAGCTTTCCCCGCATCAGCAGTGAGGCTGTTTTGCTTTGTTATTGTTGTGTGTTTACTGGAGTTGCATTTTTAAATTCCTTCAAGGACCTTTCTTGGCACTCACAACTTGGTTAATTGTTCAGCACAAGAGGCCTGTCTTGGCTTTCCACATGCCTTCCTCACGAAGCTTCATCATGTCAGCCTTTTAATTTCAAGTGAAAGGTGTGTGACTTTTCTTTTCACATGAACACCTAGAGGTCACTGTAGGTTTATTAATTGGCCTCATTTCAATAATGTTGTGAATCAGAGAATGGGGGTGCTTGAGGAGAGGAAGAGAGATGTGAATGGATGGCTGGTCACCGGATCAGTCAGAACACACACACTTATTGATTGTTTGCAGTCCTGTATGGGTGTAGTTGCTGGTTCCTCAAATAATTACAATAGTAACATCAAAGATCACTGATCACAGATCGCCATAACAGATATCATAACGATTAGAAGTTTAAAGTATTGAGAGAATTACCAAAATGTGACAGAGAGACACAACATGAGCACACATCATTGAGAAACAATGGTGCTGATAGAGTTAGTTGATCGATGTAGGGTTGTCCCAAAACTGCAGTTTGTGTAAACAATGCAGTATCTACAAAATGCAATGAAATAAAGTACAATAAAATGAGTATAACTTCATATTCTTAACAAGAGGGCATCCAAATACATGAGGCAAAAACTGATAGAACTGCAAGGAGAAATAGACAATTCCACTGTAATAATTGGAGACTTCAACAGGCCTCTTGTCAGTAATTGATAGATTTAGCGAGCAGAAAATCAGTAGCTGATCTGAACAGTGCCATCAATCAACTTGATTTAATTGACATTTATAAAACACTTCATCCAACAACAGAATATGCTTTCTTCTGAAGTTCATATGGAACATGCACAAAAATAAATCACTTTCTGTGTCATAAATTATTACATTTAATAAATTTTTAACAATCATAAAAATATATTTCAGATCCCAATGGAACTAAATCAGAAACCAAATAATAGCGAAAATAACTAGAAAATTTCCAACTATTTGGAGATTAAATAGCACATTTCTAAATAACATATAGATCAAAGTAAAAGTCTAAAGAGAAATTTAAAAAGTAATTTGAACTAAATAAATATCCAAATTATTATTTTTGTTTACGCTTTAACTTCTGAGGTACACGTGCAGAACGTGCAGGTTTGTTGCATAGGTATACAGGTGCCATGGTGGTTTGACACCCTATCAACCCATCAACTACATTAGGTATTTCCCCTAATATTATCCCTACCTCCCCACCTCCTCACAGGCCTCAGTGTGTCATGCTCCCCTCCCTGTGTCCAAGTGTTTGTGTTCTCATTGTTCAACTCCCACTTATGAATGAGAACAAGTGGTGTTTGGTTTTCTGTTCTTGTGTTAGTTTGCTGAAAATGATGGTTTCCAGCTTCATCCATGTTCCTGCAAAGGACATGAACTCATCCTTTTTTATGGCTGCATAATATTCCATAACTAATTTACAGTCTGACCAACAGCGTTCCTATTAATATTTAAGTGTTCCTATTTCTCCACATCCTCTCTAGCATCTGTTGTTTCCCCACTTTTTAATGGGTGTGAGATGGTATCTCATTGTGGCTTTGATTTGCATTTCTCTATGATCAGTGATGATGAGCTTTTTTCCATATATTTGTTGGCCTCATAAATGCCTTTTTTTGAAAAGTGTCTGTTTATATCCTTCACCCACTTTTTGATGGTGTTGTTTGATTTTTTCTTGTAAATTTGTTTAAGTTCTTTGTAGATTCTGGATATTAGCTCTTTGTAAGATGGATAGATTGCAAAAATTTTCTCTCATGCTGTAGGTTGCCTGTTCACTCATGATAATTTATTTCCCTATGCAGAAACTCTTTAGTTTAATTAGATCCCATTTGTCTATTTTGGCTTTTGTTGTCATTGCTTTTGGTGTTTTAGTTATGAAGTCTTTGCCCATGCCTATGTCCTGAATGGTATTGCTTAGGTGTTCTTCTAGGGTTTTATGGTTTTGGGTCTTATGTTTAAGTCTTTAATCCACCTTGAGTTAATTTTTTATAAGGTGTAAAGAAGGAGTCCAATTTCAGCTTTCTGCATATGGCTAGCCAGTTTTCCGAACACCATTTGTTAAATAGGGAATCCTTTCCCCATTGCTTGTTTTTGTCAGGTTTGTCAAAGATCAGATGGCTGTAGAGATATAGCATGAAATTAATGTATTAGAAAGATGAAAATTTTAAATCAATATAATATTTCACCTTAGGGATTCAGAAAAAGGTGTATAATTTAACCCTATAGCATGAGGGAAAATTGTAATGAATAAAATAAGAGCAGAAATCAATGAAATTGAAAAATTAAAAATGGAGAAAATAAGGCAACATCTAAATAAATAGAGATATAGTACGTGGTCATGAATTGGAGGATTTAATATTGTTAAAGTGTCTTGTTTTTTCCCAACTTGACCTATAAATTCAATGCAATACTAATGAAAATCTCAGTGATCTACTTTGTAACTATAAATAACTTGACTCTAATATTTATATGGAAAGTCAAAAAACATAGACTAGCCAACACAGTATTTAAAAAAGAACAGAATTGGAGGTATTTGATGAAAGGAGGAGAATGTTGACTGTGTGAAATACGGGGGCTTCTCTTTAAGATGGTGAAACTATCCTCTATGCTACTATAATAGTGTGTATATGATATTATTTATTTCTCAACACCTAAAGAACATTAGAGCACAAAGTGAACCTTAATATATACAAATATAAATAAAAAGCGTTTAGATGGCTGAGGGAACACTGAGATGGAACTCAGAATGTGACAAACATCTGACTGCATTGCCGAAACATGTCATAATCCCACGGATGGGAGTGGGGAAAGTGTTGCTGACCTGTGTAGCTTTGGAAATGAGTGGAATATGTAAAACTAAAAAAGAAAAAAATATCTGCACATAGGCGTCATAGTCTAGTTGTTAGTGCTGCTTCCCATGGGATTATGTTTTAACAATTTTATGCTGCTATATATGTAAATAGAGATGAATAATTAAGTAAATGGATGGTGGGTAGTTGAAGCCAGGTTTCTCACCATTCGTGTGGGACTTTACAGATAAACAACAAGAGAAGGCTAGAATATCCCATATGGTAGTGGATAAGAGATTTCTGTATGAACTCATGTTTAGCTTGAGAGAGAGGAAGAGATTGATCTAGAAATATTTATAGATATATGTATAGACATAGGTTGGTATATACACATTTCCTTGCTCAGTTACCTGAGATTTCCTAGAAGTACTGATACTTCACTGATAACAAGCATATAAAGTGATAATATTTTGATTTCTAACAGTTTCTCCAATGAAGGGAAGTAGGGCTTCTTGGAGAAATGACTGATTATAGAATTGAATTAGAAAAGATGTCATTATTCTAGATCATCGATTTAGTATCAATAAGTGATACAGTGCTAACCAAACACAAATACACACACTCACACAATGATGTGACATATCAAAGGAACACAGGAGCCAGCAGGAAAAGCTCCTAATTGTCAAAATTAGAACAATAAAATAAATAATGTAATATAGGAGTTACTTGGGAGGCTGAGGTGGTAGGATTTCTTGAGCTGGGGAGGCAGAGGCTGCAATGAGCAGAGATTGTGCCACTGCACTCTAGCCTGGGTGACAGAGTGAGACCCTATCAAAAATAAAAACAAAACAAAAAAACCCACCATTATATCATACCAATAGAATCAAGAAGCTGAAATCATCTTCATTATTATCCCAATTTATACAGAGAGAGAATCTGGCAAAGCACAACACCCCTTCATGATAAAACATTCAGCAAGCTAGAAATAAAAGGGAACTTTCTCAACATGAAAAAGGGCGCCTATGAAAAATACCACAGTTAACTTCGAACTTAATGAAAAAAGATAAAAATCTTCCCTAAGATCAGGAACCAAACATAGATTCCCATTCTTACCATTTTTATTCAATTGCAGTTGTAGTGGAAGTACAGATAGGATGATATAGGAAATAAAAAAACATCCAGAATGGAAAGAAAGTACAACTATCACTATTTGAAGATAATAGGATCTTTCATACAGCAAATTGTAATTAATCTACTAGAACACTGTTAAAACTAATAATCAAGTTCAACATGTTCCAAAGTACAAGATAAACATACGAAACTTAATTATATTTCTGTGCATTAGCAATGAACAGTGCGAATTTAAAATTTAAGAAAACAATTTACAATAGTAGCAAAAATAAAAAGACATTTAGGAATAAATTTAGCAAAACAAGTCCCAAACTCACACAGTTGTCCCTTAGCGTTTGTGGGCTTTGCATCCATGGGTTTAACCAACTCCAGATCGAAAATGTTTTTTTAAAAAGACGGTGCATCTGTACTGAACCTGCGTGACATTTTTTTCTTGTCATTATTTGCTAAACAATGCAGTATAACTATTTACATACCATTAACATTGTATTAGGTGTTACCCGTAATCTAGAGCGGATTTAAAACACTTAAGAGGATGTTCCTGGGGTTATATGCAAAATTACTAACCATTTTGTGTCAAGGACTTGATTACACATTTGCCTGTGGGTTTTGGTTTGCATGTGGGTCCTGGATCCCATCCCCCTTGGGTCCTGAGGGGCAGCTGCACTCTGAAAAACAACAAAACACTGTTGAATATGTTTCAAAAACCTAAATACATTTTAAAATACCCTATGTCCATAAATCAAAAGATCTAGTATTTTTTAAATGACAATACTATCCAAATTTACAGATACAAGGTAATCCCCACCAAATCCCAGGTGGCTTATTTTCAGAAGCTGGCAAGCTAATTCCAAAGTTCACATGGAAATTTAAGAGGCCCAGAATTAACTAAGGCAATCTGGAAAAATAAGAACAAATTTGAGGGGATTATATTATTTGATTTTAAAATTTACTACCAAGCTAGTAATTAAGACAGTGCAGTACTGTCACTAGGACAGCCATATAGACCAGTAGGATAAAACTGGGAGCATGGAAAGAAACAGATATATTTATAGTCCATTGTTTTTTGACCAGGGTGTCAAGACAGCTCAATTAAACATAATGGGTCTTTTCAACAAATGGTGCTGGGAAAACTAGATTTAAATTAGAGCCCTTCCTTCTAACATGTGCAAAAATTAATTCACAGTAGATTAAACACCTAAATGTAGGAACTAAGACTATAAAACTTTTAGAAGGATGCATAGACGTATATCACTATGACCTTGAGTTGGTCAAAGTTTCTTTAAATGAGATACTAGAAGCACAAGTGGCAAAGGATCAATTTGACTTTATGAAAATTGAGATTTTTATGCTTCAAAGAGCAGCACCAAGAAAATACGAATAGACTTTCTTTAAAGAAAATTTTTAAAATGGCCAATAAACACATTAAAAATATTAAAAATCTTTAGCCATCAGGGAAATACAAACCCAATACGGTAAATGAAATAGCACTTTACACTCCTGCGATGTCTATCATCAAAAAGACAGACAATGACAAGTGTTGGTTATATGTAGAGATATTGAAACCCTCATACATTACAGAGAAGAAAGAAAAATTGTGCCATCACTTTAAAAAAACAGCCTGAAAGCTGCTCAAAAAATTCAACATGCAGTTGCCGTAGAGCTGGCGATTCCACTCCTAGGTATGTAACCAAGAGGAATGAAAACACATGGCTACACAGAAACTTGTACCCGACTGTTCATGACAGTAATATCCAAAGTAGCCAAAGTTAGAAACAACACAATGTCCATCAACCAATAAATAGTTAAATAAAATGTGGCATCTTCATACTATAATTTGGCATTAATAATTGGCATTAATAATATAATTGGCAACAAAGAGGAATGAAGTTCTGATATCAGCTACCGCTTGTCTGAACCTTGAAAATATTATGTTAAAAGAAAGAAACCAGCACTTTGGGAGGCCGAGGCGGGTGGATCACGAGGTCAAGAGATCGAGACCATCCTGGTCAACATGGTGAAACCCCGTCTCTACTAAAAATACAAAAAATTAGCTGGGCATGGTGGCGCGTGCCTGTAATCCCAGCTACTCAGGAGGCTGAGGCAGGAGAATTGCCTGAACCCAGGAGGCAGAGGTTGCGGTGAGCCGAGATCGCACCATTGCACTCCAGCCTGGGTAGCAAGAGCAAAACTCCGTCTCAAAAAAAAAAAAAAAAGAAAGAAAGAAAGAAAGAAACCAGCCATGAAGGGCCACACTGTGTATCTTTCCATTTATATGAAATGACTAGAACAGGCATACCTACAAAGATAGACTTGTGTTGATTAGGGGCTGACTAGGGCTGAGTTTCTTCTTAGGGTAATAAAAATGCTCTAAAATTAGTTGTGATGATAGCTGCTTAACTCCAAATACACCCAAATCCATTTAATTGTATGCTCTATATAGGTGAATTTTATGGGCTGTGAATTACGTCTCAATAAAGCAGTTAAAATAAGAGGGTCCTGATGTAGGACATACAGGAACTCTGCACCATTTGTATTAGGCTGTTCTTGCATTACCATAAGGAAATTCCTGAAGCTGGGCAATTTATAAAGAAAAGAGATTTAGTTGGCTCACAGTTCTGCAGGCTGTACGAGCGCAGTGCCCATGCCTCAGCTTCTGGGGAGGTCTCAGGGAGCTTTTCCTCATGGCAGAAGGTGAAGTAGAAGTAGGCACGTCACATGGCCAAGCAGGAACAAGAGAGTAGTGGGGAGTTGCCACACGTTTTCAAACAACCAGACCTCCTGCGAAGTCACTATGCAAGGACAGCACCCAGAGGGTGGTGCTAAACCATTCATGAGAAGCCTGCCCCCACGGCCCATCACCTCCCAGCAGGCGACTGGCTCCCCATCTCCAATACCAGGGATTAAAATTCAACATGCGATTTGGCGGGGACATATATTCAGACTATAACATACCTTTACATTTATTTCTGTGATTTTAAAGCTCTTGAAATATAGTGAAACACTTATTTTTTGAAAAGCATATCAGCTCGGATTCCCAGCTCCAGTATTCTCTTGTGCCATCCCACTATATGGCAGGGATCCCGGGGAAGTTCCATGTCCCTCATTAGAGGAAACTACTGCCTGCCTCCTACGTTTTTCCTGAACAAGAAGCTTCTTTCTCATCATTAACTACTCTGCATTCCAATGGAGAAAATGTCATTGGATGTCACACTGTATTGGGTCTCCGAGATGGAGTAGATGCCTGTGGACAGTCTCTAGAAGTCAGTAGTTAAGTGAACGCATCTCTCTATTAATTATGCATCAGCATGAGGTTAAAGGAGAGCCAACTGTGCAAAAATACATCATTTGAAAAAATATTTTATTTGCACCTAATTTTCCAATTATGCTTCTGCATGGATCCACATACCATTTGCTAGTTGCAAATTGTTCCTCTTGTTAATAGCATAGTGCATCAATGAAATTGTATCCAGATATAATTCTATTGTATTTAAGCTAGAAAATTCAAAATTACCCACTATGCACATTCTTCAGCTTGAATTTTTAATTTAACTGACCCCTCCAAATTGAGCAAATGATGCATAGATGCGTGTCCAGATTCAGTGATCAAATTCTTCAATAAAAAGGGAGCGTGGACGGGAATGCAGCTCCAGATGAGTCCTATCAGAATCTAGGAATTGCAGATTCTGTCTAATGTTACTGTGGATTTTCTTCCATTTTATGTCAAGTCGCTAAACCTTATATAAGGGTAGAATAATTAAGCCAGCCTAGAGGAATTACAAGCACATTGTCAGAACACCCATGCTGAAGTCTAGATACCACTGTCAGCAATTTTGGATCCCAGACTGTTACACTTGCTTTCCTTGGCAAGCTCTAATCAATGAGCCAGCCACAGAGGATCGAAGGCAACTGTGATGAAATGCCACCTTATGAAGTAATTGGCTTCATGGATCTGCCCAGATGAATCATAAAACTATTCATCAGTATCCTCAGTTGTGCAGCAGAGAGCTGTTACATGGTTAGCTCAAGGAATACTCTGATCAGAAAAGCTTATTATACGATTCCTTTGGCAACCCATTAATCATCTTCGCCTTAGAACAGAAGAGGGCAGGGAAAGAAGCAAATACCATTGTCACCATTAAGCCAGGGTCAGCAGGCACTAACTTCTCTGCTAATATAGATGCAAAATCTAAATGCACTTACAATGCATTCCTGTCAATAATATAGTTGTTACACTTTTCTATTTTGAAATTTGTATTTCCATCAGCCTCTATTGTTGTCCAGAAAAATCTACCTGAAGATTGGAAAAAGTGGTCGTACATGTGCTTTTGTCTATACGGTAATGTTATTCGTGAAAGATATTCCACTTGCACATATTCCTAAGCTATAAAAACTTACTGAAGTGTATTCTGAATGAAGGGATAATTAACTGTAGAGGCAAACATGTAGGTATCCCAGAAAATGTTGCTGGTTAGTGACTAGTCCTCTGATATGCAAAAGCAATTGTCCAAACTCAACAAGAAATAGGACTTTTCCCACTTGCTTCTAGAGACTCTGAAATAGTAGCCACGCGGATATTGTTCTTGAGCATTTTAAAGTAAGAGCTAGATGACAACACATTTTGCTTCGGAAGAACATTGCTTGAACTGACACACTTTTGATATTTTAAAGTATGTGTAAATTCCACATTCTAAAACTGGTATTGACAAATCTAACTTTGAAGTTGAAACACAGAGAAGAAGACTTCTCAATGTCATGTATTTCACTCCTTCATTTATTCTTCGTTCATTCATTCATTCATTCATTTAGTCTTGCCACGAAGACAAGGAGAATGGAAAACTCATACATCATGGCATAGGCCCAAGGGTGGCATTTGGGAAGTTTTGTGGAAAGTTTGATTTGGGCCTTGAAGGTTGTTTGAAAATTCAATGTTTGGTGATGGAGAAAGGGAATTACAGGGAATGAGGGAGACAAGGGCATGGAAATATTTAAGATAATTCCTATGGGGAAATATTTTCTGATATACCTATGGGGAAATATTTCCTGATACACCTCTGGGGTGTATCAGGAATAGAAACGGTGAGGCTATGGATGAGTGCTAAGGATGGAGCCAAGATCCTGTAGCCTGGCATCCCTTGGGGGAATCTGCAGGGTCATGGGATGGCAGAGGGGCCTTTGCATGGACACCAGCCATTGAGTGACCAGGTCAGCCCTGCAGTGACCACGTGCTCCTAACGTAACCCTCATGTCACTGGATTCCAGACTTCTTTCTGACCTTCCTTTGCTTAGAGCATTAACTTTAGAAAGATTTGAAATTGCAAGTCATTTCTCTGCCCATGTGAGATACAAATCTTCTCCTAGATTCTTGCCAGTTTTATACTCAGGAATATCTTTCTTAAGGAGCTGGAAGCTATTCCTCTGAAATGTAATCATCTCTGTGGGAGAGTGGGAGCTAGTTTGATAAGCACCAATCAGAAAATCCAGATGGCTTAACTGTATTGGCCAACCTCACTCCTGATGTCTTCCCATCCCTCTCCACTGGCTCACCCCAGCACTTACACACTATCCCACCATTTGTTTCTGTGGAGGTGAGCTCAGTCTCTCTCCCTTGTTGTCCCAGTCTTGAATAAAGTCTCCCTTACCTGTTTATCCCACCTCATGCAGTTTTTCTTTGATAGCAGTTTAAGGAGATTAACCTAGGACCACAGGGAACAGGAGGGAAATGAAAAACCTGAAGGAAAAACCAGGCAGGAGAATTTATTTATAATCCAGCCAAAATTCACTGAAACCTAACCAGTGCATTCTTCTGGAAATGGAAAGAGACTGCTCGCGGACATGCGTAGTTGTGAGATCCAGGGCAGCCTCAGAGAGAAGTAGCCATCGGTGGCACCCAAGGCCAAAGGGACCTCGTTGAATGGATCAACTGCTAGATAGGAAGGCAATTGTGTAGTTATCTCGGCATGAACATCTGGGGGCGGATCTGTTCAAAGCTGGACGGACCTGCGTTTCTGCAGGAGGTTCTGAGTCACTATGTATCAGGATTAAGTATTACCATTTAGGAATTGCTTTCAGAGAGGTGGCAACAAAAGTTACGAAACTAGATGTAGCTTCTAAAATTTTAAGGAGAAAGGAAAAAGCTTGGTTTGTAAATTTGAAGAATTATACATAGGGGTCAGGAATCAGAAGTAAAATAGGATATGGAGATAGGAAAAGGTGAATACCAGGTCAGACCAGGGCACGATTATACATTTCAAGGGAATAGAGGGCTCTCCAGTGAAATGGATGGAGGAACATCGAATACTGTAGGGAAGGGGCAGGCAGATGAGAGAGTGAGGGAAGACCCTCAATGAGGGAGCAGTGATCAAGGAGGTTCTCAATGATGTCAAGAGAATAGTTTCAGCTTGGGTGCTTTGGCTCATGCCTATAATCCCAACACTTCGGGAGGCTGAGACAGGTGGATGACCTGAGGTCAGGAGTTCAAGACCAGTATGCTTAACATGGTGAAACTCCATCTTTACTAAAAATACAAAAATTAGCGAGGCGTGATGGCACACACCTGTAATTCCAGCTACTTGGTAGGCCAAGGCAGGAGAATCCCTTGAACCTGGGAGGCCGAGGTTGCAGTGAGCCGAAATCACACCACTACACTCCAGCCTGGGTGGCATAGTGAGACTCTGTCTCAAACTAAACAAAACAAGTCAGGTTTTGAGTGGCACCTACAGGAAGCAAAACCAATTGCCAGGGAGTCACCAGGAGTGATCAGTGAGTCAGTGGTAATGAAGGGCAAGTGGGGAGAATGGACCATATATTGTGGCATTGAGATTAAAAGGAGAGAGAGAGATGACGCTCTCTAAGCCTCTCCCTGCCTCCCTTGCACTTGAACATGGGACCAGTGATGCAGTCACCTCCCGGATGGGGGTGGGGAGTTGCTTAGGCAGTTAAGGCCAGAAGCACCTCCTCTTCCTCCTTTTTTCTTGTCCTGAAGGAGGGATCTCATTGGCCACTTGTTTCTCATGGCTAAGCTCCAAAATGGAAGAAGATTGTCGGATCCAAAGCGGATTTTGCAGGAGTATAGATCTTAATTTTGTTAGGATGCTGATATTTCTGGTGTGAATTGTTCTCATAAAGGTCATGTATCTTTTAGAACTGTGACTCCGCCAGTCCTGTGGCCCTACCCAGACTCAGCCTCAGAGCAGGAGGGCCAATTTCCACATACCACTGATTTTATCCTCAACCAATCAGCAGCACCCATTTCCTAGCCCCCTGCCCACCGGACTGTCCTTGAGAAACCCTAGCCTCTGAACTTTGGGGAAGATTGATTTGAGTCAGAACTTCATCTCTGTCAGCGGCACTCTTTTTTACAATGCTGTGGTCTCGGTGAGTCGATTTTGTCTGTGCAGCGGGCAGGAAGAACGCACTGGGTGATTACACAACTGCAACACAGTTCTCACTTTGAGGAGCAGAGCACGCATAATGTGAGTCATGTGTCATTGGGGTCTGGTGGGAAAGTGGGGGCTACAGGCAGCTCAGCATCCAGGAGCAAAAGATTCTTGTGAGGCTGACTCAGCAGTGCTGACTCAGACTTCCTGAGTGGGCAGTCGGTGGCTGTGAGCTGTCAGGGGTCAACAGGTACATCTGCTGGGGAAGGGGTCTGTGCATGTGCTCCCTGTATCTTCCATAGCAGCTGATCTCAAACTTCAGTGAGCTCAGGGTCAACTGGAGGGCTTTTAAAAACAGCTCTGGGCCCGCCCTCCAGAATTTCCCCACTCAGTAACTAAGGGGTGAAGCCCACCAATTTCCATTTCACACAAGTTTCCAGGGGCTGCTGCTGGTCCTGAACTAGGCATTACATTTTAAGACCGCTGATCTACAAGGTAGATGCATCCGGTGCTGGGAGATACCTGGACCTTGTGTAAGACATAAAGTCATATCTGTGCCTGTGACTCACTTTGGCCTGACGCATCTCCCCACCTTCTTAACCAAATTAATGACATCATTTAGATATCAGCTTAAGTATGCCTTCCCAGGGGAAAGCTTTTCAGACCTTTGCTACAGCAAACCCCTTGCTGATGAATCTATACGGCTAATTGCAGTTGTAATTGTATATTTACTTGGCATTATTTGATTCATGATTTGATTAAGTATTTGATTAAAGACTGTCTCCCACCATGCTGCCTGTGATGTGAGGATGGGCTCGTGTCCTTTTGCCCATCATCATACACCTAGGAGTGTGGAGTCTGTCGAGGAGCCCCTGGCTGGATCCATGCTGCCTGGGTTTTTTCCCACCCTCACCACAACCATCACCTAATTGGAACAAATTATTTCAGGTTTTCTTATTTCATTCTATTTCAAATTACTTTGTCATTGCAAATAAATTCAAACAATTTCTAATTACATTACTCATTGTTTCAGTGGTCTCACATGCAAAGTGGATGTAGGAACCTACTTCACAGGGTGGCCAAGGGTAGGTAGTGAGTTGGTGGCTAGAGGGTGCTTGGCTGCTGCCTGGCGCAGAGTGGGTGGAGGTCTGTGTTTGCCATCATATTGTCCAGCAGAGTGAACATTTATTAAATACTTGTTGATTAGTGAATCAATCATGTTACAAGGGAAATACTTGTCTAAATGATTAAAAAAAAAAAAAAATCCTTCCCTAAATCGTGTCAAATACACAGATTTCCCAAATGAAGCCATGGGCCCAATTCCTGGGACATTCCTAGTCCCTGGGGCAAAACAATGTCAGTTCTTCCTGCCATCCTTAAAAGATAACCATAGCTACAGAAAATATTAAGTCAGTGTTCCAAGGGGTTTCTTGTGAAGAAAAGTGAGGAAATGGAGCTTCTGCCCTCAAAAGACCCACAGGAGTTCAAACTAGCCAGCTACTTCCCTTCATCTCCTCCCCCACATTCCCTCTTCTTTATTATGGAAATTTACTTTTCTCCCTCCTTCCTAAAATATATGCAGGGGTTCCTCCTTGAGCCTCCCTAAAAACGATTTTCTCTTCCCTTTTCAAGCGTCAACAATGGGAAGAGGCCTCTGGCCTCAGGATGTTCCAGCATTTGGTCAGGTCTGGCTGATGTCGACCTGAAACTCCGTCATTTCACCGGCTTCAGAACCTCCCTCTGGCAGCTCCCAGATAAGATGAACACCTCCTGTAGCTGCTGGGTCTCTGCAGGAAGTTCCCCTGCTCTGCTCACACCTTCTTTGAGCAGGATTCACGTCATTTTTCCATCCTGGTGGATGTTCTGCCAGATCTCCCCTGCATCCACCCTAACGTGGGGCCACGCAGGCTCCGTGGGGCACTCCTGTGGGGTCAGAGCCCTGCAGGTGGTCCCAGTTCTGGAAGCAATCCATGCTCATGTTAGAGTCCCTCAGTGTCACCACGCCTCTGCGGCAGCGGCTTTCGGAAGTTTTGCATTGCCTTTGCTTGAAGGTTACTCTCCACAGGTTGTCACGTTTGCCCATCCTGTGCTTTGGCTTATGATTCTACACACCCTCAATAAGTCTCCTTGTTCCAGTCATCCAGCATCTCGGGCTGCAGCTGTTTTGTTTGGGTTTTGATCCTGATCTATCGACAGAGTCATGACCGCTCTTCCTGGCTTGCCATCGCCACGAGGCCAAGTGATGTGGTTCCAGACAGGAACCATGTTCACTTCCAGGGGCTGCCATGACAAATCACTGCAAAGTCAGTGCCTTCAAAGAACAGGGATGTCTTCTCTGGAGGACAGAAGCTCCAAATCAAGGCCTCAACAGGGCTGTCCTTTCTCTGGAGGCTTTAGGGGAGAATGCGTCCCTGCCACTCTCAGCTTCTGGTGGCTCCAAACATTTTTTGCATTTTTTTTTGTTGTTGCATCACTCCATTCTCTTTCCTTTCTCTATGAGTCTGCATCTTCCCCTTTTTGTCTTTTATGTGAATATAAATACAATTCAAAAGCTGTTTGAATCCCCAGAAACACGTTAAGCCTCGACAGAGATGTGATTGTGAGAGAAGTCACGTATGGACACAACTTCTGTTCTCAGATTACAGATTAACTCGCTTTCATATTTTTCTTGTTCTGGACAATGGCAAGAGAGAATTCAATGACGTCATGGACAGAGACCTCCTGCCTTGTAAATTAATGACACTTTTATCCATTAACTTCCCTTGCTGTCCTGCTTTGCTTAAACCAGAGGACAGAACAGCCATGACTATCACACCCGCTGTAAGAAATGTTAAATGGACACTTTTCCAAAAGAAACACAGCCTATAACCAACCAAATTGCTGTAACTATGCACCAAACTTGTATGAATGAGTTTTCATCCTGCTAAAAACTCCTCTCTCTCTGCTGCTCTAAGTGAAACCTTCACTTCCTACTTGGGCAGGCTGACTCCATTCCTTTGGAGCTGGTGTTTCTGGGAGGGCCAGCCTCACACCAACTTGTGCTGGAGTAAACTCACTTTAAATTAGATTCTGATCCTTCTGTTTCAGGTTGATAAGTATCAGGACATTTGTCCTTGGATTCAGTGCCCACTCAGATAACCCAGGGGAATCTCATTTCATGATCCTTAGCTTAGCTATATCTGCAAAGACTCCTTTTCCAAATAAGGGACAATTCACAGGTTCCAAAGGTTATAAGGT
This sequence comes from Cebus imitator, assembly GCF_001604975.1. Lineage (NCBI taxonomy): Eukaryota > Metazoa > Chordata > Mammalia > Primates > Cebidae > Cebus > Cebus imitator. The sequence continues at coordinate 1,853,444 of NW_016107626.1, read as the reverse complement.
GGACGTATCTCTCTGAAGCCATCATTCAACCAACTATAGGACCCAAGTCAAGACTGCCGTCGTTATTAGACCAACGTACAGGCTGCCATAGTTAGATGCTACATCTAACAGTTCAATGAGATTTAACTTTTCCTAGAAATGTTATAATTCTTCTTTGATCACTTTCTCAATTGGCTTGTAGTCATAGGATGTAATTATAAATAAATGGAATAAGTTTTTCTTTTTAAAGATACTGCCAAAATGCACATATAAATGAGTAATGCTGGAATGTTTTCCAGCTACTCCAAATCACTTTGGATCATCCTTGGAATCACTTTTTAATTTATATTAGACAAATCAGAATTAGTATTTTAGAGCCATACCTTTTATTTGAATTATTCTGAGCTTCTTCCTGCATAAGTAACGTTATTGTGTCTCTTGTGTATATCCTAAAATTGCACTTTAAATAGAGTTAATGCACTATTTGCAAAATATTGCCATGATAAGCCTCCCTTTACGATATGATTAAGGCTAAGAAATCACTAAGAAGTTTTATCACCTCTGCAAGGCTATCCAATGTTGAGACAAGAGTTGCTGAGACCAACTTTTCTTTTGGATCTTTGGACTACATTTTATCTGTGTTTTCTAAGGATATTTTCATAGGTTTCATCAGTGATATTTTTTCCATTGTACAGTATTTGAAAACCCTTCCTGAAGCTCTGATTCTGAAATACATCTACTGTCTGCTTGGCTTGGACTGTGGACATTTAACTCTGAACTTCAAGGACAGCTGCCTCCCTTTAAGCTGCCTGTCAGTCCTAGTGTTTGGTGAACATTTGCCAAAATATGTAAGAACATTTATAGCAGAACTGGCATGGGGGGCAGACATGTTTCTGCTTACCAGTGCAGCCTGTCCATTGGGGGTGCAGCTGGCACCACCCTGAATGGTTCATCTCAGCTGAGCAAGGAACAGTGTTAATTATGCCTGATGAGTAAAACCAACAACAAAACTAAGAGAGTAGAAGTCAGTCCAGGGAAGGCCCATTGTATTCTTACTTAAATACCATAACTGGTTTTATTTATTCATTTATTTATTTTGAGAAGGCATTTTGCTCTTGTTGTTAAGGCTAGAGTGCAATGGCATGATCTCTGCTCACTGCAACCTCTGCCTCCTGAGTTCAAGTGATCCTTTTGCCTTAGCATTCCAAATAGCTGGGATTACAGGTGCCAGCCATCACACCAGGCTAATTTTTGTATTTTTAACTAGAGACAGAGTTTCACCTTGTTGGCCAGGCTGTTCTTGAACTCCTGAGTTCAAATGATCCGCCCACCTTTGCCTCCCAAAAGTGCTGGGATTATAGGCAAAAGCCACCACGCCTGGCTCCATAACTGTTTTAAAAACACAAATATTCCCAGATTAGATAAGTTCTCCCTCCAAAAAAATCAACTTCATATCACAAAAGAGTTTGGAAGAGGCAGGAGGATCTCTTGAGGCCAGGAGTTTGAGACTAGCCTGGGCAACAGAGTGAGACTCCCTCTTTCTGAAGAAAAAAAAAATAATTGAAAGAAAAACATGGAATTATTTATAGCATTGACCAGAGATATACTCTCTCACTTTTGAGCACAGATACAGAATCCTAAATTAAATATCAGCAAGCTGAATGTTCCCACACAATTAAATCACAAGACAGACATTCTTCACTTATTTCTTATTTTGATATTAAGAAATCTAGGAATGTAATTCAACACAATAATAAAGAGTAGTTATATCAACAGATTCATGAAATTATGTTACCAGATTAAACATTCAAATACATATAATAATTTTAAAACCCTCCTAGCAAATTAAGAATAAAAGAAAGTTTATTAACATAATAAAACTCCAAGCAAATATCATACATTGTTTTAAAGTGATTACAGGCAACATCAAGGCAAAATGCCCTGCATATTATTCACTATATTAAAAATAAAAATCATGGGGAATTAAATAGGGATTTAAAAAATGTTCCTGAAAAAAATAAAAAATAGGGAGCCCAGAAAGAGCCCTCATACATGGGTCACAGAAGTGTCCTGTACATAAGCTGAGATGTGATAGGACATTCTGCACATGTTGCTAATATATCTGCCTGCCTATTTGAAGTATGCACCATTGTGTGCTTTCCTTTCATATGCAAAATAAATTATACGCACCATATGCTTTTCTTCGTACGCAAAAGTAAATCCAAAGTTGACTACAGACTTCAATGCAAAAAGGTGAAACAATAAAACTCTTAGAATAGAGTATAAGAGACTATTTTATGATTCTGTATAGAGAAAAATGTCTTGATGTCTTGAAATAGACTTAAAGGCACAGGACACAATGGAAGCAACGGATAGATTTACCACATTTACATTTAAAACATCTGTATTACGAGGTATTTCAAAGCCAAAGACAGCCAGAAACTGAGACTACACATGGTCGGTGCACACAACTGATGAGGGATGAGTAACAAGCATTTATAGAGCAAGGTCCTGCTCTAAACAAGAGCCATGGAGAGACAACCCAGAGAAGAGGAGCGCTGGTCTGAATTTGAGCAACAGAAGTTGCTCAAACTTGCCAGCAATTAAGAAAGCACAAATCAAAATCACAAAGATAGACCCTTTCTCATCATCCATTAGAACAGCAAAAACATTTGTGTTTTATGGGAAGAATGGCTGAAGATGTGGAAAATGGAACATCTGTATGCTGGCAGGACTGCAGTTGGAAGCAGAGAACATTCAGCAAAATCTGGTAAAAGATGCTGGTACGTGGTTACATTTTGTTCCATACATTCAACTCCTAGGCAAATATTTAGATGACAGTGCTTGCTTCTAAAGCTAAGAAGACAAATGTCCCTTCCTGCATGGTAACAATCTAATAGTCCATGAGGAAGAAGATACAAGACTGACATCCTTATCACACCAAAGTACATGTTGGCATAGTTAGGGGCGACAGCTAAGATTTCAATGAGACTGAATTCTTCATAGAAAGGTTTTAATTCTCCTTTGATCACTTTCCCAATTGGCTTGTAGCCATAGGACACAATTAGAAATAATTACAATGGCTTGTAATCATGAGGAGTTTGAGACCAGCCTGGCAACTTTGCTCAACAAAGATTGAGCCACAGGGAAGAAGAGAACACAGTGGCTAAGAGAGATGAGCTGCAGCTACACAGAACAACATGGGCCAATCTTAGAAGGGTAATGCCAAGTGGAAAAAAGGGGAAGTTGCTGGATCATGTGAGCAATAGGATATCATTTGTGTAATATTTGAGAGTTATATAAAATAGCGTGCTGTATATTGCTATGAACACTCACATGTAAAAGAACATATTTCAAAGCCAAGCATGGACATGGCAGTCCCCGTCATGATAGCCGTGCCCTCTGGGGAGAGAAAGAGGGAGGGAGACGGACGGGGAGGATGGGAGACGGGGAGGATGGGAGAACCTCTCCGAATAGGACAAAAGAAATACCAAAGCAAAGATCTGGTGTATTTGGTGGACACGTGTGGTCATGTGGCTTCTTAGAGATGTCTTATGATGTCTGATTGTTCACTATCTTAGATATTGCTTAGGCCCACGCATTCTCTCAGCGAAGGCAGATTTGAGGCTGAATCACACGTTCCTCCCTCTTGGAGGCTTGAGTAGGGTACATGGAAGAATGTAAACTTAGAATCTGGAGGGCCCTATTCTCTTGGCTTACATTGTCATAGTGGGGCCCTTGGGTCATCAACTGAAAGCCACACAGGCCAGCGGGGCAGACACTATGGGCCGCTGACCCCACAGTCTTGCCAGCCTCCTGTCCTTCTCTTCCTCCCACTAAGAAAAAAAAATGCCTTCTCGATTTTCCTTGTAGCTAGAAGTAGCTGGTGGGTTCAGAACTGGCCAAGGGGGAAAATGTCTGGGTACTTCTAGGAAAGGCAGGAAGAGAGAAGATCTAAGTCAAGAAGAAATGTTTCTCCAGCCTCCCGAGCTCGAAAAATGGCTACTGAACTTCTCGACTGCCACCCAGATACACTCTTGTAATATAAAAGAGAGAGGAATAGGTTTACAGAGAGTGCAGAGTTCCCCAAGTCACCCTGCCTGCCTCCTTCCTTACATCCGAAGTAGGGGCAATGACCTCTCCACGGATTGCTGTGAAAAAGCATCTTCACTAATACATTCACTTTAGGTTTAAAAAGGCAATTTACTGGAGAGTTCCTGAGATGAAAACAGCACCCAAGTCTCCCACTGAGGAGCAAGTGGACATGCTGCCAAAAATACCCTCAACCCACATCTCCCAGGTTCCTTTCCTCAGCACAAATTCTAGGGACAAAGGACCTGCCCCAGCTTGGTTCATATTTCTCACACTGATCTCCAGCAATGGTCACGTGACAGAACCCTGGCCACTGGGAGCTTTGAGTCATGGGGGTCAGCTCAAGAGAAGAGAGCTAGGTGGACATTCCCCACAAGGTCCACGGCAGAACAGACTCAGTGATTTTTTTTTTTTTCCTGGAATGTAGTTGCGAAATCTTGGCTCACTGCAGCCTTTGCCTCCTGGTTTCAAGTGATTCTCCTGCCTCAGCCTCCCAAGTAGCTGGGACTACAGGTACCCACCCCCACGCCAGACTAATTTTTTTTTTTTTTAATTTTTAACAGAGACAGAGTTTCACTGTGCTGGCTGGGCTGATCTTGAGCTTCTGACCTCAGGTGATCCGCCTGCCTCGGCCTCTCAAAGTGCTAGGATTATAGGCGTGAGCTGCTGCACCCAGCCAACTCTTCAACTTTTATTTTGAGTAACTCACAGGGCTTCTTGCATTCCCTGTTCCTTTTCTCGCCTCCAGACCTCCCCAGAGACTGCCTTTATGATATTCAGCATGAGGGTCAACGCAGGCTCATCAGCCTAGTGTGCTTGAGCTGATTGTTATTAACTATGAATAAAACAATTAGAAAAATATTAGCAGTATACAAGATTCTATTTTGCCCTGACATAGTAAAAGGCTACTCCTAAAATCCATTTTAAACAGCAATATTTTTGCTTCACTTTCATTGTTAAACACTTTTTCCCCTTATCTTTAACCTCGACATTATTAAAACTGCACCAAGAATCTATTTTAAAAATCTCACTGTAACATTTCAGCAGAAAAATGACCTTACCGTTTTGTAGGTGGTGCAATCATTTGGCAGGATACAACAATTTTTTTCTCCCTCCAGTAAATCAACATTCTAGAAAATGCTTGTTTAAAACTCTTTATTCGATTGTCATTTGTAAGTGGGCTAGCACTTCCAATCACACAAAATGAAGAATGGCTAAATTGCAAACAATTTCTGTGTCCACGCTTCTTGCAAACTGTCTTTCATCCTGATGGTGCCTCACATCTCATCTCCAAGGTGAGCTGAAGCCTTTGCAGGGTTCAGAGCTGTGTCTTAAGTGATGAGGAATACAACAGATTCCACAAGGTAATGAATGTAGTTTAAAAGTTGGCTGTGTATGATTGCAGGCATAAATCAAACTTTTTTCCAAGTCATTTTTTTTTTGCTTGTCCTTTTCTCACGTTGCCTCTCAAATAATAGAAACAGAGCTTGTTGAATCTTGTTGTCCACACTGGGAAATGACAAGTGATTGCTCTGTAGCCGTCCTCAGGAGGCACCTGTGAGGGTGTGGGCAGTGGGAGGGTGACGCAGACACTGGTCCCCTGCTGATGGTGAAGCTCCTGACAACGATGACAGTGTGTGTGTGTGGTGGGGGGGTGGGGGGTGGGCGGTGGCATTTGCAAAAGATGTAGCAACCATTCATTTAGGGCTGGATATTTTTTAAGGTACCATGCTGGTCCCTGGTTACTTTGCTCACATTATTTCCTTAAATTCTCACAACAGCCATATAGGGAACGCAAGATGATGAGGACGACTGCGCTTGTTATTATTACTATCTCCATGGCACAGAGAAGAAACGTAGGCTCAGAAAATGGACACACACGGCAATGCGCCCATCTCAGGGAATGGAAATCACAAATGCTGCTCTTCACTTAGAATGTTCTGGAAAATAATTGTGTTTTAGTCCTCTGATTCAAAAGTAGGGATACCTGATTGGGGTCAATCACCTTGTGAAACTATGGCAGGGCAACGAGATCCGTGCTGGCACGGAGGCGGGTGAGTGCAAAATCCACCCCTGGGAAGGAAACAAAGGTACATTTATTTTAAATCTGTCATAACATGCATGGGTGTAGAAGGCATTCTAACCATTGCCCTGCTCTCACATTCAGCAGCCGGTCAATATTTTCCACGTCATGATTGAGCCCCTACTTGGCTTTAGACCCTCAGTGGCCCTGTGGGCACAGCTCTGCAGGAGGCACCGAGGGGCTGACTGAAGAACAGGCAGAGGAATCATCGCAGGGAGCTTGTGGGGCAGACCTGTGCACTGAGCATGTCCACTCCCAGGCCTGCAGCTGCTGCGCCCAGAGGCAGACCCCCGTCCAGCCTGAGCCATTGAGATTTGTCTCCAGAATGGAACATCAGAAACATGGGATCAAGGGGACTGAAGAGGCCAGATGATCACAAAACTTTATCACGACTCAAGTCACTGCCCGGACCAGCCAATGGTACCCACGTGCTGGGAATGATAGGGGAAGGAGAGGAATGACTAAGAGGTGGGAGCTGGGGCCTGGAAGGAGAGGGCAGGTGGAAACCCCTCACTTTCTGATGGCAGCACCCGATGGGCCTGATTCTCACTCCCCTAGAGACCACCTTTCTCCCCTTCCTCTTGAACTAATTTGGGTGGGTTTCTGTCTTGTCCAAATCAATGATCTTAGGAAAAAACCCTCCATTATTGCAGAAGGACTTGTCAGATAATATTTTTTTACAGCAAATCTACTTAGTTTTTTTTTTTTCTTTTTCCCTCAGCAACTCACCTAACTTGTGCTGAGGAAGGATCTACTGTGAAATAAACACTACATCAGACACTAGAGGAAAAACATAGATGGGTAAGATCAAGTCCCCACCCCAGAGGTCTAGACCCAAGTTGGAGGAGATCGGCAGGCGGACAAGCACAGGAGATCAAGTACAGTGAGGTCTGGGTGCCAGCGGGAGCCAGGGGAGTGGAGACGGATGGGGCGTGAAGGGCAGCCCCCAGGCAAGGAGAAGTCCAAGGGCTGCCGGGTCCCAGTGCACTGCCGTGGCAGCTGAAGCCTCCCAACAGCAGATAGAAAGTCACAGAGCATTCCCAAGGCCAAGCAGATCCAGCTTTTGGATCTGCTAAAAGTTCATTAGCAGAAATAGACAGGAGCTGACGCCAGAAAGCATTTATAAAAGTGTGTTTGGCTGGCCGGCTGCAGTGGCTCACACCTTGTAATCCCAGCTCTTTGGGAGGCCAAGTCAGGCAGATCGCGAGGTCAGGAGTTCAAGACCAGCCTGGCCAACATGGTGAAAACCCGTCTCTACTAAAAATACAAAAATTAGCTGGGCGTGGTGGTGGACACCTGTAATCCCAGCTCAGGAGGCAGAGGCAGGAGAATCGCTTGAATGAGGGAGGCGGAGGCTGCAGTGAGCCGAGATAGCGCCATGGCACTCCAGCTTGGGCGAAAGAGCGAAACTCCGTCGCAAAGAAAAAAAAAAAAAGTGCGTTGGCCAATCCCATAATACTTGTCTACCCTTTCCCCTTGTAACCTTGCATTTTCAGGGCGGTGCTTACGTATCTCCTTATCACAGAGGCCTATCTTGACAAACTGTTCACAGGGCCTCCTTCTCCACCCTCAACCTTTGCTCTCTGTCCCTGAGAAACACTTTATGTTCCTTCCCAGTGTCCATCCTGGTGAGCGAGCATCATGAATTGTTTCCCATCTCTCTCTCCAGCAGCGGGTGCCCTCTTCTCCAACCGGGCTTCCTTACACTCCCTGCTCTCTCCACAACGCCTAGAACTGTGCCTGTGTCAGCAAATACTTGAGGATCAGTGAATGCATCAAAGAACCCTGCATCCTCGTGAACTCACCCACAAGGGGTGAAGCGCAGCTGTGAGAGGGAAAGAACCCCTCATAACTCACCAGCCATCCAGCAGCAGCCAGTGTCACCCATGCGGGCCTGCAGCTGATGATCCACATTCGGAATTTTATGTCATGCCCACACAGCCTTGCAAACGGAGATGAGAGCCCTCCTTCCCAGGGGAGGGTTTGAGGCTGGACAGGATGGAGTGACTTGCTCAATAATTGCTTATGGAAGGTGTGTGGCTCACGCCTGTAATCCCAGCACTTTGACAGGCCGAGGTAGGTGGGTCACCTGAAGTCAGGAATTGGAAACCAGCCTGACCAACGTGGTGAAACCCTGTTTCTACTAAAAACACAAAATTAGCCCAGCGTGATGGTGCATGCCTGAATCCTAGCTAGTTGGGAGGCTGAAGCAGGAGAATTGCTTGAATGTGGGAGGTGGAGGTTACAGTGAGCTGAGATCATGCCATCGCACTCCAGCCTCGGTGACGAGAGTGAAATTCCATCTCAAAAAAAAAAAAAAAAAAAAAAAAAAAAAAGAATTGTTCATGACTTCCCAAGGCCACAAGGTCTGTAACAGAAACCACATTTGAATCCAGGTCCAGTGAATTCCAAAATACGACCTCGAAGCTTTTCCTTCTCCACCTGGAAAGGAGATGTTAACTAAGTTTAAGAGGGTCTCCTAATTTCAGGAATGGTTCCCAAGGGTTTAAGTTGCTCCCATGCCTCGTTCCTTCTCTGTGACAAGAGCACAGGTTTCCAGGTATCCACAGGTTCTGAGGACTCACACACCCAGTGGTCTCTGGAGACGCCTCAGTCTCTCCCGCCACCAACATGTTCAGCCTTTGAAAAGGCAGCCCCAATGTAAACTAAACCACAGTGCTGCTTTTTCTTTTCTGTGGTTAACAGGTTTAATTGAGAAGTCACTTCATACTTGTAAACTTTTCGAAATGAACTAAATTCTGTGTTAAGATTTGATTGACACTTCTGCAGGCCAGTTCTCCAGATACACCGTGCAAGACCCCGGTGTTCACTTGCTCTGATCTCGTTGTGTACTAGGTTTCTTGAAAACATAACAGCAACAAACTCCAAAGACCCTCAAGGTATAGGCGATGTTATTAAGCTCTCCTCCCCTTGATGCTAACTAGATAGCATCATAGAGATGTTTCTCTTTAAGAAAACATCTATCTCTCTAAGTGACATTATTTCAAACAGTCTTGGAAAAATATAATTTCTGGGAAAGGTTTTGTTTTGGTTTGGGTTTTGCCTTGAGGAACCACCATGGCCTATGTATACCTATGTAACAAACCTGCATGTTCAGCACATGTATCCCAGAACTTAAAGTAAAATTTAAAAGCATGACTTGAAAATGAATGTGTGTTTGATCTGCGGTCAGGACACGCTTTCCTCCTGCATTTGTTTAGCCCCGCTCACAGTCTCAGGCTGTTTTCCTGTCGGGGATTGTTGTTGTTGTTGTTGTTGTTATTGTTGCTGATTCTCAACCATGGCTGGGGCGCCCATCAGCTGTGAAGTGGACTGGAGGCTCCTGCACGCCCCCTTTGCCCTCGATGTGGTCACCTCCTATGCCCCTCGCTGACCTCTGACCTTCTCCTGACAGCACGTGCAGGTGCCTCTTGGTGACCCTCAACCGCCGTCTACCAGTCTAAGGAACTGTTCAGGCCCTAACAGATTCCTGCTCCTCACCACCCAATTAACCTTCTGCTGGTGAAAGTTTTCTCACCCAACATTCTAGACCTATTTTTCTCCTTGGAGAGCAAGTGTGTACAGTGGTATGAAGAATATGACCACATGTTCAGAACAAATAGGTGTATCAGAAGCATTGTTGTCTGAGAAGCATAGGCCAATGTGCTTTTCCACTTGATTATATTTTTCCATAAATACGATTTTTTTTTTTGAGACAGAGTTTTGCTCTTGTTACCCAGGCTGGAGTGCAATGGCATGATCTCGGCTCACCGTAACCTCTGTCCCCTGGGTTCAAGCAATTCTCCTGCCTCAGCTTCCTGAGTAGCTGAGGCTACAGGCATGTGCCACCATGCCCAGCTAATTTTTGTATTTTTAGTAGAGATGGGGTTTCACCATGTTGACCAGGATGGTCTTGATCTCTTGACCTCATGATCCACCCGCCTCGGCCTCCCAAAGTGCTTCCCATAAATACAATTTTAACATGGTTTTCTTTAGGCTTAAATATAAAATGTCATCTAGCTTACCCTTTAGCTCCCCTTAAAGCCAAAAAATAGACTATATAAAACAGGTATATATGTGTATATCTATATCTATTTATCTATCTATCTGTCTATCTATCTATCTATATTTCTGTGTTGAGCTATCCCCAGAGGATAGATTCCCTAAAGGTAATTATTAGTTAAAGGGCATGAGGTTTTACATATTTCATAAAATTTGACACACTCATATACTACATGTGGAAATGTAACATGATACAGCCACTCTGAAAAATAATTCAGCAATTTCTTATAAAAGTGAATATGCAGCTACCATACAACACATCAATTGTACTCTTGGGCATCAATCCCAGGTTTACATAAAAATCCTGTACATCAGTGTTCATAACATCTTCATTTGTAATAGCTAAAATGTGGAAACAACCTAAATCTCCACTAGGGGATGAAAGTTTAAACAAACTGCAGTATAATCCATCTTGTGGAATATTACTCAGCAATCAAAAGGAACGAGCAATTGATGCAAACAAGAACTGAGAAGGAATCTCAAGGGAATTATGTTGTGTGAACAAAGATAGTCTCAAAAGATGCTGTGCTGTATTTCCATTTACGTAACATTCTTAAAGTGATAGCATTTGGAGATGGAGAACAGACCTGTAGTCACGGGGATGAGGATTACAGGGGGAGGTGGGTGCAGCTGTAAGAGGACAGTGTAAAGGACTCTTGTGTTGATGAAAACGTCCTATGTCTTGATTGCACTAAAGCCAGTATCCTCATTGTAATTTTGTACTATAGTTGTGCAAGATATTTTCATTAGGGGACACTGGGTAGAGTATGTCAGATCTCTTTGTATTATTTCTTATAACTGTATGTGAGTCTACAATTATCTCAAAATAAGAGTTTAATTTAAAGTGTGCCGACAAATTGTTTCCCGAAAGGAGGCAGCACATTTTCCTGGCAAACAATAATGGAGGAGACAAAGTTAAGGCTGACTCCAACTGCTTCATCTTGAAGGAAAGGCACATGTGTTCATCCATGGAAGTGCAGCTTCCAAAACATGTCCTTAGAAGTAAGAACCAGCTTTAAACAGAGACAGAGCATTATTTCCTAAGGGTCTCAACACTCCTCAACTGCTAAAAGTTAATTCAAATTTAGTGTTAATGTTTGATCTGAAAAAAAAGTGTTGTCTCTCCCAGGTATCATTTGCATTTACTTGTAAAATGTAAAGTCAACCCAAGGGAGTGTTTTAGTGGAAGCACAGGGAGGGAGAAGGATCTCCTTCTTCAGTGCCTCTCAAAGCCCACAGAGACAGCGCCTCTGCTGCAAACCCACCCTCCTTGTGAATTCGGCCGCGCTAAATCCAGTGTTGGTCCAAACCACTCTGAGTTCAACTAGGGGCCACCTAACTGAGGTTCTCGCTGGGATTTGCGTTTTCTGTGACTTAGATTTACGTATGCAACATGGTTTTTCTCCTGTTGCTGCTGCCGTCATTCCTGACTCATAGGCTGGTGTCGGACTGTGAGGATCAGGTTTGGAGCCGATGCTTTGATTGTCTGTGATGTTTTCAAAGGCGTGAAAGTCTGTCATTTTTTCGAGTGGCACTCAGCTCCAGGTAAAGAATGTCTCTGATTTATAGAGTATCTATCAGAGGCAATTACATCCTGATTGACCTGTTTGGCATTAAAATGTCTCCTAACATGTGCTCCCATATTGGGAAATGAAGATCTTATTTCTATTCTTCTACTTATGTCTGTCTCCTTTGAGAGTTCACCAGAATTCTAAACTTTTGGGATGGAAAATACCAGACTATTAGAGTACATTTTTTTTCTTTCTGTACAGCTGACATTTTAAAAATCAATATTTTAAGAGTAACACATAACATAGAGTAGTACATTTATCCCAGCACTGATGTAATTAGTAGACAGTTAGTCCCAGGTACACGTTTGACTTAAACGGAGTCAAAGGTGGAGAAAGACATGCATCCTGCCTGCAGAGGGCTTATCATCTGGCTTGTGAGTGGTGGCAGCAGTGGTGGGGGAATGAGAGCACAAGGAGACAAACAACACAGTCCACAATGGAACGCGTGGGACACCGAAGGGGTCATAGACCCACATCGTAGATGTGAAGAAGTGCCGTCTTAGATGCCATTCAAGTGTGAGAAGGTTGCTCCTTTAAAAATGAATGTATAGATGAAGCTGGAAACCATCATCCTCAGTAAACTATCACAGGAACAGAAAACCAAACACCACATGTTCTCACTGGTAAGTGAGAGTTGAACGATGTGAACACATGGACCCAGGGAGGGGAACGTCACACACTGGGCCTGTTGGGGAGTGGGGGAGAAGGGGAGGGAGAGGATTAGGACAAATGCCTAATGCACCCAGGACTTAAAACCTCATGACGGGTTGATAGGTGCAGCAAACCACATGGCATGTGTATGCCTATGTAACAAAACTGCACGTTCTGCACATGTATCCCAGAACTTACAGTAAAATTAAAAGTGAATGTGTGTTTTTAAATTCATACATTCAACTTAAAAATTAATGTGTGTTTAATTCCTGATCAGGACACACTTCCCTCCTGCATTCATTTAGCTGTGCTCGCATTCTCAGGCTGTTTTCCTATCAGGGAATTTGTTGTTGTTGTTGTTGTTGTTATTGTTGTATTTTGTAATGTTTTTTAAAAATCTAAATTATGGCGTGCCTCAAATGAATAAAACGCAGAATTTTAACACATGGTAACACTTTAACTTCGAAGGGCAATTGGTGTTGATGAATATGTTGCTGACATTCCCACCTCTCCCCTACTCATTCCTTTCCCTGCCCTCTGTGGAGGTAACCAGGGCTCTGAAGTTAATACAGATCTTTCCTCTTTAAAATTATTTCTCTTTTTGTAATATACAGGCATATGTATGCATGTCGTTATTTTCTGTGCTACATATTTAAATAAAATGCAGTGTCTCGGCTGGGTGTGGTGGCTCACACCTGTAATCCCAGCACTTTGGGAGGCTGAGGTGGGCAGATCCTGACGTCAGAAGTTTAAGACCAGCCTGGCCAACATGGTGAAACCCGTCTCTACTAAAAATACAAAAATTAGCTGAGCATGGTGATGCACGCCTGCAATCCCAGCTACTTGGGAGGCTGAGGCCAGAGGATTGCTTGAACCAGGACCCAGGAGACGGAGGTTGCAGTGGGCCAAGATGGTGCCACTGCACTCCAGCCTGGGCTGCAGAGCAAGGCTCCATCTAAAAAAGAAGAAAAAAAAGCAGTGTCTCAAATGGTACATAACCTTTTGAATTTTGCATTTTATTCTATACCCAATTATAATTTTATATGATTTTAGGTATATCTACATGGATACATTTTCTAAGTGCCCCTGTGCTCTTTCGCAGGGGTTGGCAAACTTTCTCTAAAGAGGTGGACGGGGAACATTTCAGACTTCGTAAGCCAGATGGAGTATGTCAACTGCACTGGGCATTTGCTGACATGCCATAACTGGTATCCATTTCTTAATTTATGGGCTTTTTAAAAACTGCTTTCAATGTGTTGATATTATTTAGAAATGCAGCAACAAAGATGTGTGCACACAGTCTTCTTGTGCATGAGTATGATGCTCTTTAGGGTCTATACTTAGAAATCACTCATTTGAGCTCCTTTTCTGTGGATTGAAAGAGGGGGTTGCTGAACTTACAGTGGGACTTTATGTGAGCAGAAAAATCAAGCCTGTGGGCTCTGTCCTAGCCAGTGCAATCAGGGCAAGAAAGAGAAGCCTTTGTGGGGTTTTTTTAAATCCATTAAGATTTCAGATTTAATTTGTAATCATAGTAGTACACAGATTATACTGAAAAATCTAATATTTTAGTCATTCTTTTGATGATAATCTGTAAATGTAAAACTCTTAGTTTCTTTATATCTGAAAGTTTCTTTATTTACCCTTATCTTGATTAATAGTTTATCTGGGTATAGATTGAGAAATATTTATTATTTGGCAATCTGAAGTTTTTATTCCCTTTCCTTCTAGCTTCTCTGGCAATTAATAGTTATTTGTTTAAATAACATTTTTCCTATGATTGCTTTTGAGATTTTCTTGTTATCTCTGGGGTCCCACTGTTTCATCACAATAAGATTAATTGGAAATTATGTTATTTATTTTGTGCAGCACTTATTGCGCTTCCAAAATGTAGAGACTCTTGTTTCTCAGTTCTGGAAGTTTCTGAAGGTTATCTTTCTGATGGCTGCTTTTCCTTCATTCTCTTTATTGTCATACCTAAAGTCTTATTATATGTTTTTGAGCCTTCTCATTTTACCTTCCTGGCCTCATAATTTCTGCTTCTTATTTTTCATCTTTATACATCGCTGTGGTGCATTCTGAGAAACTGTGTAATGTGGGTGGCTTACAAAGAAGTTGGAAACTAAACACCATGTAATAAGAGCCTGGGAGATTCAAGAGTGAACAATCAGAGTTAAAGAGCTCCAAATTCTACATGTTCTTCGAAAAAAGAATATAAATATTTATTAATTTTAGACTTTGAAAGTTAAATACCTAATATTAAATTTTTAACAGTTCCTAATAAAGGTATAGAAACAGAAGACAAAACATCCAAATCTGATGTAAGGGATAAAAAAACAAAAAAAGAAAAAGACAAAAGAAATAAAGACTCCTCAATTTATTATGACATAGGAAGGAGAAGAATCATTAAGACATTAACATTGTGCAAACAAATCTAAATATTTTAAAAATCATAATCTGCAAGAGTAAATTTTATTGTTCAGTTAAAAGAAAGAGATTTTCAGCTTGAATTTCAAAACATCAAACAATATGCTATTTACAAGAAAGAAATCTAAAATATATGGTGAAAAAAGACTGAAAGTTTAAGGATTTAAAAAGATGAATAATACCATACAAAGCAAAAGAAAACTGAGGTAGCCATGTGAACCACACACAAAGGGTTTCAGGGGAAAGGGGTTATTCAGGATAAAGAGTCTATTACATCCTGGGAAAGGAGATAATTCACTATGAATATAAAAATTCCTGAACTAGTATTCACCGAATCACATCGCTTCATAATAAGTAAACCAAATACTGACAGAAACAAAGAAAATGACAAATCTACAGCACTAAGAAAAGTAACACGCATTGCAACAAATGATCAGTCAATGCAATTAAAGCACCTGTGTATGTACAATACAACCCATAGCAATGTGCCCATCACAATTCGGTGTAGGTTGTGGATTGCTGAATGTAACAGGTGGAGCATATATATGCTTTTCAAGCAGGATGATACACAAAACAAAACTCAGTGTAGTCTAAGCCACACAGTAAGTTTCAACAAATGCCAAAGAATCAATGATGTACTCACCCACAGAGGTTAAATAAATTGTGCAAGTTTACACAGCTAGCAGGAAGTAGAATTTAATTAAAAGAGATAAATATTTAGCACAGTGTCTGGCATGCAATTGACATTAAATGGCTATTGTGTTACAAATGTTATTTGTAAACAACCCCATCTTAGGGATCTCTCTTGCTTCTCTTCTGTTTTCAGCTGACTTTCTTGGTTTTCCAGATAGGCAAATCAATCAATCATCAATCAATCAATCAATCATTGCATGAACAGCAATTTCCATAATGGTGCTAAGAGAGCCATGTCAAGAACTCTGGCATGGGTCACTTTTTAAATTTAGACATCATTAAGTAAGAGGTGTTCTTTTTTGAGCTAGGATATTTTCCCCCAAACAATATTGATAGCTGAATTTCTTCACATGGTTTTATTATCATCCTGGATTTTTTTTGAAATTCTCTCTCTTGAGCTCATGACAGAGTGATCCACGAGGCTGAGAAGAGGCCCAGCAGGAAAATCTTCTGGGTATGTAACGACTTCTGTGTGTTTCCTGAGGATGTTCCATCAGGGGCAGCTTTTCTTTTCTTGTTTTCTGATTGGAAGGTCTCCATTCCTGGTAGGGGAGACGGCATCACTACATTTTGGAGCTGCCACTGAGAGTCAAGTGACAGCCCTGCTCTTCCCTCCTTTTCATCTGGAGGCAGACCTCCTGGACTGCCCAGCGGACTGTCCATGGCCCCTGCAGAAACCCCCTCCCAGGTTGCTGTCTCACAGATGGGGTCTCTTTTTTCCATTCCCCTTGGCCCGTGCAGCCTTCTCTACTTACTCAGCTGCAATCTGGCCCCTCCACGTCTTCCTCAAAGGCAGCCTCACATGCACATCCGCCAGCAGAAAGTCCTCCAGTTTGTGCCATGAAGAGATATCTTCCTTTTTAATGCTGCTGTAGTTTCCCCCAGTTTTTGCATTTCTTTGCTCCTTTCTGTAGGAATTGGGTTACTGAGACAAGCTACCTACAATCAATTCTCCATTTTATCAAGTTATCTCTCCTTTTATGTTATGATTACACATGAAACTGGATTTGAAAGCCGGATGAGAAAGCAAATCTAAGATGATCCATACACCCATCATTTTGGTATTTTGGGTTTGACTAATGTAAACATTATATAGCTCAAATGTAATCAACAAAGGTCTCTGAATACCGTGGAGATTGTTTCTGGCAGCAGAAAATACATTAGTTCTCCATTTCTGCGAACTGAATGCTCATTTAGAAGAAAAATGAAGTGTTTACTCTGAAACTACATATCATTAGGCAGATATTTTTGAACATTTGAATCTGAAATATATTTTTAGAAATTCTGTACCCAGACATAAACCCATATGGCATAATGGTTATTTACTCTTGGTACACCAGGTTTGCAAAAGTTTTGTGTGCTCTTTTCCCTTAAAATTTGGAGAGATGGTGTAAAATTGCAAGAAAGTTCTCAATATTTTATGAAAATATAAAACAAATAATTCAGCAGTAAAAAATGATAATGTGTAATTATAAGTTTATGTCGCATTTTGAATAGGATAAGGCAATGGTTGTCAACGAGGACAGCCCTGTGTCCTATGGGACATGTGGTGATGTCTAGAGACATTTTTGGTTGTCACAGCTGGGTGAAGGTGCTAATGGCATCTATTGGGTGGAGACCAGGAGTGTTGCTATAAACCCCACAGTGCAGAGAACAGCTCCCCACGGCAAAGAGTTATTCAGCACAGTATCTTCCAGCCATCAGTCATGTCAAGGTTGTGGAACCCTGGAATAAGAAATAGCAGATCAGAGGAACATGCCTTCTCCCTTTTACATGTTCCTCCAAGACAGGGCACCAGACGTAAGGCACATCTTAAAATCCTGGAGAGTGAGAATGACAGCCCACGCATCTGTGGATCTTCGGGAACACATAGGGTTGGGGTGAAAACAACTGGGTTCCAGCCAGCACTGCTACCTGGCTATGGAGAAAGCCATTTTACCTCCAAGTGTCAGAATTGTCATCTATAAGGGAGTTAATGACACTGAACAGACAGGACCATTTAGAAGAAAAATAAGCTGGCACGTATAAAAGCATTGTACACACTGGAAATGGCATACACACATTCAAGACATTATTTTTAGTTTATAATATTTCATATACTTTCTATTTAGCCACAAGTATTGAGCCTTCAAATCCATTTTTTTTAAGTGCAGCACTTTTTTTTTCTTGTAGTGTATTCAGGTGAAAGGGGACAATATAAATAACCCATGTTCTCTCTTGGACACTTACAGTCTACCTTTATTTACCCATATTTGTTTTTTCTTATTCTTTCCCCTCAATTCACCTATTGCTACTTCAAAGCAATTGAAATCGGAGAAAAGGAGAATTGCTCACCAACCTGCCCACTGCTGTAATCAAACTCTGTGAATGTTTCCATCATTCATGTAAAAATAAGGAAAGCTCACAGTGCAGGAGATCAAAGCTAAAGAAGGGGTTATTATTTCATTACTGAAACCACAATAGCACGTTCTTTCCTCTTGGTGAGCAAAGCTAGAATTCATGTTTTAAATAGTAAATAAAAACAGACAAAAGATAGCCAAATATGATGAGAGTGAATGTTTATCATTTTAAGAAAAAAATTCATCCTTAAAGCCTTATCTAGAAATGGAAATCAGAAAGCTAGGAGCACCAGTTAATGTGCGAAAACATAAGAATTTCTTAATCTACTGCTTCTGCCTTTACTCTCTCTCCCTTCAGCAGTAAAGGGACATTTTTCCTGTTAGCAAAGAGGGAATGAGACATTTGTTGAACAGGCAAATATGGGAGACATTTTAGAGTCATTCATTCATGTATTTCTGGCAATGGCTCTGAAGAGTGGATAGTATTACCCTCATTTTACAGATGAGGAAACCAAGGCTTGCACAGGTTAAGCGCCCTGTTCCAGGTTCCACAATTGTGAATGGTTTTAATGAGGCCAGAGCTCATGCCTGTCTGACTATGACACATAACACTTCAATTCCTATGGCGACATTTTCCCTGGGACACAAAGAATTTATACAAATAACAGTTATCATTACAGAAATGAAGTGTTGCATTGCTTTTGAGCTCTAAATGCCTTTTTATTTATTGCCATGTTATTCCACTAAATTTTTAGGAATGATAATACAGCAGACTTTGGTTTTATTATACCGTGAATTTGTAAAGTCTGAAATTTTCCAAAAACATTTCATTTTTGGACGACTTCACTTTTACTTCATTTTTATCAGTAGTTTCAGGATTTGACTATTTTCTTTCTTTCTTTTCTTTTCTTTTTTTCTTTCTTTCTTTCTTTCTTTCTTTCTTTCGTTTCTTTCTTTTCTTTCTTTCCTTCTTTTTTTTTCTGAGTTTTGCTCTTGTTGCCCAGGCTGGAGTGCGATGGTGTGATATTGGCTCACCACAACCTCTGCCTCCCTGGTTCAAGCACTTCTCCTGCCTCAGCCTCCTGAGTAGCTGGGATTACAGGCATGCACTACCACATTGGCTAATTTTGTATTTTTAATAGAAAGGGGGTTTCTCCATGTTGGTCAGGCTGTTCTTAAACTCCCGACCTCAGGTGATCTGCTCACCTCGGCCTCCCAAAATGCTGAGATTACAGGCATAAGCCACTGTGTCTGACCTATTTTCTTAAAGATAGCTTTTACAAAGAAAGATATCAAGGTGGTTTTGTTTATAATAACACAAGCTGAAAAGGACAATTGTTCACCATGTGCCAAGTACCAAACAAACACCATCTCATCTCATGTTCAGATTAAACTCACAGAGATGGTCTTCTCTTCCTTTCATTCATCAAAGAGTTCAAGTAGAGACTGGTGAAGTCAATGGCTTCAAGTCAGGAGTCAAAACTAGGTGGCCTGACCTCTCATCTACACACTTATCCATTCTCCTCTACGTCCTCTGGCTTCTAGAGAGATATTCCTAAGGGATGTCAGGGAGCCATCGAGCTCTGGGAGGCTGGAGGGGGAGCTGCCCAGTGCCAGGCTAAAAAGGAGCTCCTGTCTCATCTCACGGTGTTTTTAATTCAATGTCCTGCCTCACCCAAACTGCAGACCCCCATAAGCTGAGGACCTCCTGATATCCACAGCCAGAAAGTGTTCCTGGCATAGCAACCTCTGTGGTCATTAGTCTCTCAGTCCTGACAAATCCATACTTCTATAAATCCATACTCAGTTCCCTTTATTTTCCTCTGCTAGTTTAAAGAAAATCACTACATGCCTTCTAAAATTAGATGAGATAAACGGAATTCCAGAGACTTGGGATTGGAAGGTGGGTGCAGTCTTCCAGAGTCTCTTTCTGCAGCTGTGAGTGCAGTGCCCCTTGAGTCCCTCTGCTGAGGCCACACCTGGTGCCTGCAGACAGTGGTGCTGAGGTTGTCTCACTGGCAGAGTCGACGGAGATTTGGCGCTTCCTTGGTGAAATTCTTAGGCCGCCCAAATCACTAAGCTAAAGGGAAAAGTCAAGTTGGGAACTGCTTAGGGCCAGCCTGCCTCCCATCCTAGTCAACGTCACCCCTCTGCTTATTGACATAAATGCGTATCTGATTGCCTCCCTTGGAGAGGCTCATCAGAAATTCAGAAGAACGCAACCATTTGTCTCTTTTCTACCTATGCCCTGGAAGCCCCCTCCCCATGTTGAGTTGTCTCCCCTTTCCAGACCAAACCAAAATGCGCTCTGACCACCTCGGGCACACGTCATCAGGACCTTCTGAGGCTCTGTCACAGGTGCGCATCTCAAACTTGGCAAAGTAAACTTTCTAAATGAACTGAGACCCGTTCAGATTTTGGGGGCTCATAACCATCAATATGTGGAATGCATGTTTGGCCTTAATTCTAAGTGTTCTCTTGGGGAACTCCTATTTTGGAGGGACAGGGTGAAATCATCGGCAAAACCTTGATACCGAGTCTAACAGCTGTTGTCTAATTTGTGGGAATGAAGTGCCATAGATTTCAGAGCGGAAAATTGACAAGAATCCTCAAAGAGAAAGGAATGCACCTGGCAACTCAGTTCGGCCTCTGCTTGGAGATTTTCCTTCTTTTTTCGGGGTATTGTAGTATGGCCAGGGCCTATTTTAAGAAAGGAGAGCTCGAAGCTTTCCCATCAGCGTTCCAGAATTCGCATTGTTAATTGCCTACTCTGTCATTACTGCATTTTTGTGTGTGTGTGTGTATTTAAATAAAACCCTATACACTTGTTAATTAGAATGATTAAAGAAATTAGGCGGCTGCTGGTCACCCTGCTTTTACATTAGACAGGAATTCATGCATGGAGAAGATATGTTCTGGCTCTTTCTATGGGCAGTCAGACAACATGCCCCAATTTTCACAACTGTGGTGTAGCTAAAAGGCTGAGAATTGTACTTCAAGTGTGAAATAGAGGCTCTGTTGTTTGACACTATCCATGGGAAAACTACATAAATTCATTAAAGCAGGCAATTTGGGGCATGTTTGTACAATCTCATGGAAGTGGGGTAACACTGAGGGAGGCGTGAGATGGAACAGGTGTCCTAGATGGCTCTAGCTAACCTGGAGTTCAAGGTGAAATAGTCCTCGCGGCTTCACTGTGTTAAGCTCTACTCATTTCAATGCACAGTTGGATTACCCTGGTCCGGCGTTTCCTCTTCTGCACATGGAGGCTCCATATGGCAAACTTCATTAAGCACCTGAGCCAGCAGGCACGTGACAGGCGGCCACCTTTTCACCTTCCCTGCGCACTTACTGTGTGCTTGACTGTGGCCTGAGCACCATATTCCAAATGCCAGATTTAATCCTCACCTTATTGCTGTTGTCAAATTACAGATGAGAAAATGTCGGCTCAGAGACATAAACGGCTCTTCCAACATCACACAGCCTAGTGATTGCTGAGGTGTTGGACTTTCCGTCCGGCGCACTGGCTCCCAAGCAGTGCTGACCCACGGCTGAGGCTTTGGGCTCTGCTGTCAGTCTGGGACAAACCCCAGTTTCTCCACTAAAGAGTTAGAAGGCCTTGATCAGTCACTTAATGACTCTGTGCCCGGGCTTTCTTCTCTGTAAGGGAGACACCAGCCCCGACCCAGTGAAAGAATGGGGTGCTTGTAAGACTGCTAACTCTAAGCATTCCTTTTCTCCCTGCCTCCCCACCTTCCTACTCTCTTGGGGTTTAACTTTCTGGCCCCGGAAGAAATGAGGAAGAAATATGTATCTCTTACTATAAGATTTCATTTATTTAAAAGGAACAAGGTTCCGGGGCTCAGAAAACCTTGAGTCGCAAAATTACGGCTGGGCGGGCGAGGACCCTGAGGTCAGGCAAAGTGGCCTCTGCCTCTGTGAAGGCGAAATCATGCTAATTCTGCTAATCTGAGGGAGAATTCTCTCCGTAGAATGGTTGTAAGGGGGTAAGAAGTGCCGACTAGGTACAGCTTTTCAGCTAACTAGCTGGGTGACTCAGTGAGTCCCTTAACTCTCTCATATTCCTATTTCTACGCCGACAAGTGAGCAGCTTTGCAGCAGCAGTGGCTGATGCCAACTGCCCTTAACTGACCGGGCACATCTGCCCGCACTGCGAGTAGCCTGGACTTTCACTGAACCAAGCACTTCATGCATTTGCTCTCTCACTCCCACCGTTACTACGAGGCTGGTGTCCTCCATTGGATAGAAAAGAATATCTGCTCCATAAATATTTTTATGTTTACAACAATGGTAGTTACATGTGTAACATGAAAAAGTGACATTTTTGGGTGGCTTTGTGACTTAAAAAACATTCTTAATCATTTTAGTCAAGAACTTACAGCTTGACACTGCATTAAAATATTCCTCTTTAAGGTATATCTATATTATGACTTAGCTTAGCAAGTTATTGTTTTAAATGTCCTAGAAAAATAGCTTGTTAGCCCAGGTGAGGTGGCTTATGCCTATAATCCGAGCACTTTGGGAGGCTGAGACAGGCAGATCACTTGAGCTCAGAAGTTTGAGACCAGGCTGGCCAACATGGTGAAACTCTGTTTCCACTAAAAATACAAAAATTAGCTGAGCGCAGCAGCAGCTGCCTGAATCCAGTTACTCAGGAGGCTGAGTCAGGAAGATGGCTTGAACCCGGGAGGCCGAGGTTGCCATGAGCAGAATGCCACTGCACTCCAGCCTGGGCAACAGAGCAAGACTCTGTCTTGAAAAAAATAAAGTAACTTGCTTAACTTGCTGTATCCCCACATCAACCCTCATCACAGGATTTCTCAGCCTTGGGACTATTGACATTTTGCGCAGGCACTTCCTTGTGGTGGGCCATCCTGGGCATAGTGGCCCAGCACCGTCCCTGCCCTCTACCCAGTTGATGTCATGGCACCCTCCCACATTGTGACAACCAAAAACGTCTGCAAACATCAAGTGTCCCCTGGGGGTAAACGTGCCCCCAGTGGACAAAGGCTGCCTTGGATCAATGACCACAAACTTAGAATGAGTAAAGTCTGAAGGCTTTGATAGATGTTTGTTTGTTTTTGTTTTAATTAAAATTTTGTATCCCAACGAAAGATGTTATCCAAGTGCCTTTAAAAATGATTTCTTTAGAAGTTTTGCTGTCTTACCATTCCATTCATGTCCACTGAATGTGATTGCACTGATGTTTATGGGCATTCTGTCTGGATGGGCGGATGGGGTGATGAATCGGGGTTCTCAGATCCTTGGTGAACTGGAGAGGACACCTTGGCTTAAAGGGTAGCGTTGAGCAAGCTTGTCTCATATTGGGGAGAAAGATGTTGCCACTGATTAAATTTGAAGAAGAAAGAAAACATGTAATTTGATTATCTTCACCAACTGGGCATAGCATAGATAATCTTATTTTCTCAAATGGAAGAATTGCTGCAATAAGTAAAAAGAAGAAGAAATGTTTGGCTGAAGGCAATGTAGTGTGATAGAAACTAATGATGCTGTCTGAATAGAAGGCTGGTTACATCATTTTCCGGCTTTAATGTTTTCTTGGGATGCATTTGTGGTAACTGCATGACCACAGCAATTGAGTCCTGCATCTCTGCCCCAATAAAATAGATTTAGCACAATCTATGAGATGAAAATGCAGGTATTCCCTCCGTGTGCTAGACATTGTCCACCAAAAACTTACCATGCTCAGAATGTTCTTAAATAAGGTTGCAGAAGAGAATAATAAAATCCTGAATCTGTTGTTCCTATGTTTCTATTGCATGAAACCCAGGATTTGCAAAGATCCTGAAGTACCAAGAAAGCTGGGTGAACAGAAAAATGTCAGTTGCTCCACGGAACGCCTACATGGTATATCCGGCTTGTTTTTTCCCATTGATCTCATGTGTGTGATATTTGCTCTGCAGATACATCTAGAACCCATGACAAACAACTATGGTCTGTATTCACTTGTGGGAAACACACTGGAAAAGACTCAGGGTTGGCAAGAGTAAGTCAGCTCAGCCTGGACAGGGGAACCTCAGCTCTTTTCCATTTATGAGAAAAATGCTACAGAAAACTTACATCTTAACGCAATAGCATCTGGCCCTATCCTGAGAAAGCAGAAGTAGTGCTACTGGGACGAGTGAATAAATGAGGAAGGGAGTGAATCAATAAAATCAGAAAATCACTTGCGGTGTCCATTTCAACAAAATCTATCTTATAAAAATAAACATAGGTCAGGTGCAGTGGCTCATGCCTGTAATCCCAGCGGTTTGGGAGGCGGAGGCATGCAGATCACCTGAGGTCGTGAGTTCAAGACCAGCCTGACCAACATGGAGAAACACTGTCTCTACTAAAAATACAAAAAATTAGCTGGGCCTGGTGGCACATGCCTGTAATCCTGCTACTTGGGAGTCTGAGGCAGGAGAATCGCTTGATCCTGATAGGCAGAGGTTGCAGTGAGCTGAGATTGCACCATTGCACGCCAGCCTGGGCAACAAGAGAGAAACTCCATCTCAATAAATAAGTAAATAAATAAATAACATAATGGCAACAATAATAATAACAGCAAATACATGCAGCGTTTATGGGCTCAGCACCATTCTAAGTGCTTTAAATACATTCACTCATTTAATGTTCCTAATAACCATGGGCACTGGGCACTATTATATTTTGCTTTGAGGACAAGAAAACTGAGGTACACAGGAGTTAAGTCACTTGCCCCAGGTCACAGAGCTACTAAATGAGAATGTTACGATTCAAACCCTGGGCGTTTGTCTCTGGAGTCCGTGCTCTTAAATACTGTACCACATTTTCCCAAAATGAAAAATGATATGATCTGACAAGTTGCGTTATGTAAATGAATCTGGGTTTTAGGTTGACATTGACCAATGAGTTCCTTTGAATAGTTAGCTTTCCTCTCTGTTGCTTTATTACAATTAGCTAGAAGACTCCAAAGGACAGGAAGTAGAATAAGGAAATATCAAATATTCATTCAAAACCCACAGAAAACCCATTTGGGAAAACAAAATGTAAGTAAATGCGGAAACTAGAACTAAACTTGCTAAAATTCAGTTTGTGAGCATTTGCAAATCCCTGCATAAAATATAACAAACACATTTTCCACCAAGGGCACTGCCTGGATTCAGAAACATTGCGTGGATCACACAAAACAGCTGGGTTCAAGAAAAAAAAACAAAACAAAAAAAAACAAAGAAAAACCGTGCTCTTCCGTGCCTTCAGCCTTGGCCTATTGCTCCATAATGATCGTTGCTATAGAAATGCCCAGGTGACGTTTTCTTGTGAACACAATGGGTGATATATTCAGCATCATCTTTACTACAAGTTTAGGGTTTCAGTCAAAATCAAGTCTCTGTAAAAAGGAAATCCGCCATCTCCATAAAAGTTAATCCATGATTTTTTTTAAAAGAAGCCTGTATATTTAGAATTATCTGAGAATTAGGAATGAAAAATAGAGGTCTTCTTTATTTAGCTCTTTCTACTTAAATAATGCAGTGATGGGAGAGATTTTTGTGGGAATGTATAATTTAATATAATTGAGTAAGGGAATTAGGACGTTTCATCCACTCTGCAATTTAATGACACAGTTCTTAAGATAGCCGAGGACATTATGTTATAGTGAAGCTGAGGTTTCCTGGAGAGTTAAGTGGGAAAACAGAGGCAAGAGGAAGTCTTGGGAACAAAGGGCATGAACGGAAATGTTTAATAAATTGGAGTCAGAGAAACCTGGCTGACTGCACATGTGTAAATGAGCTCATGGATATTCAGAACAGAAATTAAATCTGCTCATGTAGACAGCATTAAAGACCTTCCTCCTTCCCAGCCTGCTTTCCTCCGAGAGGTCACAACAGGGCAAGCTTATTCTCCGATGTGCCCCCAATCCTGCTTTCTGCACAAGCTCAGGGACTACTTGCCACACTTAAATTAAGGAAAGGCCAAGAACAAAGCCTCTTTTTTCATTGTTTAATTGCACAGTCAAGACTCTTCATTTTAGATCGCAAAGGATTATCCCCTTCACCTGCCAGTTCCTCACCCCTCCTTGCTCCACTGCATACATTTCTTCACAAATTGCCATAAAAAGCCATTCAGGACAACACATATTTATTACCACAGGATTTCTGTGTCTCTCGGGTCCAGGCAGGGCCTTGCTGTGCCCTGGGCTCAGGGTCTCCCAAATCTGCAGTCAAGGTGCCGCCTGGGCTGCCCTCTCAGGTGGTGCCTGGAGTTCTCCTCCAAGCCTGCAGGTTCTGCAAGTCAGCCCTCTCCACAGGCGGCTCACAGCACCGCTGCTTCCTTCTTCAGGGCCACAGGAGGATGTGTCTCTGCTTGGCATCTCTGACATCAGAGAAGGATGGAGGCCTCTTTAAAAGGGCTCCCCACCACTGCATTGGGTCAGACTCATCCAAAATAATCTCTTTTTGGTCATCATCATCAACTACTTAAACTGTGGCCTTAATTGTGTCCATAAAAGCCCTGCACTTGTCATATGCCATTGGTTAGAAGCCAGTGGCAGGGACTGGGGGAGGGAATTCTCCAGGTTGTGACTCATTCAGAGTCACCTTGGGTGTGTCCTGTATACCTTCTGGCATTGTTTGGATGCTGTCTCCTCTGAATCTCATGTTGAATTGGAATCCCCTGTGTTGGAGGTAGGGCCTCGTGGAGGTGATTGGCTCATGTGGGTGGTCCCTCATGGCTTGGTGCTATCTTCACAACAGTGAGTGAGTTCTTACAATATCTGACTGTGTAAAAGGCTGTAGCACCTCCCCCCTCACACTCTCCCCTGTCCTCACTCTCTCCATGTGATGCATGGGCTCCCCTCTTGCCTTCTGCCACGACTGTAGCTTCCTGAAGCCTCCCCAGAAGCTGAGCAGATGCTGACAACGTGCTCACTCTACAGCCTGCAGAACGGTGAGCAAATTTAACCCCACTCCTTATCAACTACCCAGTCTCAGGCTGGCCTCCCTCCCTCCCTCCCTCCCCCCCTGCCTGCCTGCCTCCCTCCTTCCCTCCCTCCCTTCCTTCCTTCCTTCCTTTTGAAACCATCCAGGCTGAAGTGCAGTGGTGCCATCTCAGCTCACTGCAATCTCTGCCTCCCAGGTTTAAGCCATTCTCATGCCTCAGCTTCCTGACTAGCTGAGACTACAAACGTACCAGCCACCACGCCCAGTTAATTTCTGTATTTTTGGTAGATACAGGGCTTCGCCATGTTGGCCAGGCTGCTCTCAAACTCCTGACTTCAGGTGATTCACCCTCCTTGGCCTCCCAAAGTGCTGGGATTACAGATGTGAGCCACCATGCTCAGACTGCTTTTTCTTTTTTAAAAAATTCTTTTATGTCCATAGGTTTTTGGAGAACAGGTGGTATTTGGTTACATGAGTAAATTCTTTAGTGAAGATCTGTGAGATTCTGGTGCACCCATCTCCCAAGCAGTATACACTGAAAGCAATTTGTGATCTTTTATCCTTCATCCCCTTCCCACCCTTTCCCCCTGTGTCCCCAAAGTCCATCGTGTCATTCTTATGCCTTTGCTCCTTATAGCTTAGCTCCCACTTATGAGTGAGAACATATGATGTTTGGTTTTCCATTGTCGAGTTACTTCACTTAGAATAATAATCTCCAATCCCATCTAGGCTGCTGAAAATGCCATTAATTCATTCCTTTTTACGGCTGAGAA
Source organism: Cebus imitator (assembly GCF_001604975.1). NCBI lineage: Eukaryota > Metazoa > Chordata > Mammalia > Primates > Cebidae > Cebus > Cebus imitator. Next base: position 1,825,832 of record NW_016107626.1, on the reverse strand, counting down.
GTATTCCATCATATATATATGAGATATATATATATATATATATATATATATATATAT
>NW_016107626.1:1820246-1825660 GCF_001604975.1 Cebus imitator | reverse complement strand
TATATATATATATATATATATACACACACACATACCAATGCCATTAATTCATTCCTTTTTATGGCTGAGTAGTATTCCGCCATGTATATATGGCATATATAAATTTCTTTATCTACTCCTTGACTGATGGGCATTTGGGCTGATTCCACATTTTTGCAATTGCGAATTGTGCTGCTATAAACATGTGTGAGCAAATATCTTTTTCCTACAATGACTTTTTTTTCCTCTGGGTAGATACCCAGTGGTGGGATTGCTGGTTCAAATGGTAGAAAAACTGGCACATAGACCAGTGGAACATAATAGAGAACCCAGAAATAAACCCAAATACTTACAGCCAACCAATCTTCAATGAAGCAAGCAAAAGCATGAAGTGGGGAGAGGGCACCCTATTCACCAAATGCTGCTGGGATAATTGGTAAGCCACATGCAGAAGAAAGAAACCGGATCCTCATCTCTCACCTTATGCAAAAATCAGCTCAAGATGGATCAGGGACTTAAATCTAAGGCCTGAAACTGTAAAAATTTTAGAAGATAACATGAGGAATTTCTTTATAGAAATACAAGAATGGACTAATACATCCTCCCTGCCCCAACCCTCAGATCCTTTCATGGACAAGGCAGAGAGGTTGAAGGAGGCCCAGCAAGGTGGAGGTGTTTGCCTTTTGCTGAGGGTGGGGCTTGTCAGCAGCAGGGCCCAGGGCCCCAGGTGGTCCTTCCGAGAACCCTCCCACCTTGTTTCACTGTCTAGGCGTCCTGAGGTAACAGGGGCCGCATGCCAAGTAGGTGTCTCCAGCAGAGTGACCTCTCCCTCCTCTGAAGGGACCCTGGATGCCTCTCCACTATACATTCATTCACTCATTCCCTTTTCACGTCAGACCAGGACTGCCAGGTGTCAGGCTGCATCGCCGCTGAGGACACGGTGGTGGGTTCAAGGCACCTGCCCCCAAGGAGCTTATAGTTTAGACTGTGGTTGGGGAGGGGCTGTGTTCCAATCCCACCTTCACCAGAAGTCCTTTAGTTTCAATGGACATTACTCATCTTGAACTGACTCAGGAAAAAGGGCAATTTCTTAGCAATCATGACTGGTTTCCATGACTTAGAAACATGGCAGGAGCTCCCTTCAGGTGTAGTTGGATCCAGAGCTTTGTTTCTTGATAAATAATTAATAAATAAAACCTTTTTCTGTTCCTGTTCTGATTTCACATGGGCAGGCTAAGTGTCCTTTGTCCTAGGATGTTACTAAACATTCCACAAGGTCAATATTAACTCTCCAACAGCCTGCCTGTTTTCCTCTGAGTCCTTAGGTCTCACATCTAAAGAGGCACATGGTCTGACTCCCTGAGTTTGTAATGTCTTTGTCCATGTGCTGCTTCAAGACAGCATGGCACGGCCAGCCACCTCCCCAGAATGGGATGTGGGGTCTCACTGGCCCTCCTTGTCATGTCACTTCAGCCAAATGTCTATTTTATATTAAGGTACAATTTCTGTTGTAACCAAGACACATTTGGTAATGCACAGCCAACTCAGCATATCAGCTCCCTGATGGAAGTACATGCTGCAGGCATGGTTGGGCCTAAGAGCTCCCATGATGTCACTGGGGCCCTGTTTCTTTGTGTCTTTACCCTGTTTGCCCTCAGTATGTTATCTTTCTTCTCTCCTTTACCTAAGAGAATGCCTCCATATGGCAGGGAAGTATGATTTTGAGGAATAGGATCAGGGCCAGGACCAGAGAAAGGCGGGTAAGCTCAGGCCAAATTCAAGGATGTTCTGGCTCTCAGCGTTGTGCAGGAAGAAGCACCTCCTGTGTTTTGTGACCCTTGCCCCAGCACCCTTCCCCTACACCCCACTCTGCACAGGATCCAGGAACCATCAGCACGGCAATCCCAGCAGAAAGAGCTTCCCTCTCTCACAGTTTCCATAGGTTGTAAATCAATTCCAGCAACCGTGAGTGATTGGCCCTGCTTGGGAACATGGTCTAATTTCCAGCCAATGCCTGTTGCTGGGGATGGAGTACTCAGTTGACCAAAGCTGAATCACCTGCATCCCTGGGGCCTGAGGCAGTGGGGCAATCTGATCCAAGGTTTCCTGGAGAATCAAATGGAATGGGGTAGAAGCAGCACCCCAAAACACAAAAGTAGCAAATGGCTCCTGTATTTCCACCCAAACAAATGAGCCCCTGATTAGACATCGTTTGTTATAGCTTCGTACTGTTGCACATTTCTCAGGCTTGCCTCTTCAGTCATATTCCAAAGTCCATGAGGATGAGAACAGCGCTTGATGTCCCCACATCACTGACCACAATGTCTTACACATTGTAGGTGCTCAGGAAACCTCTGCAGGTTAATGCGCGTCTGTATTAGAGTTGCTGATGACGCAGATTCTTACAGGGCTTGATAGGAAATCCTGGTGGTTTCTAAGCACCATTTGGTCATGTTAATCCGTGTTAGAGATGACGCAGAGTAGAGTGAGGTATTTTGGGGATTCCAAAGTGCTGAGTCTCTCAGGGGATTGCTATGGGTTATATGCATATGGAGAATCAGAACCTCCTCCAGGAGCTGAGAGAATCTGAATCACTTTCTGGAAAGTGCATTGCAGTGCTCCTGCTTGGAGAGCTAAGTGCCTAATGGGGGAAATGCTGGATTCTATGTTGGTGTTGTGGGAATAGCTCAGCCCTGCCTCATAGACGCTGGAGAGTCCACTCTTTCCAATCAACAGGAAAACTTGGGAAAGTCAGTGAGGGTCAGGAGCCAGGCACTGGGGCATTGGATTCAGAGCCTTCAGATAAGTCAGCACAGTGTCCCTCATTGCCTTCACTCAAGCTGGGGCTTTGCAAGGTTCCCTGTGTTCCTGGGGGGAGGTGGGTATTTCTTTCTAATGACACCAGGGTCAGAGCTTAACAAAGAGCCGATCCTACAGAAGGGAAGCAAGATCAGGGAATACCATCTCTGGGCAGTTTCGACAGATGCAAAGTGGTTCTGCTGTTTATACGTCAAATTGGGAAAGAATTGTTCTTTGGGGAAAGACTTTAATCAGAAAAGAGAGATCTCTTTCCCTGGCACCAAAGGGTGTGAGTTCCTCATGGGCAGAGAGCCCCTGCAATATGCAAACTGGCTTGCAGAAGCCCTCCTATTAAAATGCCAGACAGTCAAGAAGCAGTGTCCTTCTGACAGCTTCTCAGAATAAACAGGGTGGCAGTTTGCATTTGAGATGTGCAGACGTGCTAGAGTTGGCTCTCAGTTTGGTAGAAGCAGAGTTAAAGGGGCACCATCTAACACTCAGGGACTTATTACAGAAAGCAGTGAGCATTGCAAAGCAAGAGAGAGTCTGAAGTGAAGAGAGGGCTTCACGACGGATGGACTATTTCATACGCTGCATTCCTGAGTGGAGGAGGGAAGGAAGGATGGAGAGGTGCGAGTATCAATCAATATCAGGATCTTAGACGTTGGTTCATCTTAAAAATTCAGCTCAAATGTACCCTCTTACTTTTCAATTGTTTTAAAATGGAACAAAGTTTTCATTTGCTCTAACATTTTCATTTACAGTTTCTGCACGCAATGGAGTGTCTCTCTTCCGTAGATGAAGCTTCCTCAAACCATACCCATCGGTACAATAGTTCCATGGATGTTACAAGTGTTCTTTTGCAGAGAGGTTCTTTGGTCTAAAAAGTGCAAGAAAACTGGGCTGAACAAAGCAAAGCAAGTGTCTCCCCTGCAGGACTTCAATACCTCAGTTCTCACTGTGAGCCTCTGAGAGGGGTGGTCCAGCTGGGAATCCAGGCTTCCCATGGGTGTATTCAGCTCAGAACTCCTTTACCCACAAAATATATCATGCGAGTTGGCAAAATGACACAGACATTTCAAACTGGACAACTAAGATGCCACATCTGGGGGCCTCAGAACACAGAGACCTATGTTAAATGATGAATTAAGGTGGACTTGAATAGGAAGAGGCTGGAGCCTGGTGGGTAAAAAGCAATCGCTGAGTCGCCAGACAGGGAGCAGTAAGAACACAGACCCAGCCAGCAGCTGTGTTAGCCAAATGTCCCCTCAAGCCACACTGCAGGGACTTGCTCCCTTGTCCAACGGTTAAGCAGAGACCACACCCTCCAAGAAACCCATCGTCTGCCCCCTTCCCTCTCAGCCACTGGTGCTGGTCAAGGTTGAAAGAAAATAGCCAGTAAATAGACGCTAAATCCTGCTCCATTCCCTGTATTGAATTTCATGTTTGCAATCATTTCTCCACCTCCCCTAAGTCAAAGGCTTTTTATTTTCAGGGGTCTCTAGACTGTAGTCTCACACATGGCACTGGGAGTCTAAATAAGACTATCTGCCTAAAGCTGTAAGTTCCTCAGAGGTGGCCTCATGTCACGTTGCTGCACACTCAAACACAGATACTCACTGAATACTTCAAACAAGAACTATGATGCTTATTTGCTAGCAGCATCTCAGACTCAGCCTTTTTCTGGTCTTATCATTTTATTATATGAAAGTTTCTTTCATAATAAAAAATGAAGAAAATATGTACATATATACATACACACATATATATTTACATATATAATATAAAAAGGTATATATAATGTCAGTTTGGTTTCCAAGAAGGCAGAAGAAGGCAGAGAGGGATGATGGATCAGGTATTCAAATTTAATGATGCTTCTGCTTTGCAATGTTAAAGCATTGGTTGGTTGGGATATAATGAATCCAAGTCAAAATACCATCTGAAGGACCATCAACAGCTTGTAAATAAACCCATTTAGGAGTTGGTATGAGTCAGGGTTCAACAAGAACCAGTAAAGCTAGTAGAAGAGTAATCTCCATCTCTCTCTCTCTTATCTATCTATCATCTATCTATCTATCTATCTATCTATCATTTATCTATGTCTCTACTTATTTCTCTATGTCTCTGTGTATCTATCTAGCTATGTATCTATTTATTATCTATCTGCCTATCTATCCATCCATCTGTCTTTCTTTTATCTATCATCTATCTATCCATATTTATCTCTATCATCTATTTATCTACCTATCTATGTCTCTATCTATTTATCTATTTCCTATCTGCCTGTCTATCTATCTATGTATCTATCTTTCTATCTATCTATCTATCTGTCATCTATCTATCGGCATTGATGACAAGAAATGGGCTTATTCCATTGCAGGGGGCTTACCAAGCAAGTTCTACAACCATAGGCAGGCAGTCCAGAAGGGAAGACCATGCAGGCTGGAAACCCGTGGGCACAGGCCAAGCTCTACACTTCAGCTTGGCTTTTAAGGTCTTTCAGCTGATTCACTCAGGCCCACCCAATGTACAGGGTAATCTCTTATCAAAGCAGACAAATCAGGGATTTAATTATATCTGCAAAATACTTTCAGAGCAACACCCGGATCAGTGTTTGATGGAAGAACCAGGGCCTG
>NW_016107626.1:1805094-1820141 GCF_001604975.1 Cebus imitator | reverse complement strand
GCTCACTGCAGCCTCAACTTCCTGGGCTCAAGCGATCCTCCCACTTCAACCCCCAGAGTAGCTGGGACCACAGGTGCACACCACCATGCCCAGTTAGCTTTTATATTTTTTTGCACAGACATGGTTTTGCCATGTTGCCCAAGCTGGTATCAAACTCCTGACCTAGAGCAATTCACCCACCTTGGCCTCCCAAAGCATTGGGATTACAGGCGTCAGCCACTGCACCCAACCTGGAGTTCTTAATGAGTACAGGCTGCAAGGTGAGGTCAGAAGTCAGAGTGGGGATTCAGGCCCTGGTTTGATTTACTCTAAACCCAGAGGTAAAAATCCTTGCTTCCTCTCCTTTGGAGTAAGAAAGAGGTATTCCTCCTGCTTCGTTCTTACACATAAAGAGACTGTCTGAAGCATCATCCAACTTCTAACCATCTCTTTATCCGTAAGTTCATTCTGTTTTAGTCTAAAACAAATGTGCAGCTTTCTACCAACTATCTGTGGCCCACTCTAAAGTCCAAGGACTCTGAAGTTGTATTGCGTCCTGCTTTTAAGCAAAACTAAGCAGATTATCTCCCAAATTATTATTCAGAAAGGGTGTTTGCCCATTTACCTTTTTAAGTGGGACAAAGTAGACTGTGACCTTTTTCTAACAATTGCTCCACATGCTGATTTTTCTTTTAATTATGACTTTTTTTCCATTATCAGGGCCTACTTCTTGAATTAGACCTACTCTTGATTTTGAAAAAAGGGGATTGGGTGTATCTTTTCCTACTTTTGAGACTGAAACAGTACTATGTTGGCTTGGCTCTGAGGTTCTTACAGTCAGAGAGAAAATGAATTTGAGAAAACAGAAGCAGCTGCGTATACCGTGTCCACAACGACCTGCAGCTCCAGGCTCAGCTCACCCAGCAAATGTAGTTAGCCTCACTGGGCCGGGGTGGGTCTGTGATTGTGGCAGGACACTACCCAACGTGGGCTGTGACTTGACGGTAAAGACTGCGCAGCACAGCGTGGGTCCCCACAGAAATGCCGCTTGTGCTGAGACTTTGCTTCTATAAAGTCTTCCCTTCAAATGCCCTGGGGGGTGTGAGCAGCAGAAGGCACCTACCTGTCTGTGTCCAGCAGGGTCTCCGGTTTGGTTGTTCAGGGGACAGTCATCCAGGGTCGACGTGTATTGGGCACAGGACTCAACTCTGGGGATGGGGCGTGGACAGAGAGAAGCTGCTTGGGCCTCTTGAGACTAATGGACCAGCTGGGAAGGCAGACACTTCAAGACATGACAGCCATGAGCGCTGCGTGCCTTGGGGGACAGTCTAGGAAGTGACGCAGAGGCCAGGAGCACGCCCAGCAGCAGCTAAGCACGTCTGCAGGGCAAGTCCTGCCTGCGTCTTTGACAGGACTAGGATTTGTAGACCAGGCACTGCCTTCAAACCTGGACAAACGGGCCCTGCCCTGAGCCCTGCACTTTAGCAACTCCCCGCCGCCCACTGCTGCGACCCCTACCGTCACTGTCCCTGCCGGCAGCCGCTGAGGGAGCCCGGCATGGTAGTCCTATCTTCGGCCCCATTTCCTCTGAGACACTCAGGAAGGAAGGATGGCTGCCCCCGTCTCTGTCCTGAGCTCACCATTCAATCTCCTCCCTTTCTTCAAAAAAGCATTTCAGATGCACAGGTCATAAAAGGACAGCAGTGTGTGCTTCCTGCCTGTGCCCTCTGCTTGAGGTACCGCTCTGCTGTAGTATCTCACTCTCTCCTTGCAGGAACTTTGGAGCAGGTTTTGTCTCTGTTTTACAGATGGAGAAACTGAGGCCTCCAAAGGGCAGCTTTCACAATCTCAGGGAGCAGCAGCCATCCAGCTCTGCGCCTGGGGGAACCAGCATCCTATCCCACTTCCACTTTGGGGGGGCACTTCTGCAGGTGGAACCTGGAATCTGCTCTAATTTCTCTTTCATTGGTAAATCTTCATCAAACCGTGACTGTCGTAGCAAAGCAATGTGAGCCTGGGTACCCTCCACATTCCAGGGTAGCGACGGTCTCTTCTTCCTCAGGGCCTGATCTCTGCCTCTGCCTCCATCCCAAGCCCATCCCTCTCCAGAGCAGGCAGATACCTCGGGGGACTGTCAGTGACCAACAAAGGGAATGTGGGGTCCTGAGAGAGAGGATGGATGATGACTGAGGAGCTCCGAGGGAGTCAGCGTCTGGACGAAGCAACCCCGTGTGAAGGGCCGGCCCTGCCTGTGTGCTTCCACCTGGGAACGGGAGCCCCTTGATACCGAATCTTATTCTTCTCCCCAAAACCTGGACATATTGACTTTTATGTGAAATACTTACTTTTAAAAATGTTGCCAGTGAGTTACAAACAGGTCCGGATCTGGCAGATGGGGACTCACTCTGGCCCAGCCTGCCCATCGGTGACCCTTGCCCTCACCAGCTGCTATCAGACCCACAAGAGGCCCCGGGTCTCCTCCAGCCAGGCCAGAGGTGGCTGAAATGCCTTGTAAGAAAGGAGGGTTCTGACTCTGACTCTGACTCTGACCGGAAGGCCGGGGCCAGCAGTCTGCTTTCAGGTTGCCTTCTGCTTCTCAGCTCTACTGAGAATGCAGAGGGAATGAAAAAGAAATGTGCTAGGCGGACTGGAGGGAAATCAGCTCGGCTAAGTGCACGGCCCTGGGTAGCTGTGAAGCTGGGGCAGGTCATGGGAGATTCATATTTTTTCCAGGCCAGTTCTCCCATTCATAATGTAACATTTACAATATTTTTTTCTGCCCCTGTAGAACGGAAAGGAATCTAACTGCAGGTTCTTTTCTGCAGCCTCGGCTCAGAGCTGCCTATCCACCTACCAAGAGACCCCGTTTCACTCTCCACCTGTGTGCGGTTTTTTTCTTCCTCCACAATACCTTCTTTTTGTTTTTTTTTCTTAGTGGTCCCATTTCTCTGTTCTGTAATGAAAAAGCAATAGTAGCAGTGGGTTGCCTGTAAGATAAGCTTGTTTTGTTTTCAGGCTTTTTATTATTTAACCCTCACCCACAGGGAGGTAAACCGATACCCTATCAAGGAAGAGACAGACAAACCCAGGAAACAGGCAGGGGGATTGTGCGGAAATTCCAGGTCAGGATTTGCTCAGGCTGGAAGATTTAATTTGCAGACTGCTGGGCCTGTCAAAAGTTTCTGCAGTAACCACTTGGGTCTTCATAAAGCCGAAACAGCAGAGGAGGAAAATGAAATTTTGGATCAATTTCTCTGTTTGGAGACCTTAACTTATGTTCAGTTGAGGAAAGAAGAAAAAAAAAAAAAAGGAGAGAATCCAACCAGCCGACTGGAATTGTCATGGCAGATTGGCCTTGGAAACCAGGGCAGAGGTTTGTACATTCATAAGGAAATAGAGAGGGCCCGACACTCTGCTCCAGTTCTTTAGAAAGAACCCAGAATTGTGCTCTTTTGATCTCCCAGTGGACCCATCTGTAAACACGCTCCTTCCCGTAGGGACAAGATGAGCGCGGGCAATTGAAGAGGAAGGTAAGGATGCCATGGGCGGAACAGCGGCAAGGTCAAGGGCCTGGGGCCCAGGGAGACCCCCGGTAGGAACAAGTGTGTGTCCATGAGGGGGCTAAGAGATGGCTGGTGGAAGCGCCTGGGCGTCACTGCCTGTCTGCTGTGGCTCTTTCCCACACACTGGAACCCTGGCGTCTGTGCTAGAGGAGGCCTCTCATCCGCCTGCTCACAGCATGGTCCATTGCTATCTGCCATGTAGGTGCCTAAAAATGCCTTCAAGAGATGGAAAGAAAGGGTTGGCATGGAGCAGGATGTAGAATAGACTTGCAGTTTCCTTGGCTTTAGAGGTAATCACTTCAGTTTGGGAATTGGAGCAAAGGAGCTATTAATTTATTTTCATTTATTGTGCTTCATTCAAAGTTTAAGCAGAAATGGGGTACTTGCATAGTCTTAAGTATTGCCCTCCAAATATTTGATAATTACACAGGGAAAAGTAGTAAGTTTACAGTGGAGAATCTTGGCACGCACTACACCAGCCTCAGTTCAAGGTTAACATCACAGGGATACATACTGACATCACGGGCTCCTTCTAGGGTACACTGGGAAGGCACATTTCTTCAGGGGTATCCCTCTGAATAACATGTACCTTTAATACAATCACTAGTAAACGTCAAACTCCAATTCTGATATTTTCTACAAAATAACTGACTAATCGTCTTCCAAAGTGTCAAGGTCATGAAAGACGAGGGAAGACTGAGGAAGACTGCCCAAAATTGGAAGACACCAAAAGGACGCAGATGACCAAATGCACTGTGGGGTCCCCGGATGGGCCCTGGAATAGAAAACGGACATTCACAGGAAAACTGGGGCTATTCAAATAAGTTCCCTATTCCACTTAACAGTACTGTGGCAAGAATAACTTCTTAGTTTTGACAAATGTGTGATGGCTCTTTAAGACGGTAACATAAGAGGAAGCCGGGTGAAGAGTAGTTTAATGCTCTATGATTTTTGAAAATTTTCTGTAGGTTTAGAATTTTCTGACTCTCAAAACAAAATTAACTGTTAGAAAAAAAGTAGCATTGTTCAGAGGTGTTCCTTACATGATATCCAAGAATGTATAATAACTTATATCCACAAAGACTCCTGACCTTTCTCTTTGATTCCTTATTCACATTTTAATCATGCACGTTGAAGTTATCAGTGTTCCCCAAGGACATAGGACACTGGGCACAGCTGAGATCTCATAAATACATTGCCGAATATATACTCCAAGAGGACTGTTTCATTTCCCCATGGTTCAAGGGATCTCTGCATCTCATTCACTGTAAACGGTGTATGGTGTCCTTGGGGAAGGTGGAGGTCAGAGTGGCTGTTGGAGATTGAGTGGTCATGCAGGTCCGTGCTATGGTTCATCAAGAGGGAGGTAAGGGGTGGACATTCACTGGCTGTGGAGGACAGTTCTGGTTTAGTTGCAAAGAAAAGAAGTGTGTCCAAGTAAGCTCAGCATTCTGTTGTGCAGATATAAAAGGCAATCTTAAAGACAGAGCCATCTGGCCATGTAGCTTCGTGGTTGGGTTTTAAAAGTTGAGACATAGTTTCATTAATGGGCTAGGAGTTTATGGCTATGTCAGGTACTTTATTGTGTGAAGGATTCCATGTTACTTTTTTTGTTTTGTATTTTTGTGGGGAGGTTTCTGATTGGGAGAAAATACCAACTGCTTGCTCTGCAAAAAAGGGAGTGTAGCAGCCAGCTATTGCCACACTGATGCTGTGTAACAAATGACTTTATAACTAAATGGCTTACAAGAAGCCTTTATTTTTTTTCACTCATGTATCTGCAGGTCAATTGCAATTCAGCTGATGGAGACTGGGTCAGCTCCAGGCTGTGAGTTCTGAGTTCGGTCCATGTCTGATGCACGTGTCTGTGTCTGATGCATTCAGTTCACTCCTGATGCACATCCGATGCATGATTTGGGATCCACCAGACAATGTGGACAAAGAGGGTTAGTTTTGATGACTCATCATAGCTCTGCTTTTTATCTATTCAGTTTGTTTTGCTGTCTGTTTTTTGTTTGTTTGTTTGTTTTATGGTAACTGCACTTTGTTTTGTGTTTAGGGAAATGCCCCCTGCCCACTCCACATCGTCTGGTGAACTCTGTCAACACGGATGCTGCTTCTTGTTTGGCCACAGAGGTGGGTTTTCTGACCTGGCACAAGCAATTGCAGGACTCTTTTCCCCTGACCACTGTCAATATCTCAAGAAGGGCACACTAAAGAGGCTAGGCAAACAGACATCCTCTGTGGAAAGTGAATGAAAACACTGGCTTGCTCTCTCCAGTAACTGCCACAATGGGAGCCACACGTCTGAGATGGTGGTTCACTTTCCTAGCCCGGCTGAAGAATTTAACTGTAATAGGACAGGGTTAGGTGAACAAGGGGGAGAGAGTTAGCTACTGCATAACCTCATTGAGCTACTGAATCTACCTTAGACTAAATGTTCCAAATTCTAAGCTAATATAATTGCTTCTTGTAGGAACAAGTTTTACTTTTTTATTTATTTGATACATTTAATCCAAATTAACCAACACAGCCATGGTAGAAGGAGCAGGAAGTGGCCTCCTCAGGAGTGTATCTTTTTGCTTGTTTATTTTTAGAGATAGGATCTCACTGTGTGGCCCAGGCAGGAGTGCAGTGGCACCATCATAGCTCAGTGCAGGTTTGAACTCCTGGGCTGACTTGATCCTTGATCCCTCTGCTCCAGCATCCTGAGCCTCTGAGATTACAAACATGTACCAGTATGCCTGGCTAGGTTTTGTGTTATTTTTGGAGAGATGGGGTCTCACTATGTGGCCCAGGCTATATCCTCGTCTCAAATGATCTTTCCACTTTGGCTCCCCAAATCCCTGAAGTTACAGGAATGAGTCACTGCACCTGGCCAATAATGCATCTTTTGGAAACATATTCATTGAGACATAATTTATGTCCTATAGAATTCCCCCATTTACACTGACAATTAGGTGAGTAAATTCATATAGTTGAGCAAGCATCACCATAACCTTAGCTGAGAAAGTTCTAGTATCACACTGTGATACTAGAAAGTTCTAGTATTTACCTGTCTCATGCTTCAGGGAGGACGGTTGGCCCCACGTGTCACCTTTGATGCTCCCAGCTCTGGCTCTCTCCTTGCAAGGCTTCCTTTTGCTCGCACCAGCGACTCTGGACCTGGGCTCTACCTGCTGTGGCTGTAACTAATTGTGCCAATGAGCTCCCTCTTCTTGGAAGTTCATGTTGTCCCTCTTGACGATTCCTATTATACATCAATCCAGAAAAGAAAAAACAAATATTTAAACATTGGAATCCTTATTTGAGAAGGAAAAGAAACTTCTCTGTTGGGATAAAATTTCTCCATGGGAATCTGGTCATATGTGATTTGAATCTGAAGCCATTCTTCATCGCATTATTTGGGTTTATTATATAACGTCTAGTAAGCTATGCTGGAGAATCTGGCTGTACATTAATTTGAAATATTTTAAGTTCTTAGTAGACTTTTGGACTAAGATACAGCATGGCTTTGGAGTCCACCTCCTTAATTAGAAAATACACATGCACACGAATGTTCATTGCAGCACTGTTTACAATAGCAAAGACCTGGAACCAACACAAATGCCCATCAATGATAGACTAGACAGGGAAAATGTGGCACATATATGCCATGGAATACTATGCAGCCATCAAAAACGATGAGTTCGTGTCCTTTGTAGGGACATGGATGAACCTGGAAACCATCATTCTCAGCAAACTGACACAAGAACAGAAAATCAAACACCGCATGTTCTCACTCATAGGTGGGTGTTGAACAATGAGAACACATGGACACAGGGAGGGGAGCATCACACACTGGGGTCTGTAGGGGGGAACTAGGGGAGGGACAGTGAGGGGTGAGGAGTTGGGGAGAGATAGCATGGGGAGAAATATCAGATATAGGTGATGGGGAGGAAGGCAGCACATCACACTGCCATGTGTGTACCTATGCAACAATCTTGCATGTTCTTCACATGTACCCCGAAACCTAAAATGCAATTAAAAAAAAGAAAATACACATAGGCTGTGTGGCCCCTTTCAAATGTCCTTATGTGGGTGATCTTTGGAAGGGGAACCCCGATAACAAGTGGATGGTGGGGTTGGGGGAAGCTGGAACTTCTACCAGGAATCAAAGACCTCTCTGTTTCTTAAGAGCCAGAATATCTGCATCTTTGGGATTCACTGTCTCCTTCATTTTTTCGCTAACTTCCTCTGCTCACACACACCACTCATGACTATGACATCTCAAGTTACACAAATGAACACCCCATGCCCACCACCTGGTAATTCTGTCTCCACATCTTTGGGTTGCAATTCTGGAGACAAGTGCGTAGTGCTGGTCAGTGCCCTGCTGGTTCAGAGCCAGATGTGGTTAGGGTGGCTGCTCCTTCAGCAGGGCTGTTCCTGGGCCAGTTCTCAGAGAAGGGGCTTGTTGGTAAGCCAGCTACCCCAAAGTGGGCACTCCTCTGACCTCATGGAGCCAAGAAGACAGACCGCTGAAGTATAGCTACGATCCAAATCAAAGATGATAAAAAGAGAAGAAAAAATAGAATAACATCTGTTAAGCTGGAAACAATTTAAGCCAGAGATCTCCTAGCTTTGCAAAGTTGCAGAACTTTCTTATGATAGGCTAATTCTAGAAACTTCTTCCCACTCACTCCCTATACATTTAAAATTGGAATTAGCTTTCTTTCATAAGTTTCAGAAGACTACACCAAATGCATAGTATTTCTAGTAGCATCCAAAGGTATGTCTCCCCAACCCCACATCTTGAATGTGGGAATATTAAAAGAATGATGGATTTTTTTGGGCTTTTTTTGTGCTTTTTTTTTTTTTTTTTTTTTTTTTTTTTTTTTTTTTTTTCATAAAGCCCTTTTTAAAGCACTTGAAAAATCCAGTAGCCAAGAGTCTGAGATCCAGTCAGAGTCTGAGCCACCTCTCTCTGGTTGGCAAGTGCACGCTGTTAAATATTCAGGAATTTAGCAAGTCAGCTATTAAATCATTGGTAGCTTTGAGTCAGCTATGGTAGGACTAGCTACCTCATGGAAATTGGCAAATGCTAAAATGTCTATTCCTTCATTTCTTATTTTTTTAATCCCAGAGAGTTGGTTTACCAGGATATACCTGATTCAAACCTGGTTCCAGCCACCTACGAGTTGTCTGACTGTGCATTCGTTATTTAATCTCCCAGTGCCTTAGTTTCTTCATCTATAAAATGGGGACAAACAGTATCTCATGGAGGGTTTCCGTGAGACCTGCAGGAGGTAAAGTGTATGTAAAGCTCTCGGAACCTTCTCCATCACACTGATTACTAGATAGCTAAAAGGACATTTGTGTCTATCTTACAGGGAATTACCGTGAGACCTTCATGAGGTGAGGCAGAGACAATACATGCTCAGCCAACACTGGTGACTGTACAGCAGAGCCCTAGCCAAGACAAAGGACCCTGCTCTACCCACTCAGAAGGACAGCCCGAGAAAGCACCTTCTGAGAAGCAATTGCAGCAGTTCAGACATAGCCATCTCATCAGGAAAGGTCATTAGGTTGGCATTAGGGCCACAAGAAACAACAGCCTAATTTAAAAAGAAAAGCTTTCAGGAAAACAGATTTTCTGCCTCCTTGCTTCCAGAAAGCTCTCCCCAAAGCCACAGAGGCATTTATAATTGTAATAACAAGAAAGGAGCAAGGGCATAGACTGAAGTCATTTTTGCTAAGGAATCACAGGCAGAAATGCTCCTCCGAAGATGGCAAAGCCCCCCTCCTTTTTTCCTTTTTCTTTTTTTTTAATTTTTTATTGTTGCTCACAATGGTCTTAAAAAATAACGTTTCATGCTTGTGGTTGGCATGTGCAGAAGGGCAAATTCTTAGCATGGAGCCCCCTCAGGCATCCTAGGAAGATGATCTGTGTCTTAGGTTGGAGGAGGGGTCAAGGCATTCCAGCGTGGTCCCGCCCGCAGTCTCTTTTGTTTTCAAGGGACAAGGCATCCAGGTGTGCAAGTTCAGGTAGCACCCTAAGCACCACAGAGATGACAAAAGCAAGGTGAGCTGGACGTAGCCTTAGAGGGAGTCCCACACCCCAGAGCCGAAACCTCGTTCCTTGGCCGAACTCAAGGCCCACCCTCACTGACAACGTGTTGTGCTGAATCTTGACCGGGCAGCTCGGAACTGCTGACTGCCTTGGAGCCTGAGACCTCTCCTCTCTGCATTGCAGATAATCAGGCCTTCCCTTCAACCCATGGTGTTTCTAAGTGAGGCCTGGAGTCTGCTGGATGCTCACACAGCTTCATTTATTTTGCCTTCATTTTTATTTCCTTTCTACCTTCCCTACCTGCCGAGCCTATGATTGTTCACAGAACCCATGAGAAAGACATGGCCCCTTTTCCCCGCCCTCTGCTTCTCAGTCTCTGGTTTGCTCAGTGACACGCGTCTGCCAGGGGTGCCACGCAGCTCACTGCTCACTGCCAGGGACCAATGGTGAGCTCATTGACGAGCTTCTTGAGATTCCTTCTTTGATGAGATACACCTCTTTGGGGGAGGCAGGGAAAATCTAATAAAGAAATTGCAAATTCTGATAAGTGTTTGAGGAAAGCAAATGAGATGCTGAGAATCGCACTCCGTCTCAGCAGCAGGAGGCACAAGGCTGCTAGTCTGTGGATGCTGTGCAGAAAAGACCACACGAGGGGGTGGCTTGAAGCTGAGACTCGCTGGATGCCAGCCAGCCAGCTCCGAGGGAGCCAGATCTGGGAGAAACATAAACTGACACACACACTCACATGCACACATCCACACACACACACAATCACAAACTCACACCTACACAAACTCTCACACACACACGCCACACTCACATACACACACACGTGCACACACATATACATATACGCATACATATATACACACAAGCACACATATGCTCTCACATATACTCACACGGATACACTCACAAACACACACAATACACACATTCACACATATACACACTCACACTCTTACACACACACTCATATACAAACACACTGTACATACACATACAAGCACACACAAACACGTTTGCACACATACACTCACACATATTCATACACACACTTGCA
Source organism: Cebus imitator (assembly GCF_001604975.1). Taxonomy (NCBI): domain Eukaryota; kingdom Metazoa; phylum Chordata; class Mammalia; order Primates; family Cebidae; genus Cebus; species Cebus imitator. The sequence goes on along the minus strand of NW_016107626.1, from coordinate 1,809,484 downwards.
CACACTCAGACACACATGCACACACATACACTCACACCACAGATACACACACACACATACACATACTCATACACACAAGTGTACTCACATACACATGAACATGCACACACACATGAACATATACACATGCATACTTACACACTCACACATGTTGTGCCAGGAGCCCAGCGAGAGGCAGGATCCTATGGAATCCTAATCGAACATAAAGAAACCAAAACTACCACTGAAATGTTGACAGTGGGTATGCATTTCTTAGAGTAGCACCAGCCCTCCTCTCTATTCCCCAAAGTTTTCAAAAATAAAACAAGGCAACAAATACAAAGGCCTTGGAAAAGGGCCTATTTGAGGACCAGAAAGGCCATGTGCTTTGGGAGTGAGAAAGGACCCTGAGGTGAGCAGCTTCCATCAAGCTCCCCATGGACCATGTTACGGAGTTGGATTTTATTCCAGGGATCTTCTTGGAAGATCTGCGGTGGTCAGAATCATCTCCGTCCGCCTCCTGCCATGGCTATCCATACCCAATCCCACAACCCGTGGCCGTGTTAGTTTCCACAGCAAAGGGGCATGTAGGTTGCACATGGAATGTAGGCTGCTGGCCTGCGGGCCCTAAGAAACGGACATTATCCTGGACTTCCCAGGTGGGCGGCCGTGATTTCCCAGGCAGGCCATGTCATCGCAGGTCCTTGAGAGTGGAGGAGGGAGGCGGGAGAAGGAGAGGACATGGCCCTTCGCTGCTGATGGCTTTGGAAACGAAGAAAGTGGCCAGCAGCCCAGGAGCATGGAGGCTTCCAGAAGCCGGGAAAGGCAGGAAGTGGCTTCCACCCTGGAGCCTCCTGAAGAAACCAACCCTGAAGTCCCCTTGATTTTAGCCCAGTGAGACCCATGTTGGACTTCGGCTTCTAAAACTACTAGGTAGTAGCATTGTACTGTTTAAACTGCTGGGTCTGCGGTCACCTGTTTCGGCCACAGGGAGCGAAGGCGGCAGCCTAGTCCTGGGAAGGAATGGGTCCACGCGATAGACTTCCCCAGTGATGGATCCTTGAGGTCAAGTTTTACACCTTGGCACAGCATCGCTCACACAGGCGTGGTTCGACCCCACAGAGGAGGAGGGAAGGGGAGAGGAGGGGCATTTGGCAATGTCTGGAGAGATATCAGGCTGTGGCTGGGGGAGGGGGTGCTGCTGGCACTAGGGGGCTGGGATCAGGAGTGCTGCTGACCATCCTGTAATGCACAGGACAGTCCTCACGACCAAGATGGTCTGGCCCTCTCCCACGAAATGTCAAGAGTGGTGACGCTGAGACACTTCTGCGCAGAAAACAAAATTCTTTAGCCCGACTAAATGCACATGTTTTCAAAGGTAATTATAAGGGTAAAAACATAGTACACAATGAGTGGAATTCTTTTTTCAGGTGCCTGATAGTACTATCATTTATCCTGACACCAGATAATAATGGGCTTGTTCTCTACCTGATTAAAAAATACGTCACAGTTCCTTCCACATGTCAGAAGGCACTGCTCCAAACATCAAGGGACTCAGGAAATGGAGCAGACTCTCATGGTCCTGTTTTCTGCTGATGTCTTGAGATCTTGCTTTTCTCTTCTGCCTTACAGTATCTTCTTCTACCTGCACACCGGAGGGTACCGGTTAATTCTTTGACATTGAGAAATTCAAATCTGACCCATGTGACTTTTGATCCCTGGAAGAGATGAAAGAAAAGACTTTGATCATGATGATGAGCAGACACAGTTCTTTGTCACTGAACCCCAGGCAGAAAGCCACTGCGCTGAGTAATATGTGTGAAAGTCCTTTGTAAATGCTTCCTACTCTGAGCTTGCTAGAGAATGCTACCACTAGGGAGAATTCATATTCTTCAAAGGTTAGGCTATGCTTAAATCAATGAACTGGGTGCACTTGCTAAACTATAGGAATAAAAACTACCCCTCCATCTCGTCAGGGGCTATCTCGATACGTTTTATTCAGTTGGCAAAAGATGCGTGGGCCCCAAGAATTTTAGAAGGCCACATAGGATCTCAGATTGAGGAAGCCAATTTCACATCAGAAAAAAAGGTAAGTTCTCCTTGGGTCTGACGGAAGCCTCATTCAGTGCCAAGGTTCTGCGAATACTCAGACAGATACACACACACACACACACACACACACACACAAACACACACACACAGATTTATGCAGACCCAGAGTATATCCACTGTCTGTATATAATATAGCCATGTGGTAAACATATTCCCATCAAGTGAATATACCATTTCATATACTATTTATTGACAAGCCATCCACTGTATACTACATTTTGTATTTCATTATTTTACAGAAGGGTTCTGTAAGCTAGGCATGATCATTTTCCCTTTCTCAGGTAAGTAAATAGACTCGGTGCACACCAGTACTTACTTACTAAGGAGACCAGCAGAAACTCAAACATGAGTGTCTTCTCACTTCATTAGGCTGTGTTTTGGAAAATCCAGAAGTCTTAACAGAAACACCATTTTTTAAAAACTCTGTTTAAACTATACAGGTATATTTGACTCACTGGAATCTTAACTTTGTCACCTTAACTTGGCTATCATCTGACTGCATGTGGCTGTCTTCTGGTTACCTTCACCTGCCTCCCTTGCAGCTATGATTATGTAATCAGCAGCTTCCTCTCAGTCTGTCAGACACTCCAGAATGGGTCAACACTCCTAGGAGCTGGGGCGTGGCCAGTACAGATTATTTTATCAATGCTTCCCAAAATATTCTAAAAAAAAAAAATGGTAAAAAGGGGATTGTTTGGGAATTCTCTCTTCCTAGTGAAAGAAATTTGTGTGCGCACTCTGATTCTGGAGTGCCTTGTGCTTCTAGGCGATGGAGCTAGTTAGATGAATGTTTGTGAAGTCATATGTTCCCCCAGGCATTACGTCCATAGGAGAGATGGTCTTGGTGTAGCTCCAGGATGCTGTGAACTGCCGAAGGATGTGGCTGCCTGCTAATGGTACGATTTCACTTCCTGCCATCCTCCTGAGTGTGGGAAGAACACTTGGGAAGCTCACAGTGTTCTGAGGGTCTTCCACCTCTTCCAGTGGCTTGATACTTTTGGTTGTTGTCGCAGGCCCGTTTGAAGCCCCCACTGTCTGCAGAGCTCATTAGAGGTGAGAAACTGCTTCTAAACTAGCAAATGACAAATTTTCTTCACTTACACAGGTGCCAAAGGAACAGGTCATTACGGGTTGCTCCTGTTTAGATTAATCACAGTAAACACCGGCTCCTGCGTTGACCCATCACTTATCAACAACAGCTAAACGAGGCATTATTTAATCATGTAACCCTGAGCACCAGCCACCCTCTCTATCCTCCGAAACATGACTATCTGGTTCTTTAACAAACATCTGAAGATTTCAGCTGCCAGCAGATATTGATCAATTTCGGAGCTCCTTCCCAAAATCAATACCTGCACACAGCCAGGACTCGAGGCTCTGGGAAAGAGGGAGTTGATGATCTGAACCTCCTTTTAACAGTCAGGTTGCCAGAGACCTGGGTGTCCAGGCTGAGGGAAGTGCCCACCCCACTGCCTTCACGCTTGTCTTCCAAGGTGCTGTCTGCCTGAAGGAGCCAGAGCTGCTCCTAGAGGATATATCTTTATGAACAAAAGAAAAATGTCTATTGGGCCCCAAACTACATCTTCTTCCTTCTTATCACCTAAGCGATTTTAGGTTGATGATGTTTAATGAGATCTACATCATTCAGATAGACTTCAAGCTGTGACCCAGCAAGGCAACACCAATTTATCCTTACTAAACATACCTCCCGATTTTTTTTAAAGTACTTCATGCCACATAAATTAGACTGCCATTGAGATAATTGGAACCTTGTGGCTCTTAATTTTTCGCAGATACACTATTTTGAAAATAAATCATGAACCATCATTTTTGAATGTTAAAGTTAATTTACATTGAATACACTTTTCTACTTCAAAGCATTCATAGGTGGATATCTTTAACAGATAATTGACAGAGATGGAACCTCCCTTCACTGCCGTCAGAGCCATGAACCTAAAATACCCATATCAATCCAAAGTATCCAGAATGCTTTTGGTTTATTGTCAGTCACCTTTTCTGAACTGGAACTGTTCAAATCTTCATCTAAAATAATTGATCAAAACAGTTGTTCCAAAAAGCATTATTTTTTTGGTTGGGTGGTTGAAGGCATTACAAGAGTACATTCTGCATTTGCACAGAGGCTATGTGAATTTTCAATAGACAGAATATCTCAATGACCATCCAACACAAATGAACAGGCTTCTCTGATAGGTAAAGAACTCGATTACATGTTTCAATAAAGAATGTAAGTGTGCTTTTCTTTTTCAAAAAGACCTCCTTTTTTTTTTTTTTTTTTTTT
>NW_016107626.1:1794644-1805050 GCF_001604975.1 Cebus imitator | reverse complement strand
TTGCCTATAGGTAGCATAAACACTAGCACGAAGCAAATAGCCGAGCTGCACTCCTGTATCACATTTGATTTAAAAATACTAATGTTCCCCCTCCCAGAGTTGCTCCATGCCCTGAAATGTCAAATAGAAAATATTGAAATTACTGGTCATTCTAAATGGCTGGCTAACCAGGTGTATGTCTTCATAGTAAAATAAAACAATGTATTAGATGTCGAATAAAAACACATTACCTACAATTCATTTCCTCCGCTTCCCACAATGGCATCATCTCCATCCCTTTTCAGCAGGCAGAAGGTATAGAGAGACATCCGATAAATAAAGCGTAAATGCATTCTGCAATCACAAAATGTGAAATAAAACACTATGTGTTGTAAGGGAAAGGCAAGGAGGTGTGGAGAGGAAGCAGAAGAACAAAGCTGAACTAATCTAGGTTCTCCCAAAGCTTCCTGACATCGCCCTTGTTGAAATTAAACTTTCTCAGAGGGGCTCTTTGTAGGGCATTTTAGTGATTAGAGTGGAATATGAGCTAACACATTCTAAGTGAGCTCCAAAATGTCCAGTTGGAGGCAATGCTTTGCCTGTGTTTGCCTCTGATAAACCACTGGCCTCTGTGGGCTTCTGACTCGTTGGCTCAAGGGGCATCAGCCAGGTGTCTAGCTGTGGCAAGCGTTCTTCCATTGGGAGTGACATGGTGTGGACCAGGTGCCATGTGTGGTGCATTGCAGCTGCTATCAATCCGCACTATAGCAGAGCTTCTCAAATTTTAAAGAGCACACAAATCACCCAGTGATCTAAAAAAAAAAAAAAACAAGCAGGTGACTTTAACTGGTCTGGGTGGAGCCCAAGATTCTGTCTTCCTAAGGAGCTCTCTTGCCACAAGAATGCTGCTGGCCCTGGGGCCACAGTTTTGGTAGTGATCTCCAGGGTATGGAACGTTTAAGAGTCTATAGAAAAACATGGCATCAGAGAGGTAGGTTATCTCTTAGAGCACAAGTTTTTATCTGCAAGTTTGCTATATGCTTCATGAGATCTGCAGTGAAAGTCAGGCCACTAATGAAGCAGTGAGATTGAAAATGCCATTTTTAAAGATATAATTGAAAGGGAAATGACACCCATCACCTGCATTTGATTCTTGATTGTAAAAGAAGGCAGATTGATAGACAGTGTCTCAAGAATGTACTTCCTGGACAGGTTACTCATGGCAGCAAAGGTAAACTGTGGAATGTGCGTTCCACACTGAATTCTCTGGGGCTTTAACAAAATGTGATCACATTCGAGCTGTCTGTTCACATGCACAGTGGCTCTTGGCAGTGGAAGGACGGAAGTGGGCTCCTTCCTGCCTCTCCCTTTCATTGTGATGATGATGTTGATTTGCCCCGTTTCTTCTGTCTTCTCCCCATGAGACTGACTTAGCGATATGAACCCACATTACAAATGGTACCAAGAAACAACAGCAAGGATTGGCTGAGTGTTGCTGGGGAGTGGCATGGAATCTGGCCAGCTCTGTTGCCTCCTGCCTGCAGATGGTGGTTACCTGTGGGGCGGGACGAAGGGGAATCAGCTGGATCCCGTGGCGTTCTTCCATAGGCTGTCATCGATCTCTGCTTTCTTTTCTTGGTTTCTGGTCTTGGCCACCTCATTGAACCCCTGTTGAGGATCAACGTGGATGCCTGAACTGGAAGCCCGGTAGCCATCGAGGGGAAAGACGCATCCATTGCTACTTCTTGGCTGCTACCCAGTCTTGCCTGTGTGGAATTTAACGGCAGAATTCAAATCATTACTCTTCCTTACTTTTTTCCTGAAGCTGTCCCTTCTCCAAGATCTCCCCATGCCTGACCCTCACTAGACCTTTAGTTAAAAGAAGAGCTTGCTTTCACTGATGGGGACTTGCTGGCACTCTTCCACTACCGTGGGTCAAATTTGCTTTTCAAACGCCATTGCTGATGGTCTCGATGTGTTTTCATATTGCTTGTGTTACTCAGCAGTGTCTAGTTCAGCCTGGAAGCATTCCCTTTGACTCTCTGTGATGTTTTCAAAGGTAGGAACAAACCCCATACTTTTTAAATTCTAACCTGCCACAGTGGCAGGTTAAGCTGTGATCACTGGTGGGAGGGAAGATGAGAGAAAGAGAGGGCCCCCCAACCTTCTCGCACTTTTCCAGCGAGCACATGAGATGCTCTGCAGCCCACACGTGGAACTCTGAGCCTATCCTCGTTTAGGACCCGCACTTGTGTGACAATACGTTGGTGGAGACGGTTCTGATCGTCAAATAGAAAGGACTCACGCTGACGCTCAGAGGTGGGCACGCTGGGCTCTGGCAGGATACTCTATTAGTCCTCTCAGTGGCCTTGGCCAAGCTCCTACTCCCCATGCCTAGTGAGAACCCCGTGCCCGCCACACTGAGTGCCATAAGGAGCGCTTGACATCAGCCTGTAAACTCTTTGGTATCATAGAAGGATGGTGGGGAAGCCAAGTGCTGCAGTGGACGGAGAAGACTAGCCAGGGAAAGAAGCAGGCAGGAGGTGAGATCTGCCCAGCCTGTCCCACAGGCTGAGTTTGAAGCTGTCAGCCATCGGTCCCATGGGGAATGAGAACAGCCACAGTGGGAGGCTGGTGAAGGGTTCTGGATCAAGAGAGAGGCTGCCAGCCCTGTCACTGCTGCATTCAAGGACCGTTGGGCTGTATGGCCGGAATGAAGGAGCCAACAGGCTGGGCAAGGGGCTGTGGGAATGGGGCCACAGACCCACACAGAGAAACAGTCCCCATGGCATAATCTCCCTCTCCTACCTGCCCGGGGGATCCACCTGTTTCAGTCCTTAATGGCCATGTGGACTTGGAGCATAAAGATGCAGATTCAGCACCTTTGTCTGGATGTTCTTAACATTCCAGGTGGCAGCGAATGTCCGTATTGAAAGTCGCCATGAAACCCGAAGATCGTTAGCAGAAGGCAGCACAATTTCTGGAACAAGCAGTCATTGAAAATGTGGTTTGGAAACCAGGTACGCATTTTCAGCTGTGAGATCCGTGCTGAACTCAGTCCCCAGAGCAGGCTGACTCTCACGGTTTCTCTTCTTTCCCAAAAGTGCTCCGGACATGACTAGCTTTCACAGCTGTGGTCTCTTTACTGATGTCATTCGTTCATTGCGCACGTGGAGCCAGGCATCATCCTAGGCACTTTACCAATAGGTGTGCATGTGAGTTCCACGTTGCAGGTGGGCTGACCTGCAAGAAGGTGCGAGGAGTTAGATAACTTCACAACCAAGATCGCAGAGCTGGGGAGGCATTGCAGATCCCTGAAGTCTGACTCACACTCCCATACCTTGAACCACTTGCTGAGGCTGCCTCGGTTCTTCTTTTAAGCTTAGTAGAACCCAGCAGAGTTCTCGCTGCTGTAGATGGAGAACGATGGAAAATACCCAAGAAGTACTGAAATCTATAGACAATGAGTTATTGACCAGGTAATCACAGTAAACACTCCACACAGGAGTAGAGATAGTAATTAGGTCTTGACTCCTTCTGAATTCCAAGGAGAGAGAATAGTGAGAAGGCAGAGACCAACCTTTCAGGAGATGCCTTGGTTTCTGCTGACCGTCTCCAGGTGGGAAACGGGAGGGGTCTCCATTCTCAACATCCCTGTGGGCAACCGGCTCATTGCTTTTCTCTACGAAACTAGGTTGAGCCTTGGCCAACATAATGAAAATATCAGAAGCAATAAAACATATCTTGTCAAGTGGCTGATTAACGTGTTCTCATAATTGGATGCACAGTGAGGCTCAGCCGAAACAGTCTTGGACCACTGTTAACCAGGCACTAGGCCACCACACGGGGAGGGAGCACACTGGGCTGCATTAAAATCTATTAGCATTAAAATCTATTCCATGAGATCAATATGACATCACTCGTTTTTTCTTTTACTTGGAGGTTTTGACCAGCCGTTTCCAACATCACCTCATAATTGCACCCAGCTCTTAGAGCCCAGAGAGCCGTGAGCACACAGTGGGTGCTCATATGTGTTTGCCAAATAAATTGTGCTGATTACACTGTTCTAAGTGTTGCCTTATTGATTACTCCATCTTCAAGAAGCCAGGAGAGTGAGCGGCTTATTAAGGGCAGCACAGTATCTGAAGAAATTCCCATTTCTTTCCAAGCCTGGTTTTCAAAGTTTCTCCTGCAAATAATACAACTATTTAAACCAACAGCAAGTATGAAGAACAGCTTTTCCAAGCTCAGGGACGTCAAAATCATTCCTTCATACCCTGTGGATTCCCAGGTTGCTTCTAGGTCCTGCTCATGTTTCTAAATTAGATCCCCAGCAAACAGCATGAAGGAGAAGTGGGAATCGCAAGCTCCTGGTGGCTCCCACTCGAGTTTCCCGTCCAGAGCCCTCCTCTGGCCCATGCTGACTCTGCGCATTTGTTGCCACTGCCCATGGGACTGACCCACAGCATTGTTTCTGCCTCACATGAGGGCCACACACACACGTGTGAGCTTTTGTCCCGGTTTCCTAACGGTTCGTGAACAATGAGGGCACACAGGCCAAAGCCAGCCCACCCCTTGATCTCTTACTACCTGCGAGCTAAGCATGCTTTTTATACTTTTTTTAAGACTTTACTTTTTTTTTTTTTTTGAGACAGGGTCTTGTTCTGTCACCCAAGTTGGAGTGCAGTTGTGTGATCTTGGCTCACTGCAACCTCCGCTTCCCGAGTTCAAGCAATTCTCCTGCCTAAGCCTCCCGGGTAGCTGGGGTTACAGTGGTGCACCACCACGGCTGGCTAATTTTTGTAATTTTAGGGGAGACAGGGTTTCACCATGCTGGTCAGCCTGGTCTCAAACTCCTGACCTCATGATCCTCCTTCCTTGGCCTCCCAAAGTGCTGGGATTACAGGCGTGAGCCATGGCACCTGGCCAAGACTTTACATTTTTAATAAAGTTTTAGGTTTACAGAATAACTTGGCAGTAGTATATAGAGTTCCACGTACCTTTCCCTGCTACCCCTGGGGCCGGGCATACACTTTTCCCTGTTACATCTCACACTACTGTACGTTTTCTAAAATTAGCAACCCAGCACGGAGACACTATTATGAACCAAGTCCACACTTTACATTGGCGTTCGCTCTTGGTACTGTACATACAGTCTGTGGGCTTTGACAAATGTATAATGACATGTATCCGCCATTATAGTATCGAGCACAGAACTCCCATCACTACCAAACCTGCTGAGCTTCACTTATTCAACAAACCAAAGGGCTCCTAATATTTCATGGCATGTGAAAATTATATCACATTTACATTGCAGTGCCCATAAGTAGCTTTACTGAAAAACCTGGCACCTCTGTTAACATATGGTCAGTGGTGACTTCCGCTCTGCAATAGCAGACTTGGGTAGTTGCAACAGAGACTATGTGGCCTGCAAAAGCCGAAACTGCTGACTCTCTGGCCCTTTGCAGGAAACGTTCCCGACCCCTTGTCTACACCGTCAGTTCTGGGAAGCCTAATTTGTCACCTCTCAGCACTTAGGGGATTTGATCGCAGTCTGTTTCCTGACTAATTTAAGATACAAAGGTCCTCTTAGAAATGTAAATAATTGTTTCCATTGTCAGCTGTCTCCCAGGGTCTTAGGATCCCTTCTATCATGTTTCTGATAGGTTTTTATTCCTTTTTTTTTTTTAATGAGACAGAGTCTCGCTCTGTCACCAGGCGCCAGGCTGGAGTGCAGTGGTGTGACCTTGGCTCACTGCAACCTCTGCCTCCTGTGTTCAAGTAATTCTCCTGCTTCAGCCTCCCAAGTAGCTGGGCCTACAGGCACGCGCCACCATGCCCAGCTAATTTTTGTATTTTAGTAGAGACGGGGTTTCATTATGTTGACCAGGGTGTTCTCGATCTCTTGACCTCGTGATCTGCCCACCTTGGCCTCCCAAAGTGCTGGGATTACAGGTGTGAGCAACCACACCCAGCCTGGCCTTTATTCTTGATGGATGTCTTGATTTTTTCAAATAGTGAACCTTCAATGAGAGGTGAGCCTAGAGGATTAACTTTGCCCAGAGAAAAGATAGGCCCTCGCCCAGCTTCTAGACGGCCAGCTCTGAGCCCTGGGCAGGTCTTGCTTGGTACGAGTGTTGCTGTTTACCAGGAGACCTTGAGCCACATGGTAACAGCTCACCTTCCCTCCAGAGAGCCTGGAAACCAAGAACTAAGTGACCCACCTAGGTAAGTACCTGAACCCCAAGGCTTAGGCGAGCTTCCCTGGTTGGTGACACTGAATAAGCACTATCAAACCTCAACAGAGGAGTAAACACTGTCGTGTGACTCCCCCAGGAGGGACAAATGGAGCTCGCGCCTGGCGTCCTCAGGACCCTGCCCTATGCCTGTCTTCTCTGGGCTGATTTTCACCTGAGTCCCTTCATCGTGAACACATTCCATGAGCTCGTCTAGTGAATTACTCATCCTGAGCGTGGCCTTGAGACCACCCCATACACTAAAGGTTGTGGTTTTGATTGTTGTTACGTTGAAATTTGAAGTTGGCCAGACATGAATCAGCATGCTTCATGGCAGAAGCGTTCCAAAATCATCTCTACTGTGGTTGTCATACGAGTATAGACTCCTGCTGCCACCTGCTTCGGCGGTCTATATCGTGAGAAGGCGCGTCTCTCTCCTTTCCTTAAATTATTTTATTTTTGTCTTTGCTGTTTTGAAGTAGACATTTCCTTTTTTTTCTTTGAGACAGGGTCTTGTTGAGGTCTCTTGGTGACGCTAGAGTGAAATGGCATGATCATGGCTCACTGCAACCTCAGCCTCCCAGTGTAAGGTGATCCTCTCACCTCAGCCTCCCAAGTAGCAGAGACTAAAGTTGTGCACCATCATGCCTGGGTTAATTTTAAAATTTTATTTTTTTGTCGAGATGGGGTTTTACTATATTGTCCAGGGCCGGTCTTGAACTCCTGGGCTGAAGCAATCCACCTGCCTCAGCTTCTTAAAGTGCTGGATTACAAGCGTGAGTCACTGTGCCTAGCCCATCACTTCCATTTTAAAGATGAGGAAACGGAAGCTAAGAGAAGTTAGCCTGCTTTGAATTTCAAGGGATCAATAAGTAGCAGAGCCAGAAGAGCTCAGAGCTCAACAAGTGTGAAAGCTTTTTGTTTGTCTGTTTTTTTCAACTACAGATTAACTTCCAAACTTCCAGAGGTCTCCTGGCTACAAACTAATATTCAGCCTTTTTATTAAAGGTTTATTTTGACAAAGTGGGACCTAAGAGAAAAGTTTCGGAAAAGATTTCGCAGTTCAAATTTGATGCTGTTATTGTTTTCACTGAAAAGAATGTCTTTTTTAAAAAAATCTGGAAAATGCAAAAGGGAAGAAGAGAGAAGGGAACGCTCCCCCCGTGCCTGTGAGGCAGACGCAGTGGACCTCACACTTTTGTGCCTTTTCCCCACTTTATGGATGAGGCATAATTTATGATCAGATTTCATTTTGATAATTATTCATTAGTTGTGAGAGGTGCTCTCTGTCCTGACTGTGGAATGGAGTCAGAGTCTCTGGGCATGGGCCAGCCCGTGGGAGGGATGTAGTGCTGGGAACCATCCCTCTAGATTCAACTGTGCAGGACACTCAGAATGCAGTTCCATGTGGAATGCCTATCTAATAGGGTTTTTTTTAAAAGACTCTGATATTCAAGCAACTCTCCTGCCTCAGCCTCCTCCTGAGTAGCTGGGATTACAGGCATGCACCACCATGCCCAGTTAATTTTGTATTTTTAGTAGAGACAGGGTTTCACCATGTTGGTCAGGCTGGTCTCGAACTCCTGTCCTCAGGTAATCCACCCACCTAGGCCTCCCAACATGCTGGGGTTATAGGTGTGAGCCACCACGCTGGGCAAATACCTTGAATTCCTAAGTGCATCTCTTATTAGTGAAGTCTACGCCAAGAAAACATGTGGGAGGTAAATTTCATGAGTGTGTGTCACCCCCACACATGTGGGAGTGAGGTCTTTGGATTGCTCCCTCTTCATAACCTCTGCAGTTGCTCTGTAGTTCCTTGGGCAGGAGCGTGACAAAAAAGCAAGCTGGGGCCATGCAAATTTGTACTTGTTTTTATGTGGCCATGTTTTCCTCTTTCTAAAAATGAACTGGTATCTTACATTTATCTTTATTTTATTATTTTAAATTCTTTCCAACACGTGTCTAAATTTGGCCCGTTTTTTACTGGATTTCTTTGAAATTTGGTGAACGCTTGCTGCCTGTGTTCTTAGATCTTTGTTACAGTTCCAGCAACTTTTCTGTAATTATGTCATTGATGATTGATTCTATTTTGGTAGCTCTGATATTTTCCTTAGAAAATATCTACAATTCTTAGCAAGGGTTCTCTTATCTGTAATTATCTGTTTATCTTTGTCATCTGTACTGTGCGAGGGTTTCTCAAATTTTCAATTTTTCTCTGTGCCTCTATAAATATTTTAGAGGAAACCTGGGAGAGACTGATTTAGGGCAGGATGCTGACCAGATCTTATCTGAAACCTCCATTGCTTGGCTTGATCTCAGGACTCGAGAGAGCGACCAGAACCCAGCTTTAACACTATAATTGAGAGATTATTTCCCTTATGCTAAGTAAATACAGTCTAATAGTCATATGGCATTTCTCACTCATTCATTCTATAAATATTTATCAGTCACCTACAGACCAGGCATATACCTAGTTCTTGGGATAGAGAAGATAGGAAAAGAATCCCTGATCTCATGGAGAAGGCAGATGATAAACAAAATAAATAAGTTATAGGGGATGTTAAAAAGGCTCTCAGTACTTAGGAACAAAATAAAGAAAATGGATCCAAGGAGCCAGGCAGGGAGAGGCGCGGCAGCCAGTGTGTGCAAAGAGCAGACTCAGGAGGTGTACCTTTGTGTTTTTGGTTCAGGTTTTGTTACCGATACTCAGGAACCAAGACCAACGGACTGTTTGATTATGTCACCTGTATAACTTTGCCTTTCATGTAAAGTAATCATTTCAGAAATTTTCTACTTTGAGACCTTGTCACATCAACAGCTTTATGGCGAAGTGAATGATGTTCTGAGCAGTCACCCCTTCACTGGATTAAGCAATCACCTTGAAGCTCTTCCCTTCCGACTTCCACTGCTGTATCAATGGGCTTTTATGGGAATATGCCTTAGCACAATCTAAATAATGCAACAAATAAACAAACAAAGCAAAAATCTCTGTTCTACCTGTATCCTTTCTACCAGCAGCAAGAAGGATGTCTGCGTAGGGCGTCCCAGCTGCTCCCAAGCTCCCCTTTCCCAATGTTGTATTGCTTGAGAGTGGGTTGGGGAGTTCAACAAGCAGTGAACACCAAGAATGCTAAAGGATCCCAGAAAGGTCATGTATTTTTCCTAGTATCTGCTGTCTGTGCAATATTGCACATTTTTTTTTTCTGCCTGGGGAATATTAGCAGAATAATCCCTCCACCCAAATGTCTACATTCTAATGCTGGGAACCTGAAATGTCACCTTACATGGCAAAAGGGCCTTTGTACATATGATACAGTTAAGGATTGGGGCTACGCTGGGATGTCTGGGTGGGCTCCATGTAATCATAGGAGTCCTTATCAGGGGAATAGGGAGGTGAGAGAGTCAGCGTAGGACATGTGAGGATGGAAGCAGAGGCAGGAGTGATGTCACCGCTGCCTTTGAAGATGGAGGAAGGGGCCATTAGCCAAGGTGTGCAGGTGGCCACTAGAAGCTGCGAAAGGCAAGAAAACAGATTTTCCCCTGAAACCTCCAGATGTCTAACACCAGAACTGTAACAGATTGAATTGTTTTAAACCAAGACAGTGGCAATTTGTTGCAGAAGCCACAGGAGACTAGGAGCTCAGCTGTGTCAGGCAGGGGAGATTTGTTGGAGTGTCCTTGGAAATGCACACTGGGCACTGAGCCACATTTCCTATGGTCCCTGGGCTCAGCTGAAGGCCTGCACCCCACAGGCTGGGATTTGAGTCTGCCTTGCTGTCTGCTGTCTGGGGCAGACCTCAGGATTTGTGGATTGACTCAGATAAATGTGGTTTGACAGAGTGCCGTGTTAAGAGAAGATACTGGGGAAGAGCCTGGCTTTATCTCCGACTTTATACCAGGCTTGGCGTTTCAAAGGGCAGCTTTGGAATTTCCCATACTGCCTACCAGAGAACTATGTTCAAGATAAACCCTGAAGTGTAAGCTTCCTTAGCATCACAGGTATAGGCAGCTGAAAAGTTCCTCTTTAAAGTTTTCTTTCTTGTTAAAGAATAAATTATAAGTGTGCTGATAACTCTTTGTTAAGACCTATCCTCTGTAGCTGTTAGACATGCCACGCTTATAGGCACGTAGTACTTTCTATGTCCTTGTACTTTAACCAAGATATCTGTGCTAAACCTGCTCACAGGAATG
>NW_016107626.1:1670707-1794567 GCF_001604975.1 Cebus imitator | reverse complement strand
CTCCAGCCAACGGGGATTAGACACAGCAGTAAGGACAACCCAAAATGCGTAAGGAATAAATATGTCTGTTTTCCTTTGGTCATTGTACTCTTGTGGCATGATGGCTAGTGAGAGTGCCCTTCCTGTAGTCCGGGAAGTAAAAATTGCGTTGCTGAAAAATCCTTTGTCTCAGGGCTAATTTTTCTTTGTGGCACCGAGCATCAAAGGGAAGCCCCTCTGCCTGGGAATCTGCATTTTAGCATGCTCTCCACACCTTTGTGAGATTCCAGTGTGTCAAAGGCATCGGGATTGCTGTTCTGCAGCTGCTTTGGCTGAGTGGCCGCGGGTCTGGTGACCCCAGTGTTCGCTCTGTCCTGGTAGGACATATATGTCATAAGGGAGCCACCATTTCACATTTTCTCTTTTTACCTTTTTTCTTTCTGAGCAGCTGAGAAAAGCAAAACCTGCCTGTGTGTATCTGAGAATGGAACCAGGAATTCCTTGTTAGCCATCGGACCCTCTGGCTAATCAATCAGAGCAAGGAGAGAGCGCCTGAGCATGCCCCCCGGGAGAGATGGGAGTGGGATGTGGAGTGCAGCGCCACATGGTTTCTGTGGGAAGGCACCTTGTTCCCTGCACGGGCACCTTCCCTGCACATCTGTTCTCCTCAGTCTTGGAGCTGGCTGCCTGAGCGGAGATCACCTGTTAGAAAGTGGAAGTTCTGGGTACTATAAAATAGAACACTTGAGTGAGTGAAAACTGTAGAGAAGGTGAATCCATCGTCCAGACCCCTGCGCTCCTCAGACGGAACCTTCCAGGGAGTCCAGATGCCATTGGCGCTAATCTACTCTATCTGCCTCCTTTCTTCCTTCTGCAGAGAAGACACTGAAAATCGCAGATGAGCATAAAACCCTCCCTTTCCCGACTACCATAATCAGTTGTCCTTTCTCTTCAAGCAAAGAGATAACCTTTTGGGACAGAAGCATAGCACACCAGCTGTACTGTGAGGATTAAATCTTTGTGCTAGAAGAATGATTTATGCTCCAATAAAGCCAAACAAAACCTAATTGGGTAGGGTTAGACCACCAAAAATTATGTTCTCAATGAAAAACAGAATGAGAACCAATTACCCTGGTGCAGTGTCCCATTTAGCTATAATTCTACAGTCAATTAGTATTCTGTTTAATTGTACAATTAATGAACATATAAATTAAATTCATAGTTTATTTCTACCACTAAATTACTTATTTGAATTGCCTCTTTGGAAAAAAAGTAAGCAACTCAATGTGCACATGATTAAATGAGTTGGTAATGTACATTCTGGGCACGCCTTAATTGTAAAACAATTACTCCACTACTATGGCTGGGATGTTGCTTGCATTATTGGGAGCTGAATAATTTAATTTTCTCCTATCAAATGCACAGGTAATAGTTTAACTGACTCACACAGCTCTCCTGACCGTTTTCAAGACTTGCATGTACAGATTTCGTGCCATCCAAGGCGCGAAAAGGCAGCAGGTGAGAAGCTGGGGTTTTGATAGAACCTATGGGAAACACAGGCAGGAACCAGTGTGGATGCTCCTGCTCCTGGTCGGGATGGTGAATGAGCTGGTAAAGCAAGACCAGGCATTCCCCAGCCCTCACTGGTTGGTGAGTGCAGAAGGAGCGGCAGACTCCACTGCAAGGCCATCTTCAGCGGTTTGCATACTCCACTTGGCTCCCTGGAAAGTTCCTCTCCAAGGATATCTGAACATCCAGAGGTGGGTGGGTGTTCACGTGGTGTTCATGGATGAGGTCCAGCCTCCAGGCTCTGCTGCTGCTCCACTGCTGCCTCCAGCAGTGTGCCTCCTCTGCACACAACCGTGTTTGTGTGGACTGGTTCTCACCCAGTCACCACAGCACTGAAACCCTTGGCATTTGAGGTTCAGTGATGTCCTCAAATGTCTAAGTTGTTAGCAGGGGGATGGCACTGTCCCATGTGCTGCACAGAAGAGGGGTCCTGAAGCCCTGCAGAATTTAGTGACATGGCCGAGCTCATGGGTCCTGACACTGCCACTCCCCTCCTGACTCCCCGGTCCGTGCCCTCCTGGCCCCTGGACACACATAGTGCCTCTCCTCTGTTTCTTCTACCAGGATGGGTCTCCCTCCATCAGAAGTCCTCTTTGGTCCCTCAGGTTTCTTCCCTGGGGTCCTGACAGCTCTCTAGATATGTTCTCTGTGTTTGTGTCCATCCTAGGACTCCTAATATAGAAAATAAAATCCTTGTTGCATTCCATTGTGAAATCATGCAGGCTGCGTGGACTCCAATTCCAGCTAGGGCACCATCCATGCAGCTGACCTTGGGCAAGACACCCACTTTCTTATCCGTGAAATGGAGGCTAGAGTATTTTCTCTGGAGAGGGAGAGAGTCATGAGGGAGGGGCGTTCCCATATGAATAAAGGAACAAGTGCGTGAAGGAGCCCAGAACGTTGCTCCAAAGTTTCCCTGTTGCTGCGATGCAATTAGCCTCTGCTGATGCAATTATGATGCAGTTTGCCACTGTCTAAATGGTGCTGAAAAGCAAAAATTCCATCAAGCCAAATAGCTAAGTTGACTAATTCAAACCAGATGTCAGGGAGGGTGGAATTAGACTTGTGTAAAGAAGAAATTGGCCTTGGGACAGAACTTCCATCAAACCAGTTCCTTTGAGACTCGCTAAACGCAGTTACATGATTGATTTGGTCTGTTTTTCACATTGGAACACAGTCTGAGCCATCCGATACCAGCAGAAACATTGACACTGGATTAACTGGTTCTCACCCACCTGCTACGTGTACAGGATGGCTGACTTGAGATCCAGCGATCTGGGCTTGGAGCAAATGGTTCCACTCATTGCTTCAGGCACATGTCAAAGTAAAAACTGTACAGGACAAAGTTAAACCGGCCAGGAAGACTTCACTAAAGACTTTTGCGGCTGGGCGTGGTGGCTCACATCTGTAATCCCAGCACTTTGGGAAGACAAAGCAGGTGGATTACCTGAGGTCAGGAGTTCCAGACCAACCTGATCAACATGGAGAAACCCTGTCTCTACTAAGAATACATTAGCCAGGTGTGGTGGCGCATGCCTGTAATCCCAGCACTTTGGGAGGCCGAGACAGATGGATCACCTAAGGTCAGGAGTTCAAGACCAGCCTGGCCAACATGGAGAAACCCCTTCTCTACTAAAAATACAGAATTAGCCAGGTGTGGTGGCACATGCCTGTAATCCTAGCTACTTGGGAAGCTGAGGTAGGGGAATTGGTTGAAACTGGGAGGCGGAGGTGGCAGTGAGCCGGGATCATGCCATTGCACTCCAGCCTGGGCAACAAGGGAGAAATTCCACCTCAAAAAACAAACAAAAAAAAAGAAAGAAAGAAAGAAAGAAAGAAAAAGACTATTGCAATAGAGGAGAGAACCTGAGCTCAACTTCCATGATACAAAAGGTGGGAGGGTATCCAGAGCTGGTGGAAAGGAAGGGAGGATGTCAGCAGAGGGGAGGTTGCTCAGTGGGATGTGACCAGCACGCTGCGTTATTCCTGAGCTTGCAACTGTTCTTCTCTGATTAGGCCACCTGTGTTTTCTAATGTGCATCCATCAGAGGAGGCTCCTATTCTCAGAAATTGGGAGATGGGAGTGCCATCTCCTTCATCATTTACATTTCACAGAGATGGTTCTCAGGTCCTTGAGAAAGGCCTTTGATGGTTGTAAAATGGGCAGGAATCTGGGAGAAGATTTGTAGCTCCAAAGGATTTATAACTGCATGTTTTCTAAAGTAAATTCTCTATGAAAAGCGGGGTGAAGGGCTGAAAGTCAGGATGGAGCCTGTCTAAAGTTTCACCAAGCTGTGGGGAACGCAGGGCTGTCTTGGACCTGGTCCCACGTGAGTGCTGTGGGCTGGTGGCTCTGGGACACTACCAGTTGCTTAGCCTCCCATGGTTCACTCTGCAGTGCCACGGATGAAATTTATCTTTCAAGCAATTAATCCCCCAGCCCTAAATGCCCGAGCCCTAATTTCTGAGCAATCACCGACAGCATGTGCTGGTTCCGTTCCCGTTATTAGCTGTCTCTTAATAACCTTCAGGTCAGGGTGTTATTGATGCTCCAGCTTAATTCAAATTATAATGGGATAATTCATCTGCCATCTCCAATCCTTGTTTATTGAATTTTGTATGATCCATTTAATTTAGGCCCTCCCATCTCTGAAGGTCAGAGCCTATTGAAAATCCATCTCTTTATCCTCTCATGACCTAATTTATGTTTTTCCTTTAACTTCTCCACCTACCTTATTGCTGTCACAGCCTCAGAGGCTCCATGAGGCAGGGGCGGGACTGAGAAGGTTAACATTATTATTGCTTTGCTTCGTGTCCTATCAAAGCCACGCAGATGCAAACAGACATAGGCATTTTTAGATCCTTTGCAGCATTCCTCTTCAGGACTTTCTGTTCTGTCCAGAAAAACATAAGTACAGTACTCACGTTCACCTAATAAACA
Organism: Cebus imitator; assembly: GCF_001604975.1. NCBI lineage: Eukaryota > Metazoa > Chordata > Mammalia > Primates > Cebidae > Cebus > Cebus imitator. The sequence continues at coordinate 1,790,078 of NW_016107626.1, read as the reverse complement.
TTTCCTGAGCATTGACTCTAGATATTTTAAAAATACTTTTAACATAGCATACTTTTTTTTAAACTTGGAAAAATAAAGAGGAATTCTTTTAATCTACAAGCAATTTGGAAAGAATTAATTTTTTTTTAATTTATTTATTTTACTTTTGGTGCATACTATTTCTGGCATTTCTCCCCATGTTATCCCTCCCCACCCTCCCTTCCCTCCCCACCCGCCGCTGTCTCTCCCTAACCCCCTCAACTGCCTCCAGCGTGTGATGCTGTAGCATACTTTTTTAAAAGCGTGGGGCCACAGATAAGAACCAAGCACAGACACTCACCTTTCCAGGAGCAAGTCATCCAGTTGGATTCCAGTGGTCCCCAGGCAGGGTGTGTTAAGTGCTGGATGGAGGTGAAATAAACAGAGAACAGGCTAAGGATGGATGGATGGGGAGGGGGAGGGTAAGGGGGAGGAAGGAGCCACCTAAAGGATTTGAAGTGGCCCTACCCACCCCCCCAAATGTGGGCTCTATTTAGCAATAAGGAGCCTGATAGAGGTAAGTGATGGTGGTGAAGGGATTTCTTGGGAAAATGTAGAACTGGTTTTGGAAGGGAAAACAAATACAGGAAGAGATCTCAGACAGATACACTCTTTATCAAAGACCGACCAGGCAATCTGAGTGGGCATGGGCTATCAAGAGGAGGGGCAGTAAAAAAAAACTCAAGAAGCAAGAACCTTTGCCCTTAGAAGGCTACCCATCTTTCATAGATGATTGCAAGGGGTTTGCTCATTAATCATTGAAATCTGAACCTCACCTTGGAAACATGGACATGGAGTAAGGGCTATTTGGAAGCTTCTCCCAGCACATGACTTGACGATGATAAAGTGCTGCTGAGTGGGGAAGGCAAGTGCTTCAGGCAGGTGTCGATGGAAAGGATCTGGATGTGGACGCCCTGTGTCACCTGCCCGTCACTGGTGAGCCTCGCAATTTCCGGTCCCCCAGTTCACAATTGATGAAGCAGGCCCATCACTGGGCCAATGCCCAACTCCACTGACTCACACCATTTAATCGCAGGCAATTAGTGTGACTGACAGCCCTAATTAAGCTCTTACCTGAACAGGCTCTTTCCAGCTGCAACCTTGCAGCGAGCTGCTGCCCTACCTTTGACGTCTTTGATTCGCTCCCTTCTTATCAGAGCTGTTTTAGGACTTGTCCAAATTTCTTTCTCACCTTTAATGAACATTTTCATCCCATTTCTTTTAACGATTTTAGGATGCTAGTGCAAGGTGTTCACTTGAGAAAAAGAAAACTTGCTGTATTGTCAGTCCAGCAGGCTCATCAGTTACGGAAAGAGGGCTTCGCACCAGAATTGGTAGATGCTTGGAACAGTCTTTTATTCATCAATGTCTTCATATCTGACAATATTGGTGTTTGGCCACAGAGGCTTCTGAGGGCAATCCTGCCCTTTCTCCATTCTTTAAAAGCGAGTCCTAATTTTCTGAGCCTTTCAAAGTGGACTTTTTGGAAGGGATTAATGAAGTGAAATGGAAGAAAAAAATTACATAGCATTTTAAAACATTTGAGCTTTTCTGACTTCTATGATGGAATGCATTTAAAGCACAAATGAACAATTAAATCATATGTAACTCCATTTGAATTGTGGTTCCCTTACGTTGTGTTGTAAGATTTGGAGCAAAGCTCATAAGCATCTTGCAAGGTTTTCTCCATCAGTTGCATCAGCCGACATGCATTTTCTATACTGACGATCTTTCTGGTGATAGTCACCGTGCTCTTGTATATGTCTGCTTTGGGGACAAAACGAATATGCGAAGGCTTCTTTCATTGATGTTTTGTACTTCACAGAGGTTTTCAGTTGAGGTTCCTTCTTGTACTGCTCACTGCCTTAGCTCTTGGCCCTTCCCCTCCTCTCACCATCTTGCTTTTCCGGACCAGCCCTGAGCCCCTGGTTTGAGGTTTACCTTAATAGCCTCCTACCTAATCTCTCTTGCCTTCCCCCATGCCAATATTTATTTATTTGTCCGTCAGTTTATTCAGACAGGGTCTTTCTCTGTATCCCAGGCTGGAATGCAGTGGTGCAATCACAGATCATTCAGCCTTGACCTTCTGGCCTCAATGGATCCTCCCACCTCAGCTTCCTGAGTAGCTGAGACTACAGGTATGCAAAACGACACCAAGCTAATTCTTTTTCTTACTTGTTGTAGAGACGGGACTTCGTTACCTTGCCCTCACTGGTCTCAAGTCCTTGGCCTCAAGTGATCTTCCTATCTCAGCCTCTCAAAGTTTTGGGACTACAAGCATGCCCCACTTTGCCCAGCTCTCATGCCAAAGTCTTCGTCCTGTTTTTGAAGGCCTCCTTCACTAGTAACCCTGCTTCCTACTGCCCATCCAGCCATCTTTTTCTTGTCTTCCACTGGACTTTTACCCGGCTTCTCTGGAGGCTGGCCTCACACCTCACCTTGCTAACCTTACACTGGACTCCTCGTGTTCCCATTCCACTGCCACAGGATGTCCTTCTACGTTCTTCAAGGCTGTCAAAGGCTCACTCGGATCTCCTGTGCTTCCGTCTGCAAAGAGAGTAACAGCCACAGGCATCGAGCCTACTTGTGTTGGGCACTGAACCTCATGGAGCTCATTCATCCAATGCGAGCTATGGCCCTAGGAGTGAAGAGCTCTAAAATCTTCTCAGAGGAGAACACTGAGTCCAATGTCAGGCAGCCACCCAGTGGCGAGGGCAGCTAATGTACAGGTGTGCCTGGGCCAAGAGGGCACACCCCTCCTCGCTGCGCTATCCCTGCCGGCTGTGTCCCACGTGCTGATATCATTCATGCTCTGCAGAATTGTCACACTGGATCTCTACCTCAGCAGTAGTCTGATCTGCTCATTCGGGCTGGAAAATCTGCAAAGCAAAGAAGGTGGTCTGTGTCCCCATCCCCTACTTGCCTTAATGAGGGCTTTGCAGATGGAAAAGGGTGACTTCATGACCATAGAAATAATTAGTTAACTGATGAGGACTGTAGGAATTAACCAACCACATACACTGCTGTCTTCGCCAGCCAGATGGATTTCAAATGGGAAAGAATAAAATGACCATGTCCGGGTAAGATTCTGCAGACTTGACGCACCTAATTGTTTTCTTGAATGTGGTTTCTCACTCACGTGAGATGAAGGATGAGGGAAGGCCTTGCTGTGGATTTCTGTGATGTTACAGCCTGATGCGTGTCTTACTGTCCTTTAGAGTAGAATTCCACAAGCCTCCTCGGTGGGTGCCTTTCGGCCACGTTTGTGTTGCCACTATCATTGCTGTCAGCAGTGGCTTCTTCCGAAGGGTCCAAGTCAGAGTGCTGTTTACCACCTCTTTGCCTCTGAAGAAATTTTTGGGGGTTTAATGGATACACTGATGTGGGGAGACCATGGTAGCTATGGCCTCCTTTTCTGTAGGGGAGAATATTCAGAGTGTTTACTCCTCAGATGTGCTGTGCAGGCTACGGAAGAGGCTGTCGTCCAACTTCCCACCTTCAGCCTGCAGTGGGAAGTTGGAGCACCGACATGTAGGCATGAATGAGTTAAAGCCACTTTCGGTAAGCACAGGCCAGTGCCCCTGGTGGAGGGTTTTTAGAAGTTTCACAGGTGCACAAACCAGCGATCCAGGCAGGAAATCCATCATTTAAGGAAAAGCGTAACATCATCTCACAAATCGTATTGACAACACGTGGACCTCCCTCACCTAGTGCTAACATGAACTCTAATACACATTGATTGAGTACTTACTATGTGCCAGGTACTGTTCTAAGGGCTGAACATATATTATTTTATTGCATCTGCATAGTAACCTTATGAGGAAAACTTCATGCTTACTAGTTAGGGATGACAAAACTGAAGCTCCAAGAACTTAAGTAATTTACTGTGATATTGTGAAATAAATATTTGTTTTTTGCTTAGGTTGGCATGCAATGCCTAATATCCTTGACGTCTTCAACATACTATCTTTTTGCATGCTAATACAAATCTTTTGGTATGGGTATCTGTGTATCTTTTTGCATGCTAATGCATACTATGTATATATATCACATATATATCATTTTATGTACAGTGAGCATATAATAAATATGCTCTACGCTCTATACATAGAGTATATCATAAGCACAAAACATATATATGATTATATATGATATATGTATATATCTATTATGTGATGTATAGCACATGATGATATAATGTATTATATGCTGTATATCTATATGATATAGCAAGCATATAATTATATATGTGTATATATATATATATATGAGAAATATGTAACACATAATGATACAAGTTTATAAACTTGTAACAATAGCTTCAGTGCAGAGCTGGGAGCCAAAGACCAAGACATGATTCAAGAGTTGGGATTTTAAGCCCATCCTCAACCTCTAGGGAATGGAGAGAGAATAGAGGTCAGGTTGATGACCAATGACCAGTGGTCTAATTGATAATAATAACAATATAATAATGCCTATGTATGAAGCCTTTATAAAATCCTAAGCGGATTGGGTTTGGAGAGCGTTTGGGTAGTTGAACACATGGAGGTTCCCGGAGGGTGGCACCCAGGGAGGGCATGGAAGCTCTGCGCCCCTTCCCGCATACCTCTCCTTCCACATCTCTTCATCTGTATCCTTTGCAATATCCTTTATAATAGCAATAAAACCATAAACATAAGTGTTTCTTTGAGTTCTGTGATTCAGTCTAGCAAATTAATTGAACACAAAGAGAGGGTTGTAGAAACCCCAACTTGGGGCCAGTGGGTCAGAAGTTCCAAAGGCCTGCACTTAACCTGGTTCTGAAGAAGTCGGGGAAGTTTTAGGGACTGAGTCCTCACCTTGTGGGATCTGATGCTATCCCTGGGTAGATGGTGTCATAACTGAATTGGAGGACACCCACCTGGTGTCTGCTAAAGAATCGATTGATTTCTTCATGGTGGGGAGAAACTCTCACACATTTGGCGCATAAGTCTTCTGTGTTGATGATTGTTGTGTCGAATGAGAGGACAGAAAAACGATTTGAGTTTTCCAGACACTTACCCAAAGCCATTGCTCATAACTGGCAAAGCCACATTTTGAACCAAGGTCTTGTGAACTCTGGAGCCTGCACTCAGAATCACAGCTCTGCTTGGCCCCCTTCTATAAGTTTGGCTTTGGAAACTTTATGCCAAAAGGCTGTGGAATTCCTTGTCACTAGATTTACTGCGACTAGGACATGCTGATCTGCACTTCTCCGAAACGTGAGTCCTGTGCAGGCTACACCTGACATAGACACAGTAACAGGCTTTTTCTTCCCCTCTTTTTGAAAATGAAAATTGCTTTTTTCTGTAGACACTCATTTTAAACACACACTCATTTCTAAATACATATTCTAAAAAATCTGAACAATGAAGAAAAGCATGAAGTGAAATTTTCTGTAGCATCCTATCAGCAACTGACAATTGCTTTTAGCATTTCAGTAAAGTGGATTGTTATATTTCTTACCCTCTGCAAATAACTGCTGCACACAAACATGAGCACGAGGTCGCGCATGAACCCGCTCAAGTGTATGTAATGGGATTTGGGAGACAGGCATGCAATTTGGGTCTAAATTTGCACCTGATAATCTGTCAGAGGTATTTGTCCATGTTGATAGTCACAGAGCTACACATTACTGTGAGTGACACAGAGCATTCAGATATAAAATTGCATCATAATTTATCAATCTAGCCTCTCATAAACATTTCAGTTGTTTCTGGTTCTTTACTATTGTAAGGAATTTTATTAACAACTTTCTACCTGTATCTTCAGCATTTGTCCAGTTAAGTTCTCTAGTACTGACATTTCTAAACCAAAGATGTGCTTTTGAAAAAAAAAATGTAGAGTGCTGCTGCTTTCAGTTTAAAGTTGTGGAGAGCCAGAATAAGCATCACTCCCATTTTCATGAGATAAAACCGGATACACCACAAGTACATGCCTTTTATTGAACCCATCAGAAAACTGAGGTCAAAAAGGGACTTGGATGAATCTGGAAACCATCATTCTCAGCACACTGACACAAAAACAGAAAGCCAAACACCACATGTTCTCACTCATAGGTGGGTGTTGAACAATGAGAACATGTGGACTCAGTGAGGGGAGCATCACACACTGGGGGCAGTTGGTGGGGGTAAGGGAGAGACAGCGGGGCGTGGGGAGGGAGGGGAGGGATAACATGGGGAGAAACGCCAGATATAGTATGCACCTAAAGTAAAATTTAAAAAAAAAAAAAAGCAAGCAGCTAAGTGTGGTGGCTCACACCTGTAATCCCAGCACTTAGGAGGCCTAGGTTGGTGGATTACTTCAGCTCAGGAGTTCGAGATCATCCTGGCCAATGTGGTGAAACTCTGTCTCTACTAAAAATACAAAAATTAGCTGGGCATGGTGGTGCATGCCTGTAGCTCCAGCTACTCGGGAGACTGAGGCAGGAGAATTGCTTGAACCCAGGAGGTGGAGGTTTCAGTGAGCTAAGATGGCACCCCTGCCCTCCAGCCTGGACAACAGAGCAAGACTCTGTCTCAAAGATAAACAAACAAAGCAAGTAACCAACCTGAAGTTTGGAAAGGCAGGTGCCTTCAGGGAGAAACTTACATGAACATTTGCTTACCCGGGGCAAACGATGTCTGTAAAACTGGTAGGAAGGCTCTTGGAACCCAGAGACAGAGGAGCTATGGGGACTGCTGGTAAAGTGGGACACTGGACTGCATCCAGGAGCAGGAAAGGACATTACTGGAAAAACTGGTGAAATGTGACCAACGCCTGGGTCATGTACCAATATCAATTTCTTAGTTCAGCAGCATCCCACAGGCATACAAGGTGTTAATGTTGTGAGATCCTGGGTGTAGATAAACAGGAACCCTCTGTACTGTCTTTCCAACTTTTCTTTAAATCTAAAATTACTCTAAAATTAAAAGTTTATTTTAAAATATAGAGCTCTTTTTATTGAGAAGAAAACCCTTACGACACACTCATCAATTAGCAAAGGATAAAACATCTAAGTATAATTTGATACCTTTCTTTGTCACCTACATCCACGGGATTTTATTTTCAATTTCAAGGTTCTTGATATATGGATGTTGGGTGCAAGAATAGACCCACAAGGTTTTCTGTCTTTTATTTTTTATTTTTCCCTTTTTAATGTATCCTGGCAAACATGATTTAAAGTACAAAACATTTCCCAAATTCAGTGCTAGGCTCTGGGTATCTGGCTTTCCAATGTCTGGTTTCCCTGATTTGCCAGTGACTTCGTTCCTCCAGGAGAACGTCCATCATATGTGAAAGAGTCCAAGGGAAGGTTGCTGTTTGTTCTAGCAGCTGTCCTGCCCTGCTTCAAAGGACAGGCTGGTGGCTCAGATGATAGATGTGACACCCTCCAGCCTGTGTGATGATCACGGCTCTACCAATGACTACCCTTCCTGCCCTGGCCTCCTCATCTCTAAAGTATGAATAATAATGGAGCCGCTGTGAGGATGAAGTGAATTAATATAGGAAACACACTTGAAACAATATCTGGTTCAATACAAATGAATTTTTTTGTTCCATTGGTTTCCTTTCAGCTATGCTGTGGTGACAAGCACCTCCAGCATCTGTGCCTACTAGTAACGAGGCTCAGCTCTTGCTCATGTCACCAGGGACCATCTGTGCTTGGCTCTTTCTCTGGCTAATGGTGTGTGCAGAAAAGTGCAATGAGACCCGGGTCCTGCCATAGGATTGGGACATCCTTGTAGAGTCTGTACCGTGGTTAGGAGAAGGGCGCTCACCAGTTCCACTCATATTTTGTTAAGCAGAACAAGTCCAGTGGATAAACTTGGTGTTAGGAGGGGCAGGAAAGTGAAATCCGACCACAAGGAGGGCAGCAAATTATTGGGAGGAATAAAACAGTCGACCGCAACTCTTATGATTAAATATTATCATGATTAGACTTATAAGTGCAAATCCCCAAAGCCGGTTCTTTGCAATAAAAGAATATGGTAATTCTTTTTACTTTTTTCTTTTCATTTTTTTGCAAAGGGCCTCCCCTTCCCTTAAGTCCTATTAGTAGGGCTTGCAATTTGCATAAAACAGCTTTCCTCTTCTGCGTGGATTTTTCAATCCAATCGCTAAAGAAGGCACACAACATTTGAATAAGACTGCTTTTCAGAACCAATTTTTAAAACAACAGGCATTGGCTGGGCATGATGGCTCACGCCTGTAATCCCAGCACCCTGGGAGGCCAAGGCAGGCGGATCACCTGAGGTCAGGAGTTTGAGACCAGCCTGACCAATATGGTGAAACCCGTCTCTACTAAAAATACAAAAATTAGCCAGGCGTGGTGGCACGCACCTGTAATCCCAGCTACTCGGGAGGCTGAGGCACCAGAATCGCTTGAACCCAGGAGGTGGAGGCTACAAAGAGCCGAGATTGCACCACTGCACGCCAGCCTGGGCGACAGAGTGAGATTCCGTCTCAAAAATAAAAACAAATTAAAAAAAAAAAAATCAGGCATCACTGAGACAAAATGTTGGAAAAGATCATCATACAACAGTTTCATGACAAGGCGTGGTGGCTTTTGTTTCAGAAGGGGAGGGGCTAGAATCGATCCCAGGGTGCATGTTTACTCAACAATTGTTAGAGGGTAGGGGAGCCGGTCTTGTCTTGCCCAGTTGAAGACACATCAGACTGAATAGTTCTGAAGTATTGTGGATCCTCAATCAATTTTTGTACAGAGAGAACATCGAGTCCTCTCAAATCTTAATTCTAGGCCGTATCCCAATGAGCCAGCAACTTCATCTACAGGCAGGCCAGAAATATAACTAAGATGCACTTCGGGTCTTAAGGCGAAACAGGCTGAGGGAAGGGAAAGGGTTCCAAAAGTAAACCTGAAAATTCAGGTCCAAAACAAAACGCCACAAGCTGACTTCAGGAAAAATCATTTAACTGTAAATTTAAGAGAACAAATAATTAAGAATGAGAATGAATAATTAAGAATTATACACAAAGCGTGTTGTCAGAGGACTCTATGTCTTGATTCGCTGACAATAACCATAATAATAATCCCTGATTTTCTAGTTAGCTGTTATGAGCATTTGAAGTACCAGTTTTTCTGAAAGAGGATAAGGCAGAGGCCATTTGGTAGTTATAACCACATTCCATGTAGAACTCTAGAAGACACTGATATTCACTCTCAGTGGTTATCAATTCGACCTCTACTGAATAGCCCAGATTTACGGGAAACTCATTAAGGAGCCAGGCCATGTCTCTGGCACTCCATCCTATCTGATAATTAATGGATTTACCCTAAGAGATAGCTTAAGACTCCAGAATGAACTTACTCAAAAGCTCTCTACTTACTAGAGACAGCATGTTGTGGGTAGAATTTAATATCCATGTGCTCCTCTAAAAGCTGGGAGGATGCTTTGACCATTAACAAGTTAGACACCATTTATTGGAGATATGTATCTCCATACATGCATAAAGAAAAATATACATATGTATACATGTAAAATTAAATGTGTATATGTATGTGCTTGTGTGTATATATACATGCATACATATTTTTTTTTTCTCAGAAGTTTCCCTCTTCTCTTCTCCAGCTGCCATTTTGCTGGAAGCCTTTTCAGCTTCCTGAGTAAGAGCAGATGGGGAATTAGGGTCCACTCTTAAGATACTGACCACTTTCTGATACCCCTGAGCAAGGTTGTCAAGAAAGACCCCAGGGAGCACAGGACCCAAGGTGATGCAAGGGCATCAAAACGATGCAACTTAAAGGTATCAGGATATACTAACTTCCAAGTACTAGCCATGAACTTCCACAAACACTGAATTTTAAATCATTACAATTCTTTGGAATAGACATCATTATGCACACTTTATTGATAGAGAGGTGGAAGCTCAGGGAGGTAAATCTGAGGTTTTAAATTATTCTTCCATTGCTTTTTGTAGTATGGAAAACTACATAACAGGCACACACTCATCTACATGTCTATATATCCGTATAAACATCATCTTTACACAGTTGATAAAGCCCAAGGCAACTCAAATGGAACCCAGTAACTCCTAAGAATTTTTACGGCTAAGGCTGTTATGACTTGTTTTATCTGGTGGTCCCTGAAATCATAAAATAGAGTTTCTTAATGTACATGTCAATGCATATTTACTACATGGCCCTGTTTGGAAAAGTTCTTATTAGTGGTGAGCTATTTTCAATTAGTTTTTAGAGAAAGTATTTTCAAGGATTTCTGGGAACAGAGGATATTTGCCCCTTACTTGAACTCACGTGGCCAAGTCTCAATTGGCCAAATTCAGTCTTTACTCGCACCTCCACATTCACAGCTGAAAGTACCTGGAGGAAAGCACAACTAGGCTACCTGGACACAGCCAGAAACCATGAGTTTCCCTTAAGAAAGCCGCCATTGAGCCTGGCAGGTCTCTGCAGCCTCCTATCCCAGTGGTTCTCCTGGGGAAGTCCCCTGGCCACAGTAAGGGCATCACCTATAGAATCAGAAACCCTGGGGTTAAAACCCCGCAATCTCACCTTTAACCAGCGTGCCAGCTGATTGTGATGTGTGCTGAAGTTTGGGATTCACTGCAAATTATTTGACTCCCCATCGCTGTGAAAGGATTAGTCCAATGCTGCTTTTCTCTCCCTAAAGCAGTGATGCCCTTCCTCCATTCCCCCCACAGAAAATCTAATTTTCTTTTCCTGTAAGAACACAGAAGCAGGAAGGAGAGGACTGTCACACTGCCGTCCCCACCCACCAGCCCGTGTGCAGCTTGACGGTCTGCTCTTCCTTCCCTGTTGCCACTCCTGTTCTCGTCCAAGGCCATCTCCTCCGCTCTGGCCCTGGTTTCTCTCCTTTGAAATGCTCAAGGGCAACATGGCTCAGCAGTTCACCAATTTCTCTCCTTCCTTTGGATGCTGCTGCAGAGTCATTCCCGTCTAAATCCAAGAAGCAGATCCAAATCCAAACTCTGTGGATCCTACATCCCCTCCAGCCCATTTATTTGTTCCTCTTCATATTAATTTTCTTCAAAGAGTTATCTATACTTGTGCCAAGTTCCTTTGTTCTTCTTTCCCATTGAACCGATCCAATCAAGCCTTTATCCCTGCGGCTCACCAAAACAGTTCTTGTGAAGGAAGCTATCAACACCCCTGTTGCTCAACCCAATGGTCTGGTGTTAGTTCTCATTTTATATCTTTGCCCTCAGCACCTTCCACCGCTGCAGGTGCCCTCCTTTCTTCACTCGCCTTCTGGGACACCAGTGTTTCTTGTCCTCTCCTCACTGATGCTCCTTCTCAGTCTCTTTGCTAGGTACCCCTCGTCTCTCTAACCTAGAAATGTTGGATTGCCGGGGCTCAGAGCTCAGATCTGTTCACTTTTCCGTTTCTATTGAGTCCCAAAGGTAGTGATTCTCAACTTTGGCTGCACATCAGAACCACCTGGGGAGCCTTGAAAACTCTCAGTGCGCTGCAGATCAATGCAGCCAGAGTCTCCTGGGTGGGACGGAGACCTCAGTCTGCTTTCACAGCTTCACAGGTGATTGTTACATGCAGTCCAGTTGGCGAAACATTTCCCTGAGAGGTCTCATCCAATTTATTGACAAATCATCTACATACTAACTACCCCAATTTTGCAGCTGCGACAAGCCCTTCTCCCTTCCAATCCAGATGCCTACCCAACGCTCACGATCAGGTAGCTAGGTCTCAACTCAAACCTAAAATTTTCCAGTTGAGCTTTGGAAACTAAAAATTCAACCATAGACTTATTTGTCTTAGCAAATGGAAATTCCATATTTCCAAGTTCTTAAGCCAAAGATTCTAGGTGCTCACAAATCCCCTTTCCCTCTCACACATCACATTCAATCTGCAGCCAGCCGTATAATTCCCCATCACCTGCCTGCCTCTCACCACTTCCCTCATCCCTCCCTGGGTCTGAGCTGCCATCCTCCCCTGCCTCAGTGGTTCCTGCCACCTCCCTCATGGTTAGCCTTGCCCTCCCACAGGCCCTTCCCACACAACCAGAGTTTCTCCTTCAAAACCTAAGTCAGTCCTAGTGTCTCCCTGCCCAGACTTTCCAGCAGCTTCTGATCTTCCCAAGGGTAAAACCCAAGGACATCCTTTTCTTTGGAAAGAGTTTTTCTTAACCATTTTTATAACTGTGGGCTATTTTATGCCATTGGTAACTGGACATCATCAAAACAGATGGTGGAATTGTTCTCAGCTAACAAAAATTTTACCTCCTTTTTACAAGGCAAGAAAACATTTTTAGATATTTCTAGATCAGCATTTTCTAAACCTACTTGACCATGAAACATTTTAAAATTATGATATATGGATGGAACACCAAGAGGAGTTCATGAAATATAAATGTGGGCTTAGATTAAAGTAGACAGCACCAAAAAAGTTCTCAAAGGTGAGTTAGTTACTTAAATAAATGGTAAAAATTTGATTTATATGCACTTGGCTTTATTATAGAACAAAAAATCAAATTAGAGAAATCTGCTTGTGCATAAGTTAATGAGAATAAAATATATCAGCATAAAGTAATATTAGGTTTTGCATTTTTGTTATAAAAGAGGACATGCTCCTAAAAAATGTTTTATTTAGGATTGCTTTTGGGGGTCTCTTCCAACACACAGAGCTCCTTAAAATAGAAATGATCTTGCTGAGTGTCATTCTCACATGCAGCACAGGATGAAAGAAATCCATTTCTATATTTTGTTTTAATTTGAGAGAACCATAAACATTCTGCCTCTGCATGAATAATATGACAAAAAATATGTAAACTATACCATTCACGATATTCAGAAGCAAAATTTAGCTCCTCCAAAACAGGCTTTACCTTGAATGTTGCTTATTCATCGAACTTCTCTTGATAGTTTTGAAAATGAAACTGTACATAATTCTCTTCACTTAGAAGTTTTCACTGTAGAAGTTCCAGAAAGCCTCAAGAATTTTTGTCATTTGCAATTGCTGTTGTTTTGATAAAACTGCCTCCCTCCAGCCTTAGGTCTGTGGGGAACCAATTTGTGCAGTATAAATATTTAAGACACCATAAATGTTGAATAATGCCACAAACATACGTTGAAATATTCAGACAAAATACACAACGCAGAGCAGTGGTCAATTAGCAGCAGCATCCACTCAAGGGCCGATGGTCAATGCCTTCTGGACCCCATGAGGTTTGCTCTTGGGCAACTGGGGTGTGATGGAGCATGGTGACCATGAGCCAATGCCTCTATCCAAATTTTGGCTATGTCACATAGTGGCTGTGTGCCAGGGCAAATGCTTGAACATCTCTGTACCCCAGCCACCTTATCTGTAAGATGGGAGCTACAGCAATCCCGAAGGATTGAATAAAGATCAAATATATAAAGCGTTAGAAGAGCACCTGGCACAGAGTAACCCTTACGTAAGCATTTGACATTTTTATAATATAGATTGTCAAGTAGTAATGGGAATAGCTATGTTTGGTGTCCATTTACAAATATGAGTAAAACATGTTTTAAAAAGTGAAAGTTGGAAGTGTAATTCTCCCAGTACCCGAAGGCAACAGCCATTAACATGTTCCGTGGATCCCATTTGAGGAAACATCTTCCTGGAACAGTTGATATGGTCAGACTTGTTTCTAGCATTGGGCACTGGATTGAGAGTCTCATGGGACATTCTTCTAGAAATTGGGATCATAACAATAAATATGATTTATCATCCGACCACTATGCTTTACCTCCAAGTCCTAAAGCAGTCCTACAAAGCAACATCACATCCCCATTTCCCTGGTGAGGACAGTGTGTAGCAGAGATTAACTACCCTGACACCCTGAGGCTGGTGGCTGGGGACCTGTCCTTCAGTCAGGCTGCCTTGTCCCAAGCCCTATTACTTCCCCTGGGCCTGACATCCCTAGGCATTTAAGGGGCTGTAAACAACAAGGCGTAAAACATCTTGAGTAGAAAGAGGGCAAGAAAAGATGGCCATTTAGGGGTGGCCTTAATGAGAAAATAAAGCTAAGCACAAAGAGAGAGTCTTGGGTGGAAGAGCTGCAGGAGTTCTCCAGCTGTGTGTGTTGGGGTCCTCAGGGCGTCCCAGTGAAGGTTATGTAACCGCTAATCACAACCATGGGAAGAACGACCTTCACCTTGACAACAGACTCACTAGGCAACCTTAGACAGAGGCAAGACCCCACGAGGTCCCCGTGACAGGCAGAAGAGGAGGTGCTGAGTAAAGCAAAGCAAGAAATTCTACCTGATAATCCCCTGCTCTGTGCAATCACGCTGTGTGGAGCTTTGGTGTAGAGCAGGGATTCTTCCATTGGACTGCACGTTCGAACTGCCTCTCAGTCTGTGAAAACCTGAAGCACAGGGGGCCCTGTGGCTGATGATGTCTGTGTCTCTCAAGGTGAGATCCAGGTATCACCACTTTTTGTAACTTTCTGACTTTTTGTCCAATGTGCAGTCAAGTTTGAGAACCACTGCTATAGACAACAGCAATTCTGACCCTGACAGAAAAATGAAATCTCCTGGGATTTTAATTTTTTTAAAATACCTTTTTTTACATCCCCATTCCAGGCCTATTGAAACATGCTCCAAGGTTCAGATAAGAAACTTTTACTCCGCTGGGCATGGTGGCTCATGCCTATAATCCCAGCACTTTGGGAGGCCAAAGTGGGTGGATGGCCTGAGGTCAGGGGTTTGAGACCAGCCTGGCCAACAGAAACCTTATCTCTACTAACAATATACAAAAATTCCCTGTGCTTGGTGGCAAGCACCTGTAATCCCAGCTACTTGGGAGGCTGAGGCAGGAGAATCGCTTGAAACTGGGAGGCAGAGGTTATAGTGAGTGGAGATCACTATAGTCCACTGCAGTCCAGCCTGGCAACAGAGCAAGAATTCATCTAAAAAAACAAAAACAAAACCCAGTTTATAACTCTAATTGTAATCATTGATTCAGGCAGAGATTATCAATGGACCCAAAACGCCACAGGATGGATAGGTTGGTGGGAAAAGAAGATGCATGTTATTCATGATTACTTATTAATTACCAAATGAAAATGTGCCTTTGGAATGGAAACCATGTTAACCAAGTGATCAGGCTTACCTTCACCAACTGTGGGAGGTCCTGATGTGCCTGGCAGGGTGGTGAGAGGTGGGCAGGTTCAACTTCATGGTGTTCTTTTCAGGAATATTTGCCTTGAATCAAATGCTGAGGACACATTTGGTTACGTCCAGAAGGTGAGATATCCTTCCTGAACATGGGTAAAGGAGGTGGAAGGAATAGTCCAGATTAACTAGGGAGAGAGCAATCAACCGTCACAGTTTGCCTGGGACTGAGGAGTTTCCTGGGATGCAGGGGCCTGGCAGGGGGAGAGTGTGATAAGATACTAACAATTGCTATGTCTTTAGGAAGGGTACCTGCCTGCATGTTTATTTTACTGTTATTATTGCTACTATTTAAACTTTTCTATGGTTGAAAAATTTCAAATATCACAGAAAAAAGAAAGGATCCTAGTCTTTTGCACACCAAACAGAAATCTGGATCTTAATTGGGGCCATACATGGCCATTAATCAAAAATACTGGAGACATTGGCTAGTTAGATATCCCAAACTAGCAAAGTCAGTTAAAGCAAGGCTACTCAAAGTGTGATTCCTGACCTGCTGTGATCTGCAAACTGTTTGTTACTATCCAAGTGAGACAGGCACAGAAATTGGGAGTAGGAGTTTAAGAACCATTATAACAAATTGGCTGAGTTTTTTTGTTTCTTTTGAATCCACTAATATTTAAAATAGGCTTGTGTTTTTATGATTTATTTTATCACTCTATGATAATCATTTGATTGTATTTCTGAAAAGTACTGGTCCATGAAGAATTGGAAATTGTTAAAGAAAAAAAAAACTTTCTCACCACAGATAGATTGATAGATTTAGAAGCACCGGCTTAAAGGAAGGAGCAAATGGAAACTAGTTTGCAAAATTTCTGGACTTTTTATCCATCCTGGCTTAACAAAATTGTCAAGGTAAAGTGATGAAGGGGCAGAAGAGGACTGTAAAGGGTCCTTGACTGCTTGCAGGTACCTCACTCATTCAGAGGAGTTCGCAGAGGTGCCAAAGTCTATGCTGGGTGCTGGAAGACTGCAGTGAGCAACCCCATTTGGCATGAGTTCTGAGCATTTGTAGCCTCAACACGTGCTAAGTGCAAGGTCACAGGAGATCTTTGGCAACTTGTGTGGCACAGAGAATGTCCTTGTTTCAGAGGCAGGCAGTGAGGATGAAGAGGGGCTCCTGGGTGATCTGGAGTTACCTCCATGGTCCCCATTTCTCCGGATAGGAAGAGGAAAACCCTGCTTGCTGAGTGCAGACTCATTGGTTCAGGGTGCTTTTAAACTCTGCCTTTATTTTGGGACAGCTGATGCTGAGGCCCAATGTCCAGCAATGCCAGGACAGGGTGAAAGGACATATGACTCAACCACCAATTCTTACCTTGGGCGATTCCACCTCTAGGGGCTTTTGGAAATGGCTGGAGACAGTTTTGGTTGCGGCAAGTGCAGGGCAGGTGCTGCCAGCATCTGGCAAATGAAAGCCAGGCATGCAGCTTCATATCCTACAGTGCACAGGACAGCCCCCAAAACGGGTCATCCGAGCCCAAACGCCACCAATGTCACAGATGAGAAACTGTTCTGTGCTAAGAGAACCTGTCATGCTGTGGGCTTAGATGTCAGCTGTCAGCTTAGGTGGCTTTTGGACACCATGCTAGCAAACCTTGCATATGACACTTCTGGAAGAATGGTAAAGACGCTTACTCCGGGTTTCATTTGGAATCCTTTTACCACAGACTCTGTTCTGCAGTACAGGACATGTCAGTTCACGCAGATAATGAAAAACGGTGCCACTCATTTCACCCAATTCTTTCTCAAAATATTTACAATTGCAAATCTGATGGTAACTGAATTTCTATATGAATTCAGCTCAGCCTGACTGATATCATTATGATTCTGAGGTGATGTCTTAAACCTTTAATCAACAAGAAGTGCAATAATCCAACTATGCAGAGAGAATTCCTCACACAACAATAAATGATACTAGCAATCTATAAATCATCTGTGCCTCTGTTCCATGTTCAAGGTCTGGCTGCCATTCATAAGACAGAAAATAATGTCACATGCAGTGGCATTTCCCTTCACTGAAGTACCCTTAGTATTGATTTTGGAGCTATGTGTATTTTTTTCTCCTCTTTTTCTTTCTTTTTTGTTCTGGGCTATAATGAATTAACACTTGATGTTCAGATTAAAAGACTCATTTTGTTTCCAAGAAGCATCTATGTTTCTTTCAGATACCAACAGATCTCACTTTTGCAAAGACACAGTGATTCAAACCATAAATAAGTACTTTTATTAGATTTGAAAAAATGGTATGTGTTCAAGTCTTGGTAGCTGTGGGAAAAGAGGGTGAGCAAGTTGAATAAGAAAACTTGAAGCATCCATGTTTTCTTCTGTTCATCCGACACATATGTATTAAGCACTTTTATACATGTTTATGAATCTGCATTACATATATTACAAGGCTTGCATTTGTATAACAGCTGAATTTATCACTTTCCAAAATTATCACTATGGGGATTATTTAAAAATAATTTCTTGCCACAGTATTGCCCATTTTAAATGCCATTTAGCTATGGGTAAAATTTATAAACATTTTCAAGTTTTCAGTGATATAGCCATTGATTAAAAGCAACATTCAAGACCGACTCAGGTGTAGCAAGGGTAAGTTGAGCATGACCAGCTGCATGCAAACATCAGAGCTTGAATGACTAGACATAGCATGTGACAAGAAAGAAGCTTAAACCCCTGTTCCCCATAGACGAGAAAGACCAGCCACACCTTTACAATTTTAGTTACGATTTCAGCTATGCTCTGAGCCAGCCCCCTCCCTCCTGGCAGGCAGGACACTGGACTCAGTCATTACGGAGGCTCTCTGCTGCCCCTACCCACCAGCACCAAAGCATAGAATGACTCTCCTTTATCAGTAGAGTCCACCCTGGTTGGCACACAAATATCTATTGTTCCAGGACACAGAGTCCTTGGAGGCAGAATGGCAGAGTGGCGAAGACACGGTTGAATTGAATGTCAGGGTTCACATTGTACCTTGGCTGATTACTAGTTGTATAATCTAAAAAAAAATCAAGATAAAAATGGGAACTTCTTTTAAAAATCATTGTCAGGATGAAATTAAGTGTTATCTGGGATTGGGTTGCCACATTGTCAGGGCTCAACATTGCATAGCTGGTGTTTCTGGCCCAGAGCCCACGACGATACACCACGCACACAACTTCTGAAATTGGTCTTTAGCCAGGGAATGAATGGTCTTGGGGTCTGTGTACTTTCCCTCAACAGGTGATGGTAGAAGGAGGGTGCAGGGGGGAGGGTCAGGTGTTTTCAGGCACGTAGCATCAGAAGCCATGATTATTCTCATCTAAAGCCTCAGCGCAGAATCACGCTCTCATTGCTCACAAGGAAAAGGATAAAATGCGGGAGGAAGAGCGAGTAGAAACAGCAGGGCCACTAGGTGAAAGACCTGGAGTTTGATCCAGTTTCCGTCACTGAAACCTGAAGCCACCAATTATTGAGCCTGAGCGATATAGGCACTTGACACCCCTCCACCCCGAGCATCCTGCCAATTAGATGCCATCTCCATCGTTTGATGTTAGAGAGACTGAGGCTCCAAGAAGGGAGAACCAAGTAGCCTGTCCAAAGTTGTCCAGCTAATAGGTGATTCCAAAGCCTATGTTTTTCTTATTTGCTAATTCATTCAATTAGCATTATCCTACCTATCCAAATGGAAGGATTTAGATTCTTTCTTCCACACCATGTGGTTCTCCTGCTCTCTGTCCCTCTGAAAGTCATTCATCTCCAGAGCTTCGGTTTCCCTGTCTGTAAAATGGGGCTAATGATGCCTGCTCTTCCTGCCTATTATGCAGAGCCGGATCCCAAATGGACTGTTACAGGAGGGCCTGGCCTGGAGTACGTGGTGCTATCTATACAAATGATAGCTTTTGGTGCATTCAAGCAAGTTATGCAAAGGGACACGGGAGGGCTTGAATAACATGAGGTGGTGTCTATGAGATGCAGTTTTGGGCTTCCAGCCCTAACGCCTTGCAGCACCAGCTGATGGGGAGGCTGTAATGCAAACTAATAAAGGTGATGACATATTCATCCTCAGGTGGCCTTAGTTACGTCCTAGTAAGCGTCCTGATTTACCCTGTCATTTCCAAGGCCCACTGCTCTCAGGTCTATTCATCTTCAGTGGGCATCGGTTCTTACGTCTTTAGCTTTGTGCTTTTCTATCTCCTTCTTGCCCTCCTTGCCCCCCGCTTTACCCCCAGCATTCCAGGGCAAATGCCCAATGCACGGCATTGAAAATACAATTGTGTAAATGCTGTTATTGAAGAATCTATTGTTGGCATACCTTGTTCCATTTCCCCACCACCTCCTTCTTCTGAGAGCTGCTCTTCCACACCCACCCCTCTCTTATCTGCTTGGTCTCCACCAGAGCTGCCAGACCCTTCCCAAGCTCCTTTTACTTCCTCCCCAGCTAGTTCTTGTCTGTGGTAGTTATTCATAAGTCTAACTTTTATAAACTGCAGAACTGTAGGTAGGCAAATTACAAGATCCCTGGATGGACTAGAATGAAGCACCAGCCTGCTACCCAAGGACAAAGGTAGTGGTGATGTGTGCTGCTGTAATCACAACTCCTGGAAACCAAATTTATTCATTCACTTATTCATTCATTCATTCATTCACATAAAAAGTTATTTTCCACTGCATCCTATCAGCAAAATACTCGTGACAACTAGAGAATATACAAGTGGACCATGGCAGGACTGACTGGAAAGAGCAAGTGAATAAATTTAACCGGATATGTACGAATGCGTATAACTGTTCAGGATAAGTGGACAAGTGTCACCCAGAGGTGCAGAGAAGTTAAGAGGAAGCAGATGTTACCCCAAGCTCATGGAGAATGGAGGCAGGACTTAGGAAACACATCATGGGTAGGGTTTTATTTAGTCTAACTAAGGAGTAGGATAAGACAGGAATTGGGGGCATGAATTCCAGACAGCGTAGGAGCATTGTTAGCATTTTCTTCCTGCCTGAGTGCTACCCCAATAAGGAGCTACCCAGGAGCTGGGCAGCTAGAGACTAAAAAATAAATAAATAAATAAGGATACAGTTTTTACAGAATCCTAGTAGGCACAGTGCTACCCACCCTTGAGTCAAGCAGACTTCCCTGCCTGGTCACAGACACAACTGGATAGCTGGTCCCTGTGCCAGAGAAAAAGACATTTTTAATGCATAACAAAGATACAGGGTGACTGGAGTTTACTACCCAAAATGGGGCACATTGAGACCAAAAGAAGGTTCTAGTAAGAATTATTCCAGAAAAAGGTAAAAAATCGAGACCACTCTGGGCACACCAAGAGTAGACCCCAAACCTTCCTGCTGCTGCAGGGAGGCAGATTACAAAGAAAAAGGGGGCTTGACTGAACAGACCAAGATCCAAACCCGTTAGTCAGAAAACCTGGTTCCTCCCCAAGGATAAGTGGTGGAGAGTGAAACAAAGGGTCGAGGGCAGTTCTTTCTAGCAAATCTAAAGACTGTGGAATAAATGTTCTCTCCACTAAACATGACACAAAATGGAGGAGGAGATGGGATATTTAAGGTCATAGGCAGTGAAAAAAATTGCAATGGGAAATAAGATGAGAAATGTCCCAGGGAAGTATCTGACTTGCAGAAATAAGTAAATGACACCATTGATTGAGTCCCTATAATGTGGCAGACTGTTGAATGGACGACTCCACCAGACGCTTTGCATAACTTCGTTAACTCATTCAATTCTGTGAATGACCCCACACACCATGTGTCATGACCAGTGCCCCTTGACAGGAAGAAAACTGAGGTTCAGAGATATTTGGGGACTTGCCCAGAATGATGAAGTGACATGGTTGGGATGTATGTCCCCTCCTCATCTCATGTTGAAATGTGATCCCCAGTGTTGGAGGCGGGGCCTGGTGGGAGGCGTTTGGATCATGGGGGCGGATCCCTCAGGAATGGCTTCTGCCCTCCCCGTGGTCACGGGCGGTAATGAGTTCACATGAGAGCTCATTGTTTAAAAGAACTTAGGACCTCCCTCTCCTCTCTCACTCCCTCTTTCACCAGGTGATATACCTGTTTCTCCCTTCACCCTTTGCCACAATTGAAAGCTTCCTGGGGCCCTCACCAGAAGCAGTTGCCAGCACCACACTTCCTGAACAGACTTTAGAACCATGAGCCAAAATAAACCTCTTTTCTTTATAAATTACACAGCCTCAGGTATTCCTTTACAGCCATGCAAATGGATTAACATACACAGCTACTAGAAGACAGAGGAAGGATCTGGATTGAAGGCTTCAGCTTCCATATTCCATGTGCTTTCTGCCCCTTCAACTCAAATTACCATTTCTGATGACACTCCTTTAAATGTACATAATAAAAATGGCTCATCCCTGGAGAAGGAGCCACAGAGGTCTCCACGCTATTTGGGAGCTTGCTCGGCTTCATCTTGGCTTCAGAGAGAGCCAAAGCGGAACACACACTCCACCCAATGGGCAGGGGCCGTGCTCATCCTCACTTAATTACAGGTAGTCAGCATGGACTCACCAAAGAAAAACCACGCGTGGCTGATCTGATAGAATTTTTCAAGGAAACAGCACTGAGTCAACAGGAGGAAGCCTGGCTATAATTTACTTGGACTTCAACAAAGCTTTTGATATAGTAGCACACAAAAGACTAATATTCTAGGTCAGCAAGTATGTAATGGCGAGGGAGCTGCTTGAATGTGTAAGGAACTTGTCAAGCTCTTCAAGATAGAGCGGATAAGAGTCAGAGCAAACAGGCCGGAGAAGGGAAGATGTGACAGAATTCTGCCGATACCAGCACTCCGGAGGGCTTTGTTCATTTCCTGACTATTCTGTTCGCGATGTTTGAGTTAAGAGAAGGCCAGTTGGCTTTTTCCAAAGGCCTGGAGATTTAAGTTTAAATTTTTTAGTCCAAGAGTTAGTCCAGAGGTGCTCGTGGGTCAGGGAGGGGTTTTATTTGGTAGCTGGAGCTGAAGCAGCAATTTCCACTGAAGTTGCCTAAGGGAATTTAGATTCTTCTGAGGATTTGAAGTCATCCAAGCCTCAGAATGTTCGAGCTTTGGTTTTACTGTCAGTATTTCTTTACCCGTCTAGTCATCATTTTCTAATTTCTCTTGAGGAGCCCCATTCTCTCACACCCTCAGGTCACATAGCCCATATTAGGCTCAATCCTCAGCCCTAAAGTGGGGAGCAGAACCCCAAACTGACGTGTGCAGAACCTTGTGCTCCCCAGGGCTCTGTGACTGGATTGGGGTGGACGCGTGACTCAGGGCCTGGGGTCATGGTGCCAGGACTGGCTCCTCCACAGATGTTGCCTGACCGGACAGCCAGCCTCCTAGGGGTAGGAGGATTGAGGAAAAGGTGCCAGTGGGTGCCTCAGCCACACCTGGGGAGAGACAGGCTGGGAAGGAGGCAGGCGCAGGAGCCCGGCAGACATGCACCTGAGCCTCTGGACATCTTGTGAGTGGAGATCTCCTTCCTGTTGAGGCCGACTTGGGTGGGGCTTTCTTTGGTTTGCAACACAAAGAATCCTGACCGGCCGGGCTCAGTGGCTCACGCCTGTAATCCCAGCACTTTGGGGGGCCAAGGTGGGCAGACCACCTGATGTTAGGAGTTTGAGACCAGCCTGACCAACATGGAGAAATGCTGTCTCTACTAAAAATACAAAAAAATTAGCTGGGCATGGTGGCACATGCCTGTAATGCCAGCTACTCAGGAGGCTGAGGTGGGAGAATCGCTTGAACTTGGGAGGCAGAGGTTGCAGTGAGCCTAGACCGCACCATTGCACTCCAGTCTGGGCAACAAGAGTAAAACTGCATCTCAAAAAAAAAAAAAAAAAAAAAAAAAAAACACAAAAAAAAAAAAAAAAAAAAAAAAAAAAGAATCCTGACTGAAGCAAACATCCTCTCAATCCCACAGTTTATGTATCACTGTCAAGTTTTTAGACACAGAACCCTTTGCTCCAGAATGTAATATAGAAACACAAAATGGGCACTGCTCTGAATGAAGCAGAGATGAGACCCTGATTGCTGCAGCCCCAGTCATGGTCAGCCCTGCCCAGCCTCAGGGATCACGCCTAGAAGTCTTTGGAGAATTCAGATACCTCTCCAGACCAGTATATCCATTTAGAGTTCAAAGAAATGGAGGCCCACACAGGATTGGCAACTTGCCAGGGCTCACAAACACAGTTTGAACCAGAGCTGGAGGATTCTTTATGTTCCAAATCTATTCTTTTCCATATCAAAATGGATTGCTTTTTTTTTTCTCCCAAATATACAAATATGGGGGTCATATCCACAAACCCTGTAAGATTCTGCTTCTGTTTGCAATAACATTAATTGATCATCAAGTATAAATTGGATTTTGTCCTATGAATATGTGCACCTGATCCATTTTTCTTTCTTCTTAATCAGTATCATCATTTTCTTTGAGATTGTCGCTGAGACTGGAGTGCAGTGGTGTGATCCTAGCTCATGCACTTTTCAATTCTGGGTTCAAACAATCCTCCTGACTCAGCCTCCCAAGGAGCTGGGACCGCAGGATCATCACCATCATTTAAATAATTATCTTTGTTCAGTGCGCCAGTGATGTGCTACACTCTGCTGAGTATCTTGCCAGTGGTATCAGGTAGCATCTTCATAAAGTCATTCTAAATATTAGCTGCTATCATCAGCCCCAATTTATAAACGGGCAAACGGAGGCTTACGGAATTCAGATTCATTTGATCCGCAGGTGTTTTGCCAGTGCCTGTGACGTGGCAGCAACTGTGCTCAGCCTTGAGAACAGGATCCAAAGACAGTGACACTCATTTCCCCCCATGGATGACAGGGGCTAGCCTGGCTGGAGAGTAGGGAAAAAGGGGAGTGAGTCATGACCACTGCTGGGGAGATGGAGAGGGTGAGATTATCTGGGGGCTTTGATCCATGGAGAATCGTGTATGGGTTTAAGAGAAGGTGGTAACAAGAATTGCACTTTAGATAGACAACTTGGAAAAATTTGAGATGGCAGAGATGCAGTGTACCAGAGGGATTTGAGAAATACAGCCTCTAAGATATGGGGAACTTTGCTTGAGGGGGATGAAGATGTTCTTTTCCATAACGGAATGGACTGCTTTTCTTCCTCCCAAATATACAAATATGGGGGTCATAACCACAAAGCCTCTAAGATTCTGCTTCTGCTTGCAATAACATTAATTGATCACAATGGATCATAATATTAATTGACCAAGGGTGATGGCTAGTGTTTGAGCTAACCCAGCAGATGGGGCATGACACCAGTCACCCACGTGGAGACCACAGGCAGAGATCCTGTAGGGGAGATCATAATTTCAGCTTGGGTGTATCGAATTTGAGAGAGACTTGAAAGCTAGAGTGGTTGACTGTTTTGTTGAAGAGATCTGGTTGAGAGTAATCTCCTGGGAGCCTTCAGTTAATATGTAGCAATTTGAAGCATCGAAGTAGATGAGAACTTCTAGAAAAGAAAGAGTAACAGTAGGGTAAATACAAATAAAGTCAGAGTAGGACAAATAAGAACTAGAGAGTAAGAACAGAACCCTGAGAATGCCCACATTGGAAAGCCAGGTGGACAGGCACGAGGAAGGCAGATTGGGGGTGTGGTCCATGCTGGGGCTGTGTTGACATTGATGGCCCAGGAAGCAAGAGGCATGTTAGCCAAGAAATAGCGGTAATTGGTGCAGTGGAGTCAAGGGTGAATACAAATGGAGACATGGATAAGACATGGCTGGCGGGGAGAGGGAAGTGGGGGGAGGGAGTCCTGGGGGTTTTGCTTGTTTTTTATTGATGAGAAGGAAGCATACTTAAGAGCTGAAAGAAAGAATGGCAACTGAGAGGTTGAGGTTATAAAAGGGAATAAAGTGTCCTCTCTTATCCCACCCTCCTAGTCCTGCAAGTTGGTAGGTACTTGTGAGGCAATGTACTGGGAGAAGAGGGAAGAGCATGGATCTTGGGGTCAAAGGGCCTTTTCCCCCACCTTTACTTGGCCCCCTACCTGCAGGTGACCACTGGCAGGTGACCACTGGTACATCCTCCAGGCTGTCTCAGCTTCAGCTTCTTCACCTGTAGGTGGGGATGACGAAAACAGTACCTGTCATGCAGAATTGTTGGGAGGATTGATAATTCAGGTGTTTATACACGTAATGTACTTAGAGAAGTGTCTGCCTCTTTTCACTTGATATCCAGTACTATGTAAGATAGAAGATGCATGTCTTCTATATTCTGTATTTCTCATTTCTTTTGTGTGCAGTCTTTGATTCTTACAATAGAAGGAACATGTAGAATGTATATTTTTATGTTCATGTCAGCACCAGTATTTAGAATTGCTACCAACCTCATTTCGTTCAACATAAGAAGAGGTGAAGTCTCTCATTTACTTGAAGATATTTTACAAAATACCAATTGCTCTATATTCCTTTAGAGAAAGATTATAGTTATTAATATTGATATATCTGATAATATTTTTCTTAAGTCTTCAGTGAGTCCTTTTACTATAGATTCATGGCAGCTAATTAATACCAACTGATTTAGAGGCTTCCTTTCTCCAATTAGAAAATAAAATATAAAACAGCTTTCAACAATGTAAGAAAAAAGGGATGGGAATAAAGTGTAATTGAGATCTTAGTTTCCTGGGAAAGCGTGGGTTCAGAACAATGATGGGAGAGTTGACCTCAGCCTAAGGAGGGTCTGCCCTTTCCCCACAGCAGAAGAGGAGGAAAGGGAGTGCCAATGGGTTAGAAGAATCACCCATGGTCGGCCAGCCGGAAAGTAGCAGGGGCTAACCTCACTCTCTGCCTGTTCTCACAAGAATGTCACTCTCGAGATAGCTACATTAATTGTCATTTATCAGCCTTGTAACTTTGAGTGAAAATAGTTCCTAAAAACTTTTTTGGGACATGAGCCTCCTGGTAATATTTGCTGTTTACTTGAGGACTTGGGTACTGGATTTTAAGCCAACACATTAGCGTAGCCCCTTGACTATTGGTCAGAGAAATCAGGCTTTACAGAACCTTTGCAAATTTAGATTTCCAGGCACCAGCATAGGGAACAGTGATGAGGAAGGTTGGCAGGTGAACCAACAGATGTTGTCTACTTTAAAATCTCCCTGTTTTGTTTATTGTTTGGTTAGGTTTGGGAACAATAGAGTTAAGATGTTATTGATAATATGTGGCATTTGAGGTGGGTCCCTGGGTAGCCAGGTCTACACAAATAGAATAATCAATTATCTCTATAGCAGGTCCAGGATTCCAGGTGTTTGCAGATATTGATTGGCCATGGAGTTCTGAACTGACTATAAACTAGACGTTGTCAACCCTGGCCTCATATTAGAATCACCTGGGGAGGTTTTATTAGCTACATTCAGGACAAGTTGAATTTGAATCTCTGGGTGAGGGCTTCACTATTTTTTAACTGCTTTACTGAGCTATAATTTATATATCATAAAGTTCACCTGCTTTAATTATACAATTCAATGGTTTATAGCATAACTATTATAGAATTGTGCAACCATCATCATGATTACATTTTCATCCTTCCCAAAAGCTTCCTAGGTGATCCCAGTGTGTAGCCAGGGTTGAGACCTGCAGTGAAAATGTTATTTCTTTATGCTTTAACCATACATTGCATGTGTGATGATGGACAATAGTCAGGGCCTACTGATGCCACGTGCCTGTGTTCTGAAACTCTTGGTGGTTGAAGGAGACCAATAAAAGTTTACAAATAAACTAATAGAACTCAAAGTCCATCTCATAGTCCCTATCTTAGTACATTTATTCATTCCAATAATATTTTACTAACTTATACATATATGTAATACATGTGTGTTTGTGTGTGTGTGTGTATATATATAAAATGTGTATGTATGTGTGTATGTATGTGTCACTCATTATTTATTGACCCTGCAATAAGTCCCAGGAATTCACTAAGGAGCAGTAATTGGAGTTTTCAGTAACAGGAATCATGAAAACTCCAAGAGGTCCTGAATTATTGCCTATTTTGTTGTGTAAAGTGGCCTATGAAGTGCTCTGTACTGTTTATATGTTTTTCAAAAACAAATCCTCTTTTAAAAACGTAAATCATTGTATCTTAAAAATTTATTTTAAATTTGTTTAGGAACTCTTAGAGTTTTCGATAATAGGAACTGTGAGCCCAATATCGTTTATCTTCTCATAGAACACAATATACACAGACAATCGGAGTATACAGGATCACATAAGTATAGCTTGAAAGTTACAATGGAAGGTTTGATTTTTTTGGTTACAGTTGATAAAGATATTGCCCACATTTATCAGATGTTTTGCTCATCATAGCAATGGCATACATACTGAACATATATATTGAAAAGTCTGTATGGGTTTAACCGGTCTGGGCCATAATTCCAAAAGATGCAACCTTGAACATCATAATCTTGAGTGTTGAAACCCTGAAAAGTCAAAAACCCCTAAGGTCTATCATCCTGAAAATTACACACCTGAAAGATCAAAATCCTCAAAATATAATTCTGAAAAAAAAAGTAAACTAAATCTTTTAAAAACCATTTATTTACATTTTTAAAAGGGGATATTTTTGGGAAACATAAAAACAGGACAGAATACTTCATGGGCCACTTTATGCAAAAAAAAGTCGGCAATAATAACGTATTTTTGCAAGCATAAACACTCAGTTATGCTAAAGACATTCACATGGGTATAACAGTCATGAGCAGGCAAGCTCTGTTCGTAAAGAAATAGATCAAAAAGTGAGATATATAAATGTATATTACTACGATTGGTGATTGCATGAACCAAGGTTCATGACGGCGGTTATCTGAAATACCATGACAGACAACCTGTGTCTTTTGAGGAGATTGATCAAAAACTGTGATGAGTTACCATCACGTGCAGATGGCCAAAGAAATGTTAAAGAAATGTCAAGCAATATTATCTTTCACAAATGTAAATGTACAAAAAGACATCTCTTATTATTTAAAAAGACATCTCTTTATTAATTAATTGAAATTAATTAATTCCACACACATGGACAATGCTAACATACAAAGTCTTTGTGATAAGGCACTTTCACGGAGTCAATTTGCAAAAATGCAAAATATGAATTAGAACTCTCTAAAAGTCTTTACACAATTTCTACCTTCAGTATTGGAAATGATGCAAAGATGAGATACGGAGCATAGTGGAGCATATTGGGTTGGTGCTCTGTGTGAAAGGGAATTAGTCAGACATAACTTAATAATTTGGCAGGAAATATTTCTTGTATTTTTCACCTGCATTTTCACTTCTATGATCTTCCAAAACGTGGTGCACTTGTATTTGAAGAGTGGTTGTGATCTACACATTTTATAAGGATGTGCTGTCCATTGGGAAGCCTGGTTATTGCATGGGCATTGCAATTAAGACAGACTTCCTGCTTTTGCAGCATCAATAATAATTAGCTTTTAATATTTTATCTTTCACCTTAGGTAGCCTCATACACTTATCACAGCCTTTTTCAAGGGAACAATTTCACAGATTTCTTCCAATGTGTTGTGAGGGATACAGTAAGAAGGGCGGATATTCAACTTCCCCAACACCAGATTAGCCACGGTTCCCAGAGAGATGATACTGACAAGATATGTATATGGATATAGATTAGAGAGGAGATTTACTAGGAGAATTGGCTCATATGGTGGCTGAAAAATTCCATGACAAGCTGTTTGCAAGCTGGAGACTCTGGGATAGTGGTTTGCAAGATGGAGACCCTGGTTCAGTCAGGCTTCATGACCAGGAATGCTGGAGGCCTGAAGGCCTCATAACCAGGAAAGCCAATGGTATGACTCTCAGCCCAAGGCAGAAAGCCTCAGGTCCTGGGGATGCTGGTACAAATCCCATGATCCAACAACCCAAATCCGAAGGCCAGTAACCCTGGAGTTGTGATGTCCAAGGCAGCAGAAGAAAAGTCTGTCCCAGCTCTCAGGCAGAGAGACCCATCCGCTCTCTTGCCTTGCACCTTTGTTCTCTCCAGGTCTCCGGCAGATTGGGACAATGCCCACCAACAATGAGTGCAGATCTTTTTCTTAGTCAGACCACTCAGACCTCATACTCCAGTCTCCTCTGGAAACACCCTCACAGACACACCTCAAATAATGCTTTACTGGGTTTCTAGGCATTACTTATTCCAGTCAAGTTGACCCCTGAAATAAAACCTACAAGTCTACCCCTTATTGGCCTGGCTCCCACATACCCTTCCTTAAATCAAACTCAATTTCCAAATAAAGACAACAACAAATTGTCTTTAAAACAGTAAAACAGTAGTTTCGCTAACATGACGCAGCTAACACAACACGGTGAACCTGCATACAAACCAAACAAACCAATCCCTTCTGCACGATTCAACGTTCTGAATTTCACCATGTGAGACTGCAATCTTTCAGGTTGGTGATTTGGAAGGGTTTTAGATGTTCGGGATTTTAGATTCTAGGGATTTAAAATTTTCAGGATTTCAACATTTGAGATGATGGCATTTGGGATTGTGTCCTTCAAGGTTCTGATGGCACTGGAACTGAATGTGCTGAAGACCAGAGTGCCACAAAATAAGACTTAAGTCTGCTGACTTAAAATAAGACACACCTATTGTAGAATCTGGAGACGGAAATCAGGTATATATACAATTTAGCAAGTGCCAGGCACTGGGTGGAATCTGCAGCAGAAAAAAAACAATGGTACTCATGGCTTGTAATTGTCATCATAAATTTAACTGTGAGATGGTCAAAACAGCAGTGTGTGTTGCCTGGATTGGAGGTGAGACTAAATGAAAGTCTGGGCTTGACTTGTGTCTTTCCTGGGTACTAGAAGACTTGAGAAATTCAAATGTAAGAATGGGAATTCAAACACATTTGTCTTTTCTAATTGCTACACATGTAGGAATGCACATTTGAGATGCAGACAGAAATACAACCTTATTCAGTGTTAAGATCGCCTTCCCCACTACCCCGACCATGAGCCCATTCCAGCCCCAAATGGCTGTTTCTGTCTTGTGAAGTCTTTCATGCCGGTTAGTGACTGATACCTGTGGACACAGTATTCACAAGCCAAGATGGGGGCTTGGTTCACATGCTTGGGAATAAAGGAAGAGACTTTTGAGCCAATTCTATGATTTAGATACCTGGAAACTGTTCCTCGGTAATAAAAGACTCAATTCTGTACTCATGTCAGAATGATCTCTTGAAACCATACCCCTACTTCTGTTAGAGTCCTATAATCTGGTTGAGAACAATTGTCATGAAAACACCAAGTCATTCCCTGCAGCCCCCAGCCTGCTCTCAGCTGGGACCGCTCCTGTCCCATGGAGCCTATCACGCTCATGGGAACAGCAAGGGAGATGTGGGCCTGGGTAGGGGAGAATACAGGTGAGGTGGAGAACCATGGCTTGGTATATTTCCCTTGATTGTCTTCTGGGAGAAATGACCAGCAGCCGGGCAGCTTGTGCAGCTAGAAATCCAGAAATGATTCATGTTAATTAGGAGCCATCATTTTTCAGTAGAGCAACCCAACAAATATGATGACTAAATAAATCTGTGTGCTTCAATGACAATGGCAGCATTTAATCTGAAGAGGCACAGCTCCACGTGGGCACCTCCTGGGGAGAAAGCAGATTCTGATTTCAAGGGAAGAAGCACATTCTTTCTGCTGCCTGGCCCAGGGAGGGGAGGTTCTGAGGGTGGATGCTGCTGGGTATTTAGATGGATCTCATTCTCTGGATTACGCACTGGAGTCAATTGGGCATACTAATTATAACAACAACAACAACATTCACAAAAATAATAATATCGGAATGTGTATTCCCCACATTTTATGTGCCAGAAACTGAGATTGAGACTATGACATGCATTAGTTCATGAAATACTCACAGCAATATATCAGCAGTAAGTATTACTATTATCATCCCTAATTTCCAGAAGGGGTGTTGAGACTCAGAGATATTAAGCGACTTGCCCAAACACACCAAAGACACTAAGAGCCAGGACTGAAATTTGAATGAACACAGAAGCATCAGCCATGAAACCTCTGCTCTTCATGACACTAGGAAGGGGATTGCAGATGGATAGCCAGGAGTTCCAGAAAATGCCTGAAGTTCTTCCACCAACAGGACTTTTCCCACTGCTGAGAAGCCAGAAGGATGTTGAATTGCTTTTGGCTGGGAAATTCTGTCCTCTGCTCTGAGACTTCTCTACCCTAAGCCCCAGGCAAAGAGAAGGGATGATAAGGCTGTCCCAGAGAGACAAGAGCAGGTGACTTGAAGATGCTGGAGTAAAAACCTGTGGAGAAGAAGCAAGAGAAGACGGGACACATCAAGAGATCCTGCGGCCACCACAGGTACCAGGTGTGTGGGTACAACCTGCTGGTGTGTATGGGAGCAAGACCGACAGGAGAAGAGTGGTTCTCTTCTTCCTTGGGAAGGAGACAGAGTCTCGCCTCCAAGAGTAGTTCTTTCCAAACCAAGCCTTTTCACAAGTGTGTCCTCACAGCTCTAGTCTTGACTGGTACACCCACGCCCATAAAGCTTTTCTGTTAAAAACTTTTAAGAAATGCTATATCTTCTATCCCCCCCTTGAATAATCCAAATGCAATTGTTATGCTAAAGACCCTAGGCAATCCCATTGTAAAAAGATTAATTTAACTTCAAGTAACACATAATTTACCAAGGACATTTGTTCATACATTTTAAAGTAAACCACAAACATCATTTCAGGGTTTCCACCCTAAGAAAGGCTCTGCCATTAGAGAGGGGTCAGTGGTATTGGTGATTCACAGGCCTGGAGGTCAGGAGCACAAAGATGCTCCTGACAGTGAAAGGAAAGCTTCCAGCCACTGGCCAAAGGAGAACAGTGAAAGTTAAAACTTCACATGGCCAGTATTTCTCTTTCTATTCATCAAGTTAGAGGCGAATATAGTTTGCTAGTATGCTGAATTTCCTTATGTAAGAAACAGAATTGCCTTTGACCTTAGAGTGCATTTTCCTCTGCCCTCTCTCTCTTTAATATGCAAAATGTATGTAATACGGAAATATGTTTTGTTTCTGATGCGGAACACCTGGAGAGCTCTTGAACGCTGTCCTTGGTTCTAAGGGTTTGAGAGCTGTCCTTGGTCCTGAGATGGGCAAGGCCATTTTCTGAACAGCTCCTGTGATATTTGAAATAGCTCTTCTAGTCATGTGAGGCCTCATATTCCAAGAATTTACAGAAAGAATAAAACATTTCTGCTCAATAAGGGGAAGATTGCTTCCACAGTCTTCTAAGTAGTGTCCCTTCTCAAATAGAGCACTGCCTTTTAGCTCTGAGCTCTCTGACAGGCTTGGCTGTACCCACAAAGAAAGCCTAGATCTAAATATGGGGGAAGAGGCTGGATTACCCTGCATAAAAAATCAGAGTGTGCATTCTTGCAACTTGATTTATTTCTCAGTCCCTCTAAATACTAATGAAACTCTACCATACACACAAAATGCCTCCTTTGGGTGGGGAGAGGGTTGGAGATGGCAGGAATGACTGGCTTTGGCTTCTGGATCAGTGTAGTAGTCCAGAGAAGCACCATGTGCAGAACTGTCAGAGGGTCATGTGTCATGGAAATTATGGTCCTGAGGAAGATATGACTATGGAAATGGAAGCCCCCAGGCCCCCTTTCTAGGAAAGATGTAAACTTCCATAGTAGACTGGAATCTATCAGTACATGCATCTTGATTCTAAGAGCAGGGGTGGGCAGGGTAGCAGGGACACCGAATCAGACCTTGGAATTGAGCTCAACAAGCTCCCTTTACTATTCCCTCCGCTGATGCACATGAGAGGAAATGCACTGATGGGATAATGGGATTGGATTATTAGAATAATGTAATGGAAAGACTTCAGAAATACTAGTATTCCTTTTATGAGCTGGGCTCAAATGGTTGCATTGCCCAGCCTGAGTTTGTAGCTAATGAAATTTGTTAAGAGAGTCGGAACCAGTAAGACATCGTATTATCCTATTACCTCCACCAAAATGTAAGTTGCATCATTGCTGTTATAATTTGGATGGGAGGGAGTCCACGTGCCACTGTGTGGCACTTTTGTAAGGCAAAAATGAGGAAGGTCTGGACACCTTTACTCTAGGGATGCAAACGACCTGCGTGTTTAAAGTTGAAACCAGTAAAATCCAACCATGTGAGAGCAAAACCTTGAATAATGTCACCAAACATGGAGAATGGGCTGAATTTTAGGAAAATCCAGGATTACAAACCCCACTGCCACCCTGAACCAACCAAAAGTTTATGTGGATGCAATCAGCCCTTTAAAAGGTGGAAAACCCCAGCTCTTATAATTCACTGTTCTTGACCACAATCCTTTCTGGAGAACAGCTACACAGAGACCTCAAAGTGATGTTACTCAAAAAAAAAATACTTAATATTTCGAATCCTCACTTTGTTATACACAAAAACTGCACTGTGTAGATAACTTCAGTTGGATCCAAATTCCAATTTGAAAACCCTACATAAAATGCACTCCCAAGAATACATAATTAGACAACGTTTATTACGGCAGCCTGGGTGCTTAAAGTGTTGAATATGGGTTGATCTTGGATAGATTTAAAACACCACCTGTTCACTTCTGTTAAAAAATATATTGTAATTGTAATTTCTGTTTCACCGAAGTACTTAATCCTCATGTATTTAGTTTCATATTTTGAATATGTAGTTGGTTTCAGAATACCTCCCAAATGTTAGAACCAGCAGGCGGCTCCTTTACTGAAAACGTCTGGGTGTCTCTGAAATGCGTCTTCCAGAACAGGCCTGCGGCTCGTAGAGGGCTTCCTGGCCAGGAAACCATTGCTAGTGAAGTCATCAGGACCAACTCAGGACCAGGGAATCCTCTCTGCCCTGCAAGGGAAAAGGCTACCCCAAGGGGTATGGGCCTAGAGCTGGCCAGGCTTTTGATGGCCTGGATTCATAGAGGCCAGAGGTAATTGACCCCTTAAAATTATACATTGTGTGCACATTTCAAAATATTACTCTGTATCCCATAAATACGTGCAAATATTGTGTTCCAAAAATAAATGAAGTAATAATAATCAAATAAATAATAAAAAGGGGAAAAAGGATGCTGACTTCTCCAAAATAGAGAGGTTCTGTGGAAGCCATACCTTCTACTTTCTCAGTTCAGTGTTTCCTGGGGCCACCAGGGTGGGTGAGGACAGGAATCAAAACAAGGGAAAAGATGCTGGTGACTAATTTTGTTCTCACCCTGTCTCTTCTACCAGGTTTCACGCTTCTTGAATGAAGGCCATTAGGTGATTGAAAGATACCTAGTTCAACACTTTGTCACTAAAACCAGAGTCATGGGGTCATCTCCAGGGTTACATAGGGAGGCATCTTAGCTAAGAGCTCAAGATTTGGGGATAAGGTATCCGGATTCTGCCTCCCAGAGGACACTTGTCAACGTCTGGAGACTTGGTTGTCACAACCAGGGGATACTACTGGCATCGATCACCTGGGGAGAGGCCGGGGCCTCTGCTATCCACCCTGTGATGCTCACACATCACAAAGAACAACCTGCCTCAAATGTCCATGATGCCAGGTCTTCTGAGAAACCCTGTGCCAGCCATAAAACCTAGCACAATTCATTCAACTTCCTTTGAGCTTCTGATTTTGTGTGTGTAACAGGGAATATCAATGGTACCGCTGCGTTATCCAGAGGCCTGGCAGAATTAGATAACAAATGGGAAGTGTTCATGAATTGCCAGCTAGCCTTGCTTCCCTTCTGCCTTCCCCCATTTAAACAGCCACCTTTGCAAACCTCTCCCAGTGGCTCTCCCTTTGACTCAAGGTTAGCTGCTACAGTCAGGCCCTTATTAGGGCACAGGTGGTCTGGGGCAACTGTCCAGAGAAGGAATGCCAGGGTCTCTTTCCATGGCATTCCCAGAGAGATCTTAGCTATCAGCCCGGGTGTGATTGCACCCTTCCCGCTCCCCTGCAGAATCAGGAGGGGCCACTGCTGGCAGGAAAACAACAGACATCTGTTGTGGCTTCCCATTCTGGCTCCATGATCAGCTGGGGGAGGACAAATCCCTCACCCCGTCCTCACCTCCTTTCCTCCTTTGTATAATGAGCATCCCCACAGTGCCGACCTCAGAGGGCTGTTTTATAAGGTCTTCAATGGGTTCATCTTTGTAAAGTGCTTGGAGCTGTGCTTGACACAAAATTAGCACCATATGCTTGTGAAATAATGCCCACCAATGTGTCAGAGATCACCAGGGGGGAGAAATGGCCACGGCATCAAGCCAGCAAGACCAGGAACTGGTCATAGGCAACTAAAAGGAGGGGGCAGTGAAGGGGGATCAGGTGTGTCCACTGTGGATCAGCTACACATCACCGAAGACACCAGACAGCAGAGTCCACCAGCCCAGGCCCCGAGGGACCCCTGGGGAGGCTCCAAGAAAGTGGGCTGCGTGTGGAGGCCCACACAGGTCACCTCCAGGCTGCCTCAGCACTTTTAAAACTGATTGACTTTTATTTCCCTCTAGAGACTGCAAATGCTGGGTTGCAGAAAAAGGAATCAGAATTAAACAGAAATGGAAGGAGTTTAAGGTAGATTTAGGATACTATCTTTACAGGTCAGCCGGCTAGCAACAGGATTAAAGAAAGTTTTGTGGGAAGGCAAAAATCATAATTTCAGGTTCCTCAAATGGGCCCATTTATCTATAAATGAAAAAATCCCTTAAAGTGGAATATTCTATAATAGCATACTTAAAATACTTCTAAAGGTAGTCATTTTATACGGAATTTATCTTGACATTACGTTAAGCATATATCCTAAGGTTAATTCACACATTTTAAGAGGTTGGATTATGGATCAAAATGTGGAAAGGAATGGAGGGGTAATGTTTTTCACTGGACACTCACAACAGAAGCAGCCGCGGGAAGGAGAACTGCATTTTCAGTGCCATGAGAACAATTTGAAAATGATTAGTTCTAGTTCCAGATCTGCCTACAATAACAAGAGGGGAAAAAACATCCCTTTTGTAAAAGGTCTGAGCGTAGTGTCCAAATTCCATTTTATAACCTTAAATATAAAAATTGATTTGATTCACATCTAATGTTTTAGCGTAACTAACAGCTTTTGGTGTTTGGGTAGGCATTTATTTACCAAAGGGTTAGCAGCAACATCTTTGAGATTGCTGTGTGCCTGTGAGGGGTGAAAAGTGTGGAATTACTCCTAACCAAAGGTTCAAGTTCCCAATTTTTGTTCCCAATCAAAAAGTGTTTGTAAGACACCCAAGCAGTCCAAAAAAAGAAACACCAATAGATTGTCCAGGTGTTTGGATGAATGTAAAGGTCGCCCCTGGTTTGCTGGTATTAACTGAGTCTCTATTTGGAGACAAACACCTTGCTAGCGGTTGTGGGTACAGAGAAGAACAAAACAGATACCCCTGTGGAGCTTGGCTGCCCGTAGGGGAAGACAGTCCAGAAATAATAATATCTTGAACAGAAACACTTTATATCATGTGCTAGAAAATGATAAAGGTCAGAAAAAATATATAGCAGGGCAACAGAAATCAGGAGGTCTGGGGAGAGACTAAGAGAGGAGGCTGGTCACCATTTTAAACAACACAATCTCCACAGGGCACATTTGAAGGTGAAAATTTGCGCAAACATTTGGAGAGGACTTGGAAGTGAGTTATGTGGTTATTTGGGGGAGGAGTGTTCCCAGCAAGAGGGAATAGCCAGGGACCCTAGAAATGGAGGGGGGAAAAAGATAAGAGAAAGGCAGCTCCCAAAACATTTTAACTCTTCAGACTGAGTGGTGATTTCTCAGTGATTAATTTTTTTCAGATACCTTTAGGGCCACCAAGTTTGGCCACTCTTAAAAAGCAAAGTGGCTAAATATCCCCTGCGGAGCTAGATTTGCATACAATCCTTAATTTTAGAAAATTAAAATCCAATGACAATCAAAAATAAAAATTTAATGCCCAGAACTGTAAGTATACTGTTCTTCAATTATTTGGGTTGTTAATGTAGCTAATCTGTCTTTTAAATTTGAAGCTATCGAAATTTGTAAAATATTTATAAGCAAGTGAAGAAATGCCACACACAGACAGTGTTGAATAATAAATCATTTAAATAAGAAAATGGAAATGTCATTTAGCATTTCCGTCATTTGCTTTCAGTTGAGCATGCCAACATTACAGGCCAGCAAGATGGCAGACTTAATTAAGTGCATGTAAAAGAGATAGGAGTGTTTTCTATGAAAGCTATGTAAATGTGAAAACAGGCACAGATAATGATGTGCGCTCATACATTCTGTTTCTAAATAGTTTTTAAAGTAGGGTAAATGTGGGAGGTATACTTGTAAAGTCTTTGCTGTAGATTTTAGATGCTTCTACCACTGTTAGTTAAACAGACTCTGGAATATGACTGATGAATCATTTGATGCCAGATACTTCTCAGTAGCAATGATGATAAGCAGTCATCAGTCACCTTTGGAGGCTGCATTATGACTGTGCCACACTTTTCACTGGAACTTGATGATTCATACCTATTTCATAGCACAGAGAACATTTATAATCTAAAAGCAATAACAGATTTGGGATATTCAAACTAAATTTTGTATTTTCCTGAGGCAAATAAATTTATAGGAAATATAATTATTTATAACCTTGGTTACATGCTGCAATAAATATTAGAATTGAACAAGCTTGGGAGAAATTGTCAATTACTCAAATAAATTTCTGTGAGGTATGTATTTTTAAAAGCAACTAAGTTCACTGTGCTTATAAAGCTGAGACATTTTGTGGCCATTTATGGATGATGATTAAGCACTTTAAGAAGCCATGTGGGCTTACTTTCTAATAGATGATGCAAATGCATGGAGCAACCCTGAGTCATAATTATGCACTGAACTGTCGATGAGTCATCGATGCCTATGCTCTTCCTTAGCCCACCCATTTAGAAGGATCCCATTGTGCCTTTTCTATGGAATGAGTTTGCACAGACATTCTCTAGCAAAAATTCAGTGTTTTGTCCAAAATCCCTAAATCCTACAGAGATTAACAGAATCTCTGAAAGGCTGGGTTCTATATAATAATTCATGTGTCCATACACATATTTTACAGAATCAATGGGGTTGCACATGTGTATAGAGCAACTGTCATTGCTTAGTTTGCAAATGGACTAGAAACACTGATGAGTCAGTGTGTTTCAAGATAAAAACCCACAGTTATAGAGATTAGGGTTGACTTGCCGAATTTCTAGGGCCACACACAGCAGGTGCGCCATAGGCTCATGATATACACTGAAAACTCCAGACTGCCAGTCAGTCCACAGCTCACCAAAATGCCAATTATACATATTTCCCACACATAGAAGCTTATTTTCATGTCGGTGGTTAAAATCCTCATTTTTCAGCTGAGTATTTTGGCTTCATGCAGAAACTATTAGAAGGATAGAAAAATGATCTGGACATCCATCTGTCCATAGATGTTCAGCTAAGCCTGTGTAGAGACTGCCCTGTTCTCGGTCTTCTTCCAATGAACATTTAGTTTCCTGATTGAAGGGTTCTAACCTTGTTGCCCAGGACTTTTCTCTTCTTCATAGTTGCACATTTCTCTTCTTCACAGTTGAAAAAGCATCTTGTACCTGCCCTCGATGCCTTTCCATGTAGACATGGCTTTTACACATGGCTTTGTTTCCTCAATTAAAAGTCTTGTCTACAGACCTGGCTACTTCACCCGATGTCACACACAACACAAGAGCTACCACATCAAACACAGGAACACTAATCACTGATAACTATTTTCAACTAGAGTAAGTGATGATTTTCCTGCTGTGCTGATGAAAATTCAATTTCTTATCTAAAATTCATCTAAATGGCTTGCCCGTGAATTAACAATTCTGAATGCTAACAGAGATGCTGGATTTTATCATCTTTCAGCTTCAAGATCTGGTAAATGTAATTGGAGTTGACAAGGTCTGCATAGACTTTCCCCTACTTCCCAGTTTCTCATCTATAATCTGTAGAAATGCCTGACTACATACACACACACACATGTGTGTGTATAAGTGTGTATCAATGGGAACTAAAAGCATCCAAAACAGAATATTTGCAACAAAACCACTTTCATCACACTTACAGTCTAACAAGGTGGATGGATGATATACAACCAAACTTGCAAATGCTCAAATAAGCGCAAAGTGTACTGAGTTCTAGCAAGGAAAATAAAACCAAAGCATAACCTATGATCTAACAGATTGTAGGTTCTTTTGGGGTAGACTGGTCTGGGAAGGGGACTCTGAGGAGGTAGCATTTAAACCAAGACTGGACAATGAAGACTCAGTTCCATGAAGAGACAGTAACAGTATCTCAGATGCAGGTAATTGCAAAGAGAAAGGCTTTGATAATGGAAAGAGATCTAAAGCCACAGAATGGTTTAAGGAAAAGCTCTTAGAGAAGCACTCATAGGGAATGAACATAAGCCCACCTGACTGGTTTAAGTCCAAAGAAGTAGCCTTCTCCTACCGAAGGATCATTTGCCTTTTCTAGCTGCACACTCCCTTCAGATAAATTATGCCCCTGAATGCTTTCGGTCATTTCACAATATAAACGCTTTGGGCATTGCATAGATGGTGGAAAGCGAGGTGCTTCCTTCACAGCAGCTCTCCGAGTGTGTGCCCTTCCTGTGATCATGGCTGCTGGCAGTCACGTGCATAGGAAATGCCCACTGCCTGAAGATGCACCCAAAACATCCCAGGGAAGCAGTTCTGCAAACCACAGCACTCTTGCTGCAGAGGGGTAGGAAGTGGATGCAGTGTGCAGTGACATTAAAACACCCACGCATTCATCCAGATCCTCTCTTCAAGAAGCAGAGCCTAACTCTTCTCCCCTTCAGTGTGAGCTGGACTTACAGACTCACTTCTAAGAAACAGAACAAGCCACTGGGGACTTCTGGGACTAGATCACAAACTGCTGCTCCATGCAT
This sequence comes from Cebus imitator, assembly GCF_001604975.1. Lineage (NCBI taxonomy): Eukaryota > Metazoa > Chordata > Mammalia > Primates > Cebidae > Cebus > Cebus imitator. The sequence continues at coordinate 1,749,917 of NW_016107626.1, read as the reverse complement.
GCGCTGTCCCTCTCAGGTCAGTGTCTAGGGGAAGCCAGCTGCTGTTCCATGAGACTCCTCCAGCAGTCCTGTGCAGAGGCTCATATGGGGAAAACTGAGGCCTCCAGTCCGTATACAAGTGAGTGAGACTCATGCAAGCAGCTTCTCCAGCCCCAGTCACACCTTTAGATGACAGCGGCCCTGGCTGACAATTGGAACTCAGCCACTGAATGAAGACCCTCAGCCAGAACCAACTCACTAAACTGCTCCTAGACTCCCGGGTTTCAGAAACCGTATGTTGTTCTGACATTCTAAGGTTAGAAGGGATCATTTATGACATCTGGGAATCATTTATTACACAGCAAGAGATAATTAGTACGCATGCTATTGTACTTTTACAATGGCAGGTTGAACTTCACTATCTTTTGGAAATATGTTTATTTTTAAAACTCCCATCTATATTGTACACATCAGTATGTGCAGAATAATATGCAGAATGCAATTTGAATACACGTGTGTACATATTTATGAAGACGTGTATATTTAATAAGTGAATACATACATGCCCATTAAGTTAGCTACAACTTAATTTGAAGATACTGAGCCAACTACAAATTAAAATTAAGATGAATTTCTCTACTCAGGGCAGGTGACACAATTTCTCTAATCTATTTTTTCCCTAGCTGTAAATTGGTCTAAATTTCTAAGTTTTATAATTCGTTTCTAGGCATTATAATTTGCTTATCACCATACCTGGCACGTAGCAAGTAGTCATAGTAGTGGCACATCTTTGAAGTATCTTTGGCATCTTATTGGCTCAGCAACAAGACATTTACTCTCTCACTGTACCTCGTCTACCACAATAAACTCAAGGTTTTATTAATAATGACAGCCAGTAATTCTTTAAGGCTTAACATGGCATTCACTGTTCTAAGTGCTGCAAGAGTACTAATCCAACAGACAGAAGCTGCTAGTTTCATTACTCTCAATTTACAAATGAGGAAACTGAGGAATTACACATTTAAATAATTAGGCCATGTTCTTAGAGATTTGTAAGTGGCCAGATTCCAAGATGAGCAATTAGCAATCTAAATCCATGATCTTTCCCACAAATTCAGGCTTGCCTTGGTATAGGGAATGTAATTCCCACTTAGAATTCTGTAAGAATACCATTTTGCAGGTGTCCCTGCCCCAGGAAAGGTGGCCACACCCACATTACATCATCTGAGAGGCAAGGTGAGGCAGAGGGAGGGTCAGAGTTCCCCTTGGGGTCTCCATGAGTCTCAGGAGGTGGCAGCCATTCAGAAGTGATGCAGTGACAGGTGCGGGGTTAGCCACCCAGCCAGGCAGTGGACATGAACCCTAGCCAGACCCAAAGAAGCCCATGAAGTGGGCCAAGGGAAGGACTGCTAGGTTCTAGGAAGCTGAGCAAAATCAGCTGTGAGCTCTTTGGCTGTGGCCTCAGCAGTCAAAGAGGAGTGGGGACTGGACAGTGGTCTGGCCAAGTGCAAGAGACAGTACTTCCTTAGTCAGCTAAGACCCTGGGGTGGCCCAGGACTCACACATCCCTTGGCCGTGTCCCCTCCCCACTGCCAGGACCTCCTGTCCACCCAGACACCACCATGGGGAGAGGAAGGTGGAAGGCTCTGAACTCTGAAAACTGAGTGTCCTCATGAGAGGACCGCCAAGGCGGCTAGTGAACTGGGGACAGCAAAGTGAATGTTAATTGGAAAGTCCATTTCCTGCTAAGCAGGGGGTGAACAAGTTTAAATGATTCATATACAGATGCAAAAGCATGCACTCCTTCACACACCCTGGTTCCGGCTGAGTGGATCGTTGACCTTACTGAATAAGTGGTTTTGAGACTGATGAGGAGCAAAGTGCTAAATGGACAAAAGGTATTATCCAGTGGGGGTCTGATTCCTCCATATATCCTCAGTCCACAGTTCCTTACCCCACATTTCCTCACTGCGTTCATTTCCTGAACTCAGTGTGTTCAGTGACAAGGGATGATGTTTAGAAGACTCTTCTCTGGGACACCAAAGAGAGGATCTTGCTGATGCCTGTTTCAGACTTCAAGGCATTGCACACACCACCACCCCCCTCCAGCATACATTCTCTCCATCTTTAGCTTTGTAAGCCCAAACTAAAATTCTAGACCTCCTGACCAACAGAATGGCCCCACTCTTAGCCAAGGACATTCCAAAGTAAACCTGAAAAGGAGTTCAGGCCATGATAGAAAGCATGGGTTGGACATGCCTCACTATGCCCTCCTGTCTTTGGAATTCAGGCACAGCTGACCAACACCGACCTGAAAAAAGATCTAAAGGCTGACAAAACGGATTCTCTGTAGCAATAAAATATCAAATTCCAATGTGACTCTAGCATGGCATCCCATGACAGATGGCAGGCCCTAAAAGAAATCAGATTATTTTATGGCAAAATGTATTTCCTGGACATATTTTGAAATGGCCCTGCAAAGCTGTCTCTTGTGGGGAAAATCTACATTCTGTAGAGAATCCTCTTCCCTTTCCAGGTCTTTCCAGAACCAGAAGAGACTTAACTAAGAGTTTGACACCTTTTAGTTCTAATTAGAGTTCTAATAAGAGTTACCCTCTATTCTGTCTGAAGCCTGCTACCCAGAGGCTTCATCTACATAATCAAAGCCTTGGTTTCCACAGCCCATTATCTTAACCTAGATACTTTTTTTAAAATTGATTCCAGGTCTTCAGATAATAACTCTTTTCAGCAATCACCAATCAGAAGATCTTTGAATCTACCTAGGACCTGAAAGTTCCCTGCCCCACCTCCAGTTTAAGTTACTCTGCCTCTCCAAACTGAACCACCGTACAACTTACATGCATTGATTTACGTCTTCCTGTAACTTCAACCCCTCTAAAACGTATAAAATCAAGTTGTAACCCAGCTGCCTTGGACACACGTTCTCAGTACCTCCTGAGACAAGGCTCCTGGGGCTGTGTCACGGGCTTGGGTCACTCATATTTGGTTCAGAATAAATCTCTTTTACTATTTTACAGAGTTTGGTTTTTTCTGTTGATAGGTTAAAGCACTCCTCTCCATCCCAGGCACTGAGGTGCCACCTTGATATTTTTCTTATTCTCACACTTCTCTGTGATACCGTGGAAATTCACTGTGGTAATAGTTATACTTCAGTTTTTCATTGTGTCAGAGACATTCGAACACGAGAGACTCCTTCTTAAACGTGGGCTTGGTAAAATAAGGCTAAGCTGTACTGGGCTGCATCCCCGGGAGGTTAGGCATTCTAAGTCACAGGATGAGACAGGAGGTCAGCACATGATACAGGTCTCAGAGACCTTGCTGATATAAAAGTTTTCAGTAAAGAAGGCAGACGAAACCCGCCAAAACCAAGACGGCAATGAAAGTGACCTGTGGTCATCCTCACTGTTCAGTATATGCTAATTATCATACATCAGCTGCTATAAGACACTTCCACCAGTGCCATGACAGTTTACAAATGCCATGGCAACATCAGGAAGTTACCTTATATGGTCCAGAAAGGGGAAGAGCCTTCGGGTTCCAGGAACTGCCCACCCCTTTTCCAGAAAGCTCATGGGTGATCCACCTCTTGTTTAGCATATAATCAAGAATTAATACGTATTACGCAGATGAACAGCCTGTGCTGCTGCTCTGTCTATGGAGTAGCCATTCTTTTATTCTTTTACTTTCTTAATAAACTTGCTTTCAAAAGGCTGTATGGATTTGCCTTGAATTCTTTCTTGTGTGAGACCCAAGAACCCTCTCTTGAGGTCTGGACTGGGACCCCTTTCTGGCAACAATGGGATAATACATCCCCAGAACTGCCTCTCCTAAAGGAAAAGCTATTAGTTAAAAGGAAGATTTGTTGTCTTACCTGAAAACTGTGTGATCTCAACAGGATTTAGGAAATCAGAAAAACTTCAAAAAAATGCTGCTTTTGAGAAAAAGCAGCTGTAAATGTTCCTGTTGCACCCCAAACTCCATTTATTCTCCATCTACAACTTGAAGTATATGATGCTAATTAAAAAAAAAAAAACTTTTCCAGGAATTATAAGCACATGATATAATTTCTGCATTGTTTTGATTTAGACAGTGAGTTTTAGAGTAAACGTATTAAATAGGAACTAAAAGAAATGGTACATATTTTTGTTCCCGAGTTGAACTGCATGGCAGAAACTGATGAGTTTTGTGAAGTGTTACTGCGAGACACCTCCAGAGCTGGGATTATATTAGAGCAGCTCTATCTGATGAGCAGCATGATCTCTCTGCACATCGTGAGCCTTTGAGCCATAATAAAAGAGAACTGTGAGGTGCAAGTCTAAGAGCATGTTGTCTTACCGAGTGGAAATTAGAATGAGGTTGTGTCAGGTACAGTGTTATACCACTTTATTTGAATTCAGAAATTAATAAGTGCCTGACTTTATCTTTTTTTCCAGTTAATCTCTAAAAAAATAACACATTTGGCAAAGTGAAATGCACACTCATGGTTTATAGTTCGTAGCCACTCTCAGACATCCAGTGACGAGGCCCTAAGATTCGCTATTTGAATGTTCCACTATTCCTATGAACCAGTACCGGCACTGTTAACGTTTGCCTACAGTTAAAATGGTGACTTTTCTCTGGAAAAAATGCAGGTCTCCCTTGTGAATAAAACATACAGAGTCATATGATTTTCTTATAGCCATCTGCTTTCATTACCTAATGGCAAATAAGCAGAATCATCTTTTTTGTTGCTTAATTTGTATTTCTGTAAGTGCTAAGGGAACATTCTAATAGAAAATCTTGATATTTTCCTTGACTATATCAGTTTGAATATGAAAAGCAATATGCTGCTTTGATTTTATTTTATGTATTTTCATGTATCCTATATGGTTACAAACACCTGAATTACATAGTGGATACATAACTTCTGGTATCACTGGAAGGATTTCTGTTCATTTGTATTGTTTAAGTGGAAAGCTGTTTGCAAGCCTGGCTTTAAAGTCAATGTTTTCATTTGGGAACAGAAGGTGTAAAAGTGAAAATATGTCGCTCTCTTTCTTCAAATGGGACCTAAAAATGTTTTCTAAGAATGCACCATGCAGATTTACATGTGATTTCCCTTGTATTATCTATGGAGGCATACCACAAAAAAGCAACATATCTTAGAAAACACCAGAGCCTGGTCACAGTGGGTCTGTATTGATAAACTCACACTTGTCATAGGAAAGAAAAGGTTATGTTTTCAAGGCTTCTTTATTTGTGTCCTTTTCCCCCAGAGAAGTAAATATGAATCTCTACTGCTAAATCAGAAGCAAAAGAAGCAATCAATTTAGGAAGTGTAGGTTCAGTAAAAGTAAAAATAACTCAGCACTGTGCCTCAAGAATTCTAATACTGTTTGCTTTTTTTATTTGTTTGAGTGATATACGTCCAAGTTCAACATCTAAAGATTCAATAAAACCTGTTTCAGTGCAACTACTTTCCTGTTCAGCCTCAGATGATCAGTTGACATAGAACACTGCTGGGGCTGGAGTTTGACTCACCATCACAGTTCTGTAAAAGGAGGTCAACTAATCCAACATCTGGAGCTTGATACTTTAGGAGAAGAAGATAACAGTTGTTTCTCAAGTCTTTCGAGGCCAACCCCAATGTGCACAGATTTGTGCATTTTTAGAATTCTCCTGTGCACAATAATTACGAAATTTCCAGAAAGCCTGAGCACATCTTTAATCTGACATTTTGGGACATTTGACATTTTGGGAGGTTTGATTCATGGAGAGGGATCAAAATATGACTGCAAAGCTGTCTAAGATGTCCAGGTGAGCACATTCTCTTACAAAGAGAGCTGTGATTGCCCCATGTGTCAGTCAGTTCTCACACTGCTATAAAAATCTACCTGAGACTGGGTAATTTATAAAGAAAAGAGGCTTAATTGACTCACAGTTCTGCAGGCTGTATAGCAAGCATGGCTAGGAGGCCTCAGGAAACTTACAATCACGGCAGAAGGCAAAGGGGAAGCAGGCACAAATTTCACATGGCAGAGCAGGAGAGAGACAGCAAAGAGGAAAGTGCTACACACTTTTAAACAACTAGATCTCACGATAACTCACTCACTATCCTGAGAACAGCAAGAAGAAATCCACTCCCAAGGTCCAGTCACCTTCAGGTCCCTCCCCAACACTGGGGATTACAATTTGACAGGAGGTTTGGGTGGGGACACAGAACCAAACCATGTCACCCTGACACATGGCCTATGCATTTTCCATTTTCCTTGAGTACGGTCACCCGAGCAACCAGAATCTCCAGGATTTGGGGAGCTGGCACTGCTCTATGGATGATTTCCACCATGCTGCCACAGTTAAATCCATCTCTCTTCTGTCTTGGAATTCCAAGTGATGGGTCAATGGAGTTAGTTCAACTTATCCCACAGCTTCTCCTAAAGGGTTCTCTATAAAGTGAAGCAAAGTATTCATTTGCTAGGGCTACCATTACAAAGATCTATTGACTGGGGGCTTAAATAATAGAGATTTATTTTTTCATAATTCTGGAGCTTGAAACCTCAGATCAAGGTATCTCCAGGGCTGGTTCCTCTGATGTCTCGTTCCTTGGCTTTCAGAGGCTGTCTCTTCCCTATGTCTTCACATGGCTTTTTCTCTGTAGGTGTTTCTGTCCTAATCTGCTTTTCTCATAAGGACACTAGACATACTGGAATAGGGCATACCCTAATGACTTCATTTAACCCTTATCACCTCCTTCAAGGCCCTGTCTGCAAATACAACCAACTCTGAAGGACTAGGTGTTAGGACTTCAACATATGAATTTGCAGGCAACAGAGTTCAACCCCTAAGAGTCCCTCCATTCTGATTCACTGAGGAGCTGAAGTGAAGAGAATACAGTAATTCGGCCCACTTATGAATAGCTGATGGGAGTCTTCAGAGCAGAGTATTGTGCAAGGGTGGAAGCTGGGCAGTCATGAGACCCAGCTCTAGAAGCTCTCTGGTTAGCAGACAGCAGATGCATCAGATGGAAGGAAATCATGAAATCTGAGTCAAGACCACCTTTAAATAAAGATTTTCATTTGCATGAAGCTTTTTCCCTTGGATATCTTCTATTAAACAAAAGGTATTCTGTTTGCTCTTTTCAAGGCAACATCCAAGAGAAAACAAGAACAAAATCTACCCCACGTAGGCCAGCTTGCTATTGTATGTCCAGGTTTGAAGTGTGTTTCCGGTTGAAATATTCACTATGAGGAGGCTGAGGCAGGAGAATTGCCTGAACTCAGGAGGCGGAGGTTGCGGAGAGCCGAGATCGCGCCATTGCACTCCAGCCTGGGTAACAAGAGCGAAACTCTGTCTCAAAAAAANAAAAAAAGAAATATTCACTACGGATGGAAATGCACCATGCAGGCCATGAGTAGCACAACCCAGATGTATGCAGATCCAACAGGCCTCTTCCATGTGAATGTGATCACGGTCTCCAATTTTGTGAGAAGCGATTTCCTATTAAAGCCCAGTTTTTGTTACTTTATCTTTCCCAGTGTTTGGCTTTCTACCATATAATGGGAAATTAGTAGAAACACATTGAAAACATCATTGTGAACAGGTGCATGATTCAAGCAGCCGATGTCTAAATGACAGCTGAAGCATGAAAGCAAATACTAGCAGATAAATGTGTGTGTAATTTTAGAGTTAATAATTATGTTGCATAATTTTCTTTGGAAGAAGAGTTTATAATAACATTTTTAAAACGTGCCAAGCAGAGTAATTACACACTTGGCAAGACATAAAACCAAACAATTTGGCAAATGCCTCATTAACCAAGTTCTCAGGTCAATGCAAGGTTTTATTTTACTTAAAGCAGATTAATTTTTTTAAATAGAGCTTACTTTTTAATTTTATGATTTTATCATTTCACTTATAATTACAATTTTACTTACTAATATGGTGTTTTAAAATGAGATTCTTAAAAGTCAACACAGTAAAAGTGAGATGGGCACCTCATTCATGGACATCAAATGGAATTGATTCTAAAAAGTAAAACAAACCACCACTTCCATTTCTAGTTACAAAGAGGTAGAGTCATTATTTTCATCTCCGTGGAAGCAGGCCTTCAACATTTTATTATAACTTTTTTGGCAGCCATTTAGCTAACAGCTACAGAAATCATTCTGAGGCAAAGGAAGGAATTTTGTTGACTTTGTCCGTATTTTTGGAAAATCAATCAGGAATTATATTACCGGAAGTTCCTGAAAATGTTAAGTTTAAAAAAATGATGCTTCATATAAATTATATGAATTTAACAATTCCTTTTCCTGAGGCTTCCATTTATACTGGTACATTTGTTAATCAATTCCAGCCACTAGCCAATTAAGTAGCAAGCCTGGGAATACAGCCCAAATGAACAAGGGGGTTGAGTCAGATGGACTTGGCTCTTCTTCATTTATTGACTTGATTGGTTACTTACCAAGAGAGCTCTCACACATTCAAAACCATTTTTAAATAAATTTGATGCATTTATTTTAAATTTCTTATGAGCACAAAAAAATCAAAACCATATGGAATCCCAGCCTTAAAATATGTTAAGAAATAAGAAACAACAATTTCCTTTCATTCTCATCTACCAAAATATATCATTTATATTTTTTCATAACTCATTTTATTTTTGATCCATAATTTACTTTTCTGTATTCTTCTTAGGTTTATGCAATTGAGTCTATTATTTAATTAAAGTGCTGTACAGACCTGCTATATATGTTGAATTGTGACTTTCTTCTATCATTTAAGAGTATATCTTAGAAAATTTTACATGTCAATCCATAAAGATTCTTCTTCTTAATGGCTCCATAGAATTGTATTCTATGGTTGTATCATAACTTATACATAGAATTCTGTTCTATGAATGTATCATAACTTATTTGGTAGTGTCCTGTTGGAAGACATGTATGAAGATTTCCTTTTATAAGTTTAAACAATACTGAAAATAATCTTTTGTTTATATATCTTTGTCTGCCTAGTTGTCATTTCCGTAACTTAGACACCAAAAGTAGAATTCCTTGGTCACAGAGTTGGCACATGTTTAATTTTTATATATTTATTTGAATCACTCTTCAGAAGGATTGAGCTGATTTGCACTCTTGCCAGCTGTGCAGACAGGTACTTATGTCCCCACCCCTTGCCATCTCAGGAAGTTAGTTATTTTTTTTTCATTTCTTTATTATTTTTATTATGCTTTAAGTTCTGGGATACATGTGCAGACTGTGCAGATTGGTTACATAGGTATACACGTGCCATGGTGGTTTGCTACATCCATCATCCTGTCATCTGCATTAGATATTTCCTTAATGCTATCCCTCCCCTCGCCCCCAACCCCCGGCCAGGCCCCAGTGTGTGACATTACCCTCTCTGTGTCCATATGTTCTCACTGTTCAACTCTCACTTATTAGTGAGAACATGGGGTGTTTGGTTTTCTGTTCCTGTGTTTGCTGAGAACAATTTCCGGTTTCATTCATGTCCCTGCAAAGGACATGAACTCATCCTTTTTTATGGCTGCATAGTATTCCATGGTGTCTGTTCATATCCTTCACCTACTTTTTGATGGTTGTTTTTTAAAAATAAATTTAAGTTCTTTGTAGATTCTGGATATTAGCCCTTTGTCAGATGGATAGATTGCAAAAATTTTCTCCCATTCTGTAGGTTGCCTGTTCACTCTGATGATAGTTCCTTTTGCTATGCAGAAGCTCTTTAGCTTAATTAGATCCCATTTGTCAATTTTGACTTTTGTCGCCGTTACTTTTGGTGTTTTAGTCATGAAGCTTTTGCCCATGCCTATGTCCTGGATGATATTGCCTAGGTTTTCTTCCAAGGTTTTTATGGTTTTAGGTCTTACATTTAGGTATTTAATCCATCGTGAGTAAATTTTTGTATAAGGTGTAAGGAATGGGTCCAGTTTCAGTTATCTGCCTATGGCTAGACAGTTTTCTCAACGCAATTTATTAAATAGGGAATCCTTTCCCCATTGCTTATTTTTGTGAGGTTTATCAAAGAGCAGATGGTTGTTGATGTGTGGCATTATTTCTGAAGCCTCTGTTCTGTTCCATTTGTCTAGATACCTGTTTTGGTACCAGTACCATGCTATTTTGGTTACTGTAACCTGGTAGTATAGTTTGAAGTCAGGTAGCATGATGCCTCCAGCTTTGTTCTTTTTGCTTAGGATTTTCTTGGCTATACAGGCTCTTTTTTGGTTCCATATGAAATTTAAAGCAGTACTTTCCAATTCTGTGAATAAGTCAATAACTTGACGGAGATAGCATTGAATCTATAAATTACTTTGGACAGTATGGCCATTTTCAAAACATTGATTCTTTCTATCCATGAGCATAAAATGCTTTCCCATTTGTATCCTCTCTTATTTACTTGAGCCATGGTTTGTAATTCTCCTTGAAGGGGTCCTTCACATCCCTTTTAAGTTGTATTCCTAGGTATTTTATTCTTCTTGCAGCAATTGTGAGTGGGAGTTCACTCATGATTTGGCTGTTTGTCTGTTTTTGGTGTATAGGAATGCTTGTGATCTTTGCAAATTGATTTTGTATCCTGAGCCTTTGCTGAAGTTGCTCATCAGCTTAAGATTTTGGGCTGAAACGATGGAGTTTCTAAATGTACAATCATGTCATCTGCAAACAGAGACAATTTGTCTTCCTCCCTTCCTATTTGAACGCCCTTTATTTCTTTCTCTTGCCTGATTGCCCTGACCAGAACTTTCAATACTATGTTGAATAGGTGTGGTGAAAGAGGCTATCCTTGACTTGTGCCAGTTTTCAAAGGGAATGAAGTGGTTGGTACCAGTTTTTACTTTCCAACTTTTGCCCATTCAGTATGATATTGGCTGTGGGGTTGTCACAAATAGCCCTTATTATTTTGAGATATATTCCGTCAATACCGAGTTTATTGAGAGTTTTTTGCATGAAGGAGTGTTGGATTTTTTGAAGGCCTTTTCTGCCTCTATTGAGAGTATCATGTGGTTTTATCATTGGTTTTATGTGATAAAGTACGTTTATTGATTTATGTATGTTGAACCAGCCTTGCATCCGAGGATGAAGCTGACTTGATCACGGTGGATAAGTTTTTTGATGTGCTTCTGCGGATTTGGTTTGCCAGTTTTTCGTTTAGGATTTTTGCGTTGAGGTTTATCAGGGATATTGGCCTGATATTTTCTTTTTTGTTGTGTCTCTGCCAGGTTTTGTTATCTGGATGATGCTGGCCTCAGAAAATGAATTAGGGAGGAGTCCCTCTTTTTCTATTGCTTGGAATAGTTTCAGAAGGAATGGTACCAGCTCCTCCTTGTACCTCTGGTAGAATTTGGCTGTGAATCTGCCCGATCCTGGGCTTTTTTTTTTTTTTTTTTAGTTGTTAGGCTATTAATCACTTCCTCAATTTTAGAACTTGTTATTTGTCTATTCAGGGATTTGAATTCTTCCTGGTTTAGTCTTGGGAGGGTGTATGTGTCCAGAAACATATCCATTTCTTCTAGATTTTCTAGTTTATTTGGGTAGAGGTGTTTACGGTATTCTCTGATTGTGGTTTGTATTTTTGTGAGATCAGTGGCATCTCCCTTCTATCATTTTTTATTGTTTCTAATTCTTCTCTCTTTTCTTCTTTATTAGTCTGGCTATCAGTCTATCTATTTTGTTAATCTTTTCAAAACCCAGCTCCTGGATTCATTGATTTTTTGAAGGGATTTTGTGTCTCTATCTCCCTCAGGTCTGCTCTGATGTTAATTATTTCTTGTCTTCGGCTAGCTTTTGAATTTGTTTGCTCTTGCTTCTCTAGTTATTTTAATTGTGATATTAGGGTGTTGATTTTAGATCTTTACCACTTTCTCCTATGGGCATTTAATGCTGTACGTTTCCTTCTAAACACTCCTTTAGCTGTTTTCCAAAGATAATTGTACTTTGTGTCTTTGTTCTCATTGGTCTAAAAGAACTTATTTCTCCCTTAATTTCATTATTCACACAGTAGACATTCAGGACCAGGTCATTCAGTTTCCATGTAGTTGTGAGTTTCTTAATCCTGAGTTCCAATTTGATTGTACTGTGGCCTGAGAGGCTGTTTGTTATGATTTCCATTCTTTTGCATTTGCTGAGGAGTGTTTTACTCCCAATTATGTGGTCGGTTATAGAATAAGAGCTATGCGGTACTGAGAAGAATGTATAGTCTGTGGATTTGGGGTGGAGAGTTCTGTAGATGACTGTTAGGTCTGCTTGGTCCAGAGCTGAGTTCAAGTCCTGAATATTCTTGTTAATTTTCTGTCTTCCTGATCTGTCTAATATTGACAGTGGAATGTAAAAGTCTCCCACTATTATTGTGTGGGAGCCTCTAAGAACTTGTTTTGTGTCCTGTATTGGATGCATATATATTTAGGATAGTTAGTAGCTCTTCTTGTTGCATCAATCCCCATTAACGTTATGTAATGCCCTTCTTTGTCTTTTTTGATCTTTGTTGATTTATGTTTTATTGGAAACTAGGACTGCAACTCCTGCTTTTTTTTTCTTTTGGCTTCCATTTGCTTGGCGAATATTCCTTAATCCCTTTATTTCTAGCCTATGTGTGTCTTTGCACATGAGATGGGTCTCCTGAATACAGCACACTGATCTTGACTCTTTATCCAATTTGCCAGCCTGTGTCTTTTAATTGGGAAATTTCACCCATCACATTTAAGGTTAATATTGCTATATGTGACCTTGATCCTGTCATGATGCTAGTTCATTATTTTCCCATTAGTTGATACAGTTTCTTCATAGTGTTGATGGCCTTCACAATTTGGTAAGTTTTCGCAGTTTTTCCATATTTGATGCTTCCTTCAGGAACTCTTGTAAGGCGGGCCTGGTGGTGATGAAATCTCACAACATTTCCTGGTCTGTAAAGGATTTTATTTCTCCTTTGCTTATGAAGCTTAATTTTGTTTGATATGAAGTTCTGGGTTGAAAATTCTTTCTTTAAGAATGTTAAATATTGGACCCCCACTATTTTCTGGCTTGTAGGGTTTCTGCAGAGAGATCCACTGTTAGTCTGATAAGCTTCCCTTTGTGGGCAACCCGACCTTTCTCTCTGGCTGCCCTTAACATTTTTTCCTTCATATCAACCTTGGTGAATCTGATGATTATGTGTCTTGGGGTTGCTCTTCTCAAGGAATACCTTTGTGGTGTTCTCTGTATTTCCTGAATTTGAACGTTGGCCTGTCTTGCTAGGTTGGGGAAGTTCTCCTGGATGATGTCCTGAAGAGTGTTTTCCAACTTGGTTCCATTCTCCCTGTCACTTTCAGGGACAACAATCCAACATAGGTTTGGTCTTTTCACGCAGTCCCATATTTCTTAATTCCTTTTCATTCTTTTTTCTCTAATCTTGTCTTCACACTCTATTTCATTAAGTTGATCTTCAATCTCTGATACCTTTTCTCCTGCTTGATTGATTCAGATATTGATACTTGTGTATGCTTCACGAAGTTCTCATGCTGTGTTTTTTAGCTCCGTCCAGTCATTAATGTTATTCTCTAAACTGGTTATTCTAGTTAGCAATTCCTCTAACCTTTTTTCAAGGTTCTTAGCTTCCTTGCCTTGGGTTAGAACATGCTCCTTTAGCTCGGAGGAGTTTGTTATTACCCACCATCCGAAGCCTTCTTTCAATTTGTCAAACTCATTCTTTGTCCAGTTTTCTTCCCTTGCTGGCAAGCAGTTGTGATACTTTGCAGAAGAGGTATTCTGGTTTTTGAAATTTTCACCCTTTTTGTGCTGGTTTTTCCTTATCTTCATGGATTTATCTACCTTTAGTCTTTGATGTTGGTTACCTTTGGGTGGGGTTTCTATGTAGACAGCCTTTTTGTTGATGTTAATGCTATTCCTTTCTGTTTGTGATTTTTCCTTCTAACAGTCAGGCCCCTCAGCTGAAGGTCTGCTGGAATTTTGCTGGGAGTCCATTCCAGACACTGTTTGCCTATGTATCACTAGCGGAGGCTGCAGAACAGCAAAGATTGCTGCCTGTTCCTTCCTCTGGGAGCTTTGGCCCAGAGGGGCACCTGTCAGATACTAGCTGGAGCTCTCCTATATGAGGTATCTCCCAGTCAGGAGGCATGGGGGTCAGGGGCCCACTTAAAGAGGCAGTCTGTCCCTTAGCAGAGCTCGAGCGCTTCACTGGGAGATCCACTGCTCTCTTCAGAGCCAGCAGGCAGGAACATTTAAGTCTGTTAAAGCTGCACCCACAGCTGCCCCCTTCCCCAGGTTCCCTGTCTCAGGGAGACAGGAGTTTTATCTATAAGCCCCTGACTGGGGCTGCTGCCTTTCTTTCAGAGATGCCCTGCCCAGAAAGGAGGAATCTAGAGAGGCCGTCTGGCTGCAGAGACTTTGTGGTTCTGTGGTGGGCTCTACCCAGTCCAAAATTCCTGGGGCTTTGTTTATACTGTGAGGGGACAACCGCCTACTCAAGCCTCAGTAATAGCTGATACCCCTCCCCCCACCAAGCTCAAGCATCCCAGGTTGACTTCAGACTGCTGTGCTGGCAGCAAGAATTTCAAGCCAGTGAATCTTAGCTTACTGGGCTTCATGGGGGTGGGATCTGCTGCGCTGGACGACTTGGCTCCCTGGCTTTGGCTTCAGCCCCGTTTCCAGGGGAGTGAATGGTTCTGTCTCGCTGATGTTCCAGACACCACTAGTGTATGAAAAAAAACTCCTACATCTAGTTTGGTGTCTGCCCAAACGCCGGCCCAGTTTTGTGCTTGAAACCCAGGCTGTTGGCACAGGCACCCGAGGGAACTCCTGGTCTGTGGGTTGCAAAGACCATGGGAAAAGAGTAGTATCTGGGCTGGAGTGCACCGTTCCTCTGGCACAGTCCCGCAGAGCTTCCTTTGGCTGGGGGAGGGAGTTCCCCAACCCCTTGCTCTTCCTGGGTGAGGCAGCACCCCATACTGCTTCGGCTCACCCTCCGTGGACTGCACCCACTGTCTAACCAGTCCCCACGAGATGAGCCTCAGTTGGAAATGCAGAAATCATCCTCCTTCTGTGTTGATCCCACTGGGAGCTACAGACTGGACCTGTTCCTATTCAGCCATCTTGCTAGCCATTCCTCTTTTTTGCTACTCTTTAGGCAGTAAAGGCATTCATTTCATTTTTATTTTGCATGTATTTAATGATTAGTGATGGGTAGAATCTTTCCATGGGTTTATTGAGTTTGCTCTTTTTCCTGGCCAAAATGTAGAGAATCAATTGGTTTTTCTAAGCTTTTAATGATTATTGTTAATACTAGATTGAGTAGGCTGATTAAGAACAATACTTGCTAACAGTTAATGAGTACTTCTACATTTTATCATTGAATGTTTATGACAATGCTTATTTATTTGCTCATTCAATACATATTTATTAAGCATCTATTCTGCACCACGCTTTACAATGAAGGTGTAGTGATGAAATAAGCAATGATGGAAACAAGGCCATGACATCTGGGAACTGGGCACTGTATCACCTGCTTGGGGAACGAAACCGGCTGCAGTTTGAGGGTGGGGAGCAATGTACTCAATGGAGCATGGCTAGCTAGGAGAACGTCAGATATGGACACCCAAGCTTTTTACACCCACAATCTAAAGTAGGTACGAATTACCTCCCTTACTCTTCCCCTATGAAAATGTTTTCTAGTCACTATGTGTAATGCCCACCCACAAGAACCAGTTAAGCCCAAAATTCATAGGAAAAAGAAGGTGGTCTCTTCTTAAACAAAGTTTGCTATTATATTTAAATTTATCTCATCACCGCATTATCTATCTTTTAGTCACTGCATGTCCACTATGAACGATAGCCTCTTCCTATTATAATCTCAAAAAAACCAACAGGTGACCTCTGAAAATCATGTTTGAAAACAGATAAGTGCATTTAAGTATAATTGATTGCACAAGTAATAACGCCCAACGTGATTACACAGTCTAGTACTTACAAAAGTAATTACACTTCAGAAAATCAAAATTAATTTGTACACTTCTGATGCACTTTTAAGGCTGTTGACATTTTATTGTAGTGCTTCTAATGAAATGAAAATTATTAATAATTGTTCCTACTTGAGTGTGACAAATGTCATTTGGCTGGAAAGGCAGAAGTGCCACTGAGCACTGCCAAATTATAATGTTGAAAGTCGGGGTGGATATTAATATTCAAAATTGTATTAGGCATCTGTGTTATTTTAGCCACCAGCAGCTGATCGGCCATATATCCTGAAATGGATGTGTCTGGATGTCTACATAATTTTCTCATCCTCTTTAATGACCAGGCAATTAGATTGGCAAAGAACTGCACGAAGTGTGAACATTAATCACACTGGCACACCTGCAGCACAAAGCAGGTCACTAAGCCAGATGGACGCGGCATGCGGAAGAGCCTCCTTCTTTGTGTGCGAACATTTTTAGTGATCCCATTGGCTCTTTTGCAAGGTATGTTGGGGGAACCATTGTGACAGTCACAGGCGCCTGGTGACAAATGAAGGCTCATCAGCATTCATTGTGCATGTACAAAATATGAAATTAGTCATTTTCCAAGGAAAATAAGCCTGAGGCTCGCAGATGGGTTTTTAATGTAAAGAAAAACAAAAATTAAAAATTAAATTATGCAATCAACCCAGTGTAGAGAGACATAAAAAAATGGCCTTGGATATTCAGTTACCCTGGACCTCGGGCCAATACTCTTCTATTTTTGTTGCGGTAAAATGTGCATACTATAAAATGTCCATTGGTGACATTTAGGACATTTCCACTGTTGTGGAACTGTCATGTCTATTCCGTTCTGGAACATTCTCATTGCCCTCCAAGGAAACTCTGTACCCCTTAAGCAGTCGCTCCCTAATCCTCCTTCTACCTAAGCCATTGGCAGCTACTTACCTACTCTCTGCCTCTACAGCTTTGCCTATTCTGGATATTTGCTATCAATGAAATCATGCATTATGTGGCCCACTGCCTCTAGCTTCCTGCCCTCAGCATAATGTTTGAGGCTTACCCATGATGCAGCATGTATCAGGACACGAATCTTGTTCATCACCATTATTTCATCCCACCAATATACAACACTATTGATCCCTTCAGCAGCTGATGAACCCTTTGGTTTCCACCTTTTGGCTCTTGCAAATAGTGTTATTATGAGAATTCATGCATACATTTTGGGTTGAATACCTGCATTCAATTCCATATTCTTTTAAATAAAAGTCCTCAAGAATGTTTAGAGGCAAAAAGGGGATGTAGAAAGTACGTGGTTGTTGCTTTTCCAACCTTTGCCCTTGAGAAAGACGCTCAGAGGGAGGTTGTTTCTGAAGGGATGCTCTGTATGGGTCCAGGGTCCTCCACCCTGAATCCACAGTTTGTCCTGAAGAACTCTTGCAGCCCCAGCACAGCATGGACGGTTTGCTCCAGTTGGCTTTGAAGTTTCCAAACACACAGGGGAAAGCTTATGGTGACCAGAAGGTGGAATTCTTTCCCTGTGTGGCTGAGACCCTGAAAATCATTTCCATGGATTCTATCATGAGACGTGGTTAGTCCGTGGAAAGGTGGTCAGGTTTTGACTTTAGAGCTAAATTGGGGGCTTCCCATCTTGTTATTCCCAAGACCCAGGCAGATACTTCCCTACCAAGGGCCACAGTTTTCACTCCTGCAAAACGAGGAGAATAATCCATTTAAAACTCAGAAGTATTAGAAGACTCATGTCAGATAATGACATGGAAGAACCTGGCGAGAGACCATGTAGGGGCCATTTTGTTACTCATGATCAAACAGTGAGTGTTGAAGGATTGCAGAAGGGGGGCTACTGTGTGGGTGGCCCGCACACATGCGAATCTGGGCTTCTCAGCACCGTCATGAGGCAGGGGAGGATGCCAAGAATCAGAAATGTGATGCCGACACAGGCAAGAGGTGGCCAGGCTAGCATTAGACCTGGGCCTGCTGGGGTCCATTGCCCATTGTCTTTTGTGTTGAATATTTCAAGTCTCGAGAAGGTTGGCTGGCTCAGAGCCCTGGTCCAGGGATCCCAAGACTGGGGCCTCATCACCTCCAGGTTTGGGCACATCCACGTCACACACACCAGGACACTCCTCTCCATCCCCCCCCCACAGCCTTCTCTGCACTGGGGAAGCGAGTGTGGATCTCATCACACATCACTCCATGCAAGGCCACTCAAAGGGCCCTCTCCCCACATGCTTACTGGGACGGGCCACCGGGCGGCACTTCCACGCACAACACTGAGAAGTATCTATGTCATGTCCCTGATTAACACCCTTCTTGTCTTCCTAGTTCCTTGGGAATAAACACCCAAATCCTTGCCATGGCCATCCGAGGCAATGCATTTGTTCTTGCCTCACCTCACACTGCTCTCCTCCTCATGGGATTGCTTTCATTTTCTCATACACCCATAAACAGATAATGTTAGAAGTCCGTAGATGTCGTCAACAAAAGAGCGGGGATTGGGCCCATGTCCGTAACTTCTTGTACACAGTAGCTACGTCATAAGGATTGTTGACTGAATACACATCAGGTGGAGATGGGGTGGCCAACTGGCCCGGGAATGGAGGCTGGGGTCCTGGGATGTGGGACTCTGCTTTAAAACCAAGAGAGTTCCAGGCACAAGGGGCTTCTCAAACATGGGATTTTCAGGGCTAAATAACAGAAAAGTCCCAGGCAAACTAGGATGAGTTTGTCTTCTACATATAAGGATCACCAAGATCTTGCTTCAGCTGACTTTCATGCCTTAACTTCTACTATGACTTCCATTTTCACCCCACGTATCAACCACCAAAGGTCTCACAGGTTCCTAATCGTGCCTCAGTATTGTGGCTCGGAATGTCTTCCTCCTTGTCTAATAAGCACATTCTCCAGCTACTCAGGAGGCTGAGGCAGGAGAATTGCCTGAACCCAGGAGGCGGAGGTTGCGGTGAGCCCAGATCGCGCCATTGCACTCCAGCCTGGGTAACAAGAGCGAAACTCCGTCTCAAAAAAAAAAAAAAAAAAAGCACATTCTACACTCACGTGAGACTTTCGTGACTTTTTCCTGTAAAGTTGATCACTCCTTCCTTTGTGCCGCACTCTACCTTGGGAGAAAGACAGGGAGAGAGGCAGAAATGTTTATTTTAAGGAATTGTCTCAATTATGGAGGCTTAGAGAGTCCAAAATCTGATGCAATGGGCTAGCAGGCTGGAGACTCAGGAAGACTTGCAGGTGAAGCCGAAGGCCATCTGCTGGCAGAATTCCTCCTTGCTCAGGGCAGATGTCAAACTTTGTTCCATGAAAGCCTCTACTAAGTGGACTAGGCCCGCCCATATTATGGAGAGTAATATCTGCTTTACTCCAACTCCAGCGATTTAAATGCTAATCCCACCTCAAAACACCCTCATGAAACATACAAAATAATATTTGACCAAATACCTGGGTACGGTGGCCCAGCAGAGTGGACCTGTAGAAATGAACGTTCACATGTTCTGTTTCCTAATTAATATGAGCTTAGATTTTGGATCTGGAGCTCGGTTGAAAGCAGCAGGTAAAGAATTCGTGTCTATCATCTGGGGTCTTGAGACAGGGGTGGCATGTGGGGGATCCTGCAGGAAATCACATATGCACGCATTAGTCAGAGCAATGGTGGACACCCCAGAGGCCGTTCAGACTTGTCCAGAGAAACCGTCCCTGGGAGACACTTGAGGTCTCCTGGCAGTGTCTGCCAGGTCACGTGGATCGGTCTTAGTGACTCAGTAATGCATCAAGCGTTCTCTTTCTGGCTTCACAACATTTTCTTGAAAAGAAAGTGTTTCCAATCAGCTCATTTCCTAGTGTTTGCTTTTTCCTAAGCAATAGTCAAGGTAATAAATTAATGACTTAGAGAAAACCCATGTAGCTCTGTGTTGACATTTCCAGATGGAACACCTTAAAAAATGTATAGCGTATCTCAAGGAAAGGGTTCCCATGCATTTGAATTATGCAGCGTCAATGCCAAGTTGAACAATAAGTCAACTCTAGATTTAGGCACAGAATTCAAAATGTTGGCAATTTATCCTAGTTAAAATGTACTCGAAAGTTGCATAATTTTGCACAAGTTGGCAAATTGCCACCTGTGTTTGCATGGTCGCTGCCCCAGCCGGGAAGCAGGAGACCCTGACACACCTCAGCAGGTGCACCTTGAATTAGGTAAGTGTAATCTAAAGCAGGAGGCCCTTCCTTGTTCAAAGGCCAGTTATGGACTCCAACATCCTAACTCCAAGGCAAGATGCCCCATTGCCACTGATAGCCCTGTTATTTTATGTGTTCTGTCTTAAAGGACATCCCTTATCACAGGGGCCTATCCTGAAAGAGCATCCTCTGCACCCTTTGGTCTGCTAAGTGTCCTGGTGAGTGCAGCCACTGGACCAATTGTCCTCAAGCTGAGCCAGAGCAGCCAGGGCACCATAGCTGCTGTGTTGTTGGTGGGCTAAGGAGCCTTCTCCAATTGACTTGAGCCAACACAGACACAACCTTCTGTGGAGCATAAATTCCTTTTAGCAGGATTTTCTCCCTTCACTGAGATACAGGTTGGGTTTCATGAAGACCTACAGAGTCTGCACTGTAGGGAAAGAATACGGGACCCCTCACTCCTCCATACATAATTCAAAATTAAAGAAGACAAAACCGTAAAATAAACCTAAGAAAGTCCATCAAAAATCTGATTTTCTCGTAAGTAGGACTTCATGCTTTTGTGAAAGAGGAACACCCTTTAAAACACTCCCCCACCTCCCCGTTTCTCCATCTGGCTGGTAGCCTGAGCAGTTGTAGCTGCCCTATGTCTGAATCCAGCCCTGAGCCCAGGTGCAGAGCCAAATAGGAAGACGGCAAGGACGAGGCCATGCAGGTGGGTGCTGCTGGTGTTTTGCACGTGATCACAGTCTCTCGGAATTGTCAGTTGCATGTTATTCAGTTCTGTTAAAATGTGGATTCTCAGGACCCTCTGTCTTATCTTTTGCCATTTGCAGGCAGGCCTTCCTGGGACATCTACAATCATCGGCAAGCCACCCGCTTCACACGCCATCATGGGACATGCAGGGGAGCACCATGCTTGGCTCAGGGTCTTGCCTGTGACACCAGGAACCCCTGAGCTAAACTGCAAGCCTGGCCCTTCTTACCCTGTGAATCTGGGCATGAACCCCTTGCCCTTCAGCTTCCTGGCACACAAAGTGTGGACACAATAGGGCAACCATGCATGTTGTTCTTCAAACTGGGATGCTTTCCAAAGCACAAAGGGACAATGTGTCATTATATCAGGGCAACACATGGAAACAGGTCCCAGGCTAACGGGGCCCTATGGACAGTCCTATAATCACAATGTACCACCTTCCTCAGAGGCCCCTGCAAGTATCCAACGACATGAAGAAATGGGTGTAAAGTGTGTGGTCTCTGATAAGCATCTGTAACATCATATATCACGAGGGTCGATGCCACATCATTAAACACCCAGGAGGCATTATTATTTTAATTATGCTCTTACAGATGATAAGGAAGAAAAGCTGAGGGAAGAGGGACCTCTGGACAAGATGAAGAAGGCGACATGCTTGCAGCATCGTCAATACAGGGCCTCCATCTGATCCATGGGAACTGAACAGGGGAAGCAGACTGCCAGCTCTGCAGGGCAGATGCTCAAGGGTGTCACGACTCTTCTGCCTCTTCCACATCTGCCTTTCCCAGTCCAGAGGTTTGGATCCTTGGTGGCCTCTGTCCACAGAGGGACATGACAGGCAGCAGGTGTCCTGGGCCGGGTTCCCACCAAAGCCAGGTCATACATGCCCTGCGCTGTGAGGAGCAGATGGAGAACGTGGTGCCCTGACCCTTCCTCCTCTCATTTTTCATTTGCCAACCAACCGCATTGGGAAGAGCCAGCAGATACAGTGACCTTGCTGCTCCTCCTCAGGTTCTGCCCAGACATTTAATTTCTATGAACACACAAAGTCTGCAGGTTTGCTTGACGGCAAACTTTCAGCTTTCCTTCAGGAACTTGTTCTTCCAAGGGCTTCCTTCTCAGTAAACCTGTTCCTATGTCTGTTGCTTTATATTGCACAAAATATAAAACATTTTGTACACCATAACTGGAGAGCATTTTTGTGACTTTTGTGTCAAAGAAGCTTCAGTCCTTAGCCCACAGATGCTCCCTGTGATCAGGAGATGGCGTGCTGTTGGAAGTGGCTTCAGTCCAAGGCTTCCACCGACGACAACATCCCAGGTTAAAAGGCTGGTGGTGTGCTCTGGTGAGCACTGAAAGCTACTGGCTGGACAGAAACCACCCCTCAACCCCCCTTGTCCTCCTGTTTGCTAAGCAGCTCCAATTTAGTCCGGGACAGTACAGTTAGTGCTCGACTTACGACCACGGTCGGGACCGCGGACCGGTCGTAACACGATTTGGTCGTAAGTTGAGTAGGCTATATGTACAGTTGAAATGGTGCACACGGAGATGGTAGTGCTGCCGGAAGCTGGTCCGCACTGTCCTATGCCCAGCTGGGCAACGTTTGCGCTGCCAGACGTGGAGCAGTCGTGCCTAGCGATTGTGGTCGTAAAGTCGAATGGTCGTAAGTTGCATAGGTGGTAAGTCGATCAATACCTGCAATGCATCCATCCTTGTAACCAAGAGGAAAAAGAAAAACCCGGAGCGCGGACCCTGATGTGGGATAGCTGCTGACACCATGAAAGTGATTGCTTGGAAAACAAACAAGCAAACGGGCAGGCAGGCCCCGTTCATTTAAGTCATTGTTATCTGCAGCCCGGAACCCAGGGAGCCCTTGGCCAAACCCAGGTGTGATCAAAGTGTACCCAGAGTCTTTGCACCCAGCCACCTTCGATTTTCTGGGATTTTCTTTATGGTCCTCGAAAAACTCCCCAACCTCTGTGAGCCTCTGCTGCTCCCTCTGTAACGTAGGCACGATAATTTAAGTGTTCATGGCCCTTAAATGGAATATCTGTGAAAGCGTTTTGTGAACCAGATAGTCGTTGTCATTACTTGTGGTTGCACAGATTCCACCTCAACCTGGAGAGGAGGACCCATGTGTAGCATGTGGTTTATCCATAGAAAGGGAAGGGGCTGCCCGAATTCCAGATGGATTAGGCCCTCCCTCCTTCTCTGTTTCTCCCACCCTTCTCCTGCTTTCTTCCCTGAGCTCCTAACTGAAAGCAAGCACTTGGCTGCTAAGCAGCTGTATGTCCCCGGGAGGAAGCCCGTGGTGGGCACATATTAGGTTGGTGCAAAGGTAATTGAAGTTCGTGCCTTTACTTTCAATGGCAGAAACCGCAATTACATTCTGTGGTTTACCTGATTCGTCTCACATTTACAGAGAAGCCTCCCATACACGGCTCTTCAGCTTGGCGACTCCTGGTTCCTGAGACTGGGCTAATTAAATTAGGGAGGGAAGGGGTTGTAATTAGACAGCCACAGACACTATCACCCATATCTAATTTTGTTTCTGGTTTTAGATAGAGTCATCTCCTTTTTATGCATATAATTTAAGAGGTTAATAATTTTGGCTTTGAGCATGCATAATAATTCATTATTAGCACAACAAAAGAGAAATTTGGCTTTCTGTAGTAACGGTCGGTCTGAATTTGTTTTTCCTTAAGTTTGGAACAGGAGGAGTGTGTTTTTTTGGTAGTTCGAATATGCCGGTTTGATAGTGTTCCCATCAAGTCTTATTTCAGTTACAGATTTAAAAAATCAGACACTCACCTTTGTTATCTAATTAACTTTGTCATTTATTGAATTTCAGAGTTCCGTAGTCAAAATGAAAGACCTTTCCCTACTTAGATTAAATGATCTTGCTAATCTCCATTTTAACACAATTAAATTTTACTCAAATAGTTTAAGTTTTTAAAAAAGTGAGAAACATGTCAGGGACTAATTAGTCTTTAAAACAAATGACTGTTCTTCTCTACGAAAAAGTTGGCTGCAAACTACCATCTCTATTATTTCCCAAAGGACAGGTTTAAAGAACTCTTGCTTAAATTAGAACGAAACATCGGCCCAGAAGAGGCTCTAATCACAAGAAGTGTGACACACAAAACCTATTTCCAAAATCAATTCCTGAAAGTTGGACTAATGCTGAATGCTAAATACTAAAATACTCAAAATACTAAGAAATACTAAAATACGAGGTGAGAATAGACTACCAGTGAAGAAACAGTGCCGTGGTAGGGAGATCCAAACCAGATTCTTTCTTTTTTGGGTTTCCTTTCTCTGGACAATGTGCTGACTGCTTGTTATTTTCAATATGATAAAGTTTTATTGGAAAACAGCCTCGTCTATTTGTTTAGGTGTTGTCTATGATTGCATTGACACCGTGGCTGAGACTGTGGCCCATACAGCCACAAAGCTAAGGAGAAATTTATTACAGCATTAGCCTTTAGTTCCAAAGTCCATGTTCAAATTCATTCCCTATTCTTTAGGTTTTTAAAAATAGATCTGCCCCCAAAAAATACATCAAACAAGCATACCCCCACCTTCATACACACAGAGTAATCATTTAATAATGATAATACTGCAATATTTTTCCTATATAATTTTTCTCTATGACAACACAAATATGCATTGTACCACTCATGTCTCAGTATATATAATGGCAATGCACATTTCTGCTTATTGACTCATTTTATCTTCACAAAACTGACACAAGCTTCTTATTAATCTGTCTCCAAAGGATCAAAATACTTTAATAAATACATTGGTTCCTTTAGGTCTGGGAAAAAATGAAACTGTTAGTTAAATGTACTGTGACGTTGAATGAAAGCCTCTGGTTCCATTTTAACGGGAAAGCCAGCTAGATAAATCCGGGGGACCCATAAAGTAAATGACACCACACTTTCTTAATGGCCAATTAAGGTCTACCTTCCTGAAGCAAAAAAATAAAAAAGATCTGAAATGAAATTTGGGGATTTCGTTAGTTGGTTAAATTCCCAAAAGGGTTGTGTACCTTGGATATGAATTATGGCAAAAATCCGTGGCTCAACGTAACCCTAATAGGGAGGGCAGAGATAGAAGAACAAAGCAATCTTGTTTCTTTTCTGAGAAGAGGGAAGACTCACGGCATGAGAGAGAGAGAGCCCTTCATCTAGTAGTTCTCAAACATGGTGTGCACCGAAATCATCTGGGGACCTTATTAACAACGTGTCTTCCTGGAATGGATCCCAGGAGACTCCATGGCAGGCTGCTGCTGGCCATGCTTTCTTTAACAGGTCTGTCCTTCCCTCAGAATCCCTCGACGTGGGTGATTTGCCCTGTCTGGCATAATGCTGGCTCCTCTCCTCCATCACCACAGCCCCCAGCATCAATTTAACCACGACTATTGAACATGGCCCTTTCTTCTGGATATGAAACCCAAATCCCCAGCTTTCCAAATAGCACTGGGGGGGAGGGTCTCTCCTAAGGCCTTCAGCAGAGCCACCCCCGGACAAGCCATTGTCAAGGGCTCTGGTGCCAGTGCTTTTGCTGCTTAGAGAACACAGGTGGTGTAAAAGTGACCTGCTGTCTGCTGGGAGCCACAACCTGGAGAAGGAGTTCTTGGGTCTCAGCATCAATGCTTTGCTTGCAGATCTTCGATTTTCTTGAGATCTCTTCTCCCCATGTTCTCCCATCCCTTGTCACTGACAGGCGCTTCTTACCTGTCCCCTTGCCCCCCTCTCTTCTCTATTATTTGAAAATAACATGTCTCTGAACAACCCCTCCTTCCTGCTCTCCAGCAAGTATTTGGGGACGTCCATGCCACTGCGATCAGTGGCACTCTCATTCCCTTGGTATGTTCAGCCTCCCAAGAGCTCCCCAGCCCACTCACAGGATAGCAAAGACCCTCAGACCCAGTGAGGCCACACTGCCCACAGGGTTTGGTGATACAGGGCATACCTTTTTTCGAGGGTGGAGAGTCTGTCCCCGAAGAATACTACAAAAGGAACAAGAGAGATGCTCCTGGGAGCAAGAATAAAGGACAGGCACATTCAACCGCATTTAGGATTTTCATCACTCAGAAACGGGTGCCAACTATCTGGACTTCAGGTCTATGTCAAAGAGCTTTGTGATGGCCAAATGCTTTTGGCTTCGGTACAAGTCATTCTATTTACTCGACCCTGCTGGCCATGTGCTAGGGAGTTCTATAGCTTGTTCTTCTCTGCCACTGAATCACATTTTAAAACTCATCTTGGGTGCTTCTTACTCATTCATAGCTATGAGATGCCTTTCCTGCATTCTAGCCACTGAGAAGTTGATTATATCTGAAGGCAGGTTCCAAGAAAACAGCCTGGGAGGTGGAGATTTTCCTGTATCAGGTTCACGGGGAGTGTTCTCAGGAACACCCAAGAGTGGGGGAGAGGGGCTGGGTGAAGGTAGAAGTTACAGTGCAGTGCACCTGCTCAGGAGGCCTCGCCAATCTCCAAGGTACCCTGGAGATGAAAGGCACTTCCTTTTCACTTGAACTGAGGCAGCATGGCTGGGCCTTTTTACCACTGTGTAGACCAGCCACCGAACCTGTGCTGTCCCAGGGAGGGGATATAGGTTAGGGGGAGGCCATTGCCTTGGGCAGATGCAATGCCTAGAGAGAGACAGCTGTGAGTGGTCAGTGGCCACAAGCCCTGCAGAGGGAGAGCTGGGGCTTGGGGCTCAGAGGGAGGATCTGGACCATGAGTCACAACGTCCAGAGGTTTACCTTTCAAGTTACAGGACCATCTAGCTGGGCTTGTTTTGCTGTTTGTTTATACATTCAGATTCTACAGAAATGAAGACCTTGTATTTCCTCCTCTCTTGAAGTCAGATTTATCCTCAAAAGTCACCCCCATCCAACTGCTCTCCCCGCCTTAGTCTGAGCTCCCATCACCTACGCCCTGTGCTTCCACAGCCCCTTGAAGTGTTCTTATTCCATGACAGCCACCCCACCACTCAGCAGCTAGGCCAGCATCTCCCTCTTCTTGGGACCCTCCAAGGGCTGTTTGTTCATCAAGCCCTATGTGAGGCTGTTCATCAGACCCTATGTGAAGCTCCAGCCATGGCCCACAGGCTCCTATTAATCCAGCTGCTCCTGGCCCTCCCTGCCCCACTGGCCACTCTCCCTCACCCTGCCCAGCGGCATCCGCCTCTTTCTAGTGCCTGACATTCTGATCATTGAACATCTCTTCTCCTTTCTGGGGCGTCTTGCCCTAGATTCGTGACTTAGTCTCTCACCTCCCAGCCTCTGCTTCAACCTCACCCTTCCAGAGGAGTGTTCCCCAGATGCCCTGGGACAGACGCCGCCCACCACCCTCTAGCATGGGATCCTGCCTGGCTTTTTGCTGCAGTGGTTTTCCTCTCATGCTCATTTTATTCTGTGTCTGTTTAGTTGTGTGGCCCCTGCCCTTCCCACTTGAAAATGTAAAATTCCATGACAATGGTGACTTTGGTTGTTCACTGTAGACAAATAAAAAATTTCAATTCTTTAGAAAGCAGGGATCCTTCCAATAAGTGGCATTTTAGGAGCCGCATGGTCAGCTGCAAGGCCTCACCTTCAGGGACGACCCTTTTCCCTTCTCCTTTCTGGAAGTTCTGTGGATGAGTTTCTGCACATAGGCTTCAGCCAAGTAAGCCTTGGGGAAGGCGATTCGGGAGCAACTTTTGGAAGTCACTGGGAGCCAGCACTGGCCCATCAACGTGGCAATTTTCCAGCGTCCTGGTATGGATGAGTTTCTTCTGGCACCTGGCATCCCAGCCACAGAGACAGGTGCTAGACATGTACCAGGTGGAGAAGCTAAGACAGCAGCAGGCTAGGGGGCCACACATGGGCTAAGAGTGACACAAACCCCACTCAGGTTGCAGGCTTGGCCTTCTGTTTGTCAGAGACGCCCAGAGCCCCGGCTCCTCTCTTTCCCCTGACACCCCAGGAGGCGCTGTCATCACCTGGTGAGCTATCCAGGCCTCAGCAGCTTTGCCTCTGGCAACTTGGAAAACAATGGAAACAGCTCTTTTAAAAATCCCAAAGTGCGGGGCACTAATTGGCCCAAAGGCTCCACACTTCCGGTTGGAGGTTATGGGAACTGCATATATACTGGAGTCAGAAGAGATGTGTCAGAAGATCTGGTGGTCAGGGGCTCCCCTCCTCACCAAGGAGAGAGGATTGCACGTGGCCAGCCCGTGGGGCTCTCTGCGCCGTGTGCTGCAGGGTGGGTGGGTGTGGGCAAAGGAAGGCGAGGTCAGCTCCTCCAATGCTTTCCAAGGAGATGGACTCAGGAGTGAGGATGGCTTTCTTCAAGGTCTGGTGTCTTCCACAAGTGTTCCCCGGATCCCTCATGCATTTCTTCCTTCATTTATTCAAAGACAGACATTGGGAATCAGAGCACCACCCTGGGATCTTCTCATGTTTATTCTTAGTTTATTAGATTTGTCACTGATATCATTGTTAGCAATTCATGAAAGTCTTTCTTTATGTTAATTTATTATCTGTATCATCCAAGGTCTGGCCTCTGTCCATCTTCTCCTTTCAGCACCTCCTCTGAAGCGTTGTTTGCACGCCCATGAACCAGCCACGCAGCCTCATCAAATAGATGGGGTTACTGTGCTGGGGCATTTCTTTGCAGAAACGAAATGAAATTTAGAGCTCAGCTCCTAAAAATGCCTTGTTACAGGGATCCCTGCCTTCTAAAGCGTTGAAATTTCTTTATCCACTGTGAACTACCAAAATCACTGTTCTCACGGAATTTTGCATTCTCACCTTGGGAAGGCAAGGATCACACAAACAGACGCAGCATAGAACGAGCATGAGGGGAAAGTGGCCGCAGCGACGCCCACGCCTGCTCCCCCTGAGCCCCTGCTCCAGGTGAGATGGAATTTACTCCCACATACCGTGTCCTGGGATAACATGTAAACTAGCTGCTCCCCTATATTCATAGATAGGTTCTTAAAAAGTTACATTCAGCCAGGTGAGGTGGCTTACGCCTGTTATCCCAGCACTCTGGGAGGTTGAGGTGGGCAGATCATGAAGTCAAGAGATCAAGACCATCCTGGCCAAGATGACGAGACCCCATCTCTACTAAAGATACAAAAATAAGCTGGGCATGGTGGTGTGTGCTGTAGTCCTAGCCCACTCAGGAGGCTGAGGCAGGAGAATCGTTCGAACCCACGAGGCAGAGCTTGCAGTAAGCCAAGATTGCGCCACTGCACTCCAGCCTGGCAACAAAGCAAGACTCTGTCTCAAAAAAAAAGAAGTCACATTCGAAGGTATTCAGTCCACTCTGTTTGGAGTACTAGAGAATTGAAGGTGAACTAGAGATCATTTTTTGGTTTATGTAATGTTGAGGATACATACCAGGGAATCCTATGCAGCAGTTAGGAGCAGCAGAATAGATATGCATGCAGCAGCACTGTTATATTGTTATAATATGTTGTGTGGATTGAAAAATATCAGAAACAAAATGAGATACAGAGCACCATGCCCCAGCACAATCACCCCATGTATTTGATAAGGCTGCATGGCTAGTTTATGAGCATGAGAACAACACATTAGAGGGGATGCTGAAAGGCGAAGAGGGACAAATGTGGGGTTCTTAGATGACAGAGATAATATAATAAAAACAGACTTTCATGAATTGATAAAGATGATATGAGCTGAAGAATCTGATAAACTCAATTCTGCTTCTAAGGGAAAAAAATAAAGGAAGGGGGAAGGAAGACAGGAAGGGAGGGAGGGAGAAAGAGGATGAAGGAGGGAGAAGAAGGAAGAAGAAGGAGCAAGCTCACTCCATTTAAAACTTGCCTCCATGATCCCAATCTCCAAAGACTTTCCCATCCTGTGTCCAGATGGGAAAGGGGTAAACCGGCTCACAGGCACAGTCACGTCCCTTGTGGGAGCTGGTACCTGGAAAGCCCGGCCAGCACTCAGCTCACAGCTGCCCTTCCTTGTGAGGCATGTTCCTGCCAGGATTTGCCTGGAATTGTGAACCCCCTTGAGTGAAGAGACATCTCCTTATTTGCACCTGGGTCTGTGCTTGCCTCATTCTTCCAGAATGAACACTCAGTAAACATTTGCTAAGCAGAACATAATCAACAAGACAACACGGGAACCTGAATAAACACGTGTGAATTAACTGAGAACAAGAGGGATGTTTGGTGCAGGGCTTCGAAAAAGAGATGCAGAAAGTTAAGGTTGCCTGAGAAGATCAGAGGAACAATGTTCCCGCGTGCAGAGAGCCCGGTGGATGTTTCGGACGGCCTTGATGACTGAGTCTCTCTGTGACCCATTTGACCAAACACTGGTTAGCCTCCAGCATGGGTGTGCCTTAGAGGACTATGTCTTTCTATCTCGAAAGGGTGGGAGCTCCTCGTTACACAGGGAAGCTCCAGGGTGGCGAGAAGAGCCACAGTCAACTCTCCAACTCTCAATATTCGGTGGAAGAGAGGATGCAGGTGAGAGCAGCACTGTGAATAGACCTCTCCAAGGTTCTCAGCCATGGCCATGCCTGCCATCCACACGTCCTGGGGGGCACAGAACACGTTCAACCCACTAGTTGGTCAGAGGCAGCCATTCCTCCACTAAAGCAAGTCAGCAGGGCAGCCTGGGTGACCCAGAGCCCTGGAAGCTGCTGCTGTGATGGCTTTCATTGCCCTGAATGTGATTAGAGGTGGTGCTCAGCCCATTGTGTTTCCTGCATTGCTGTTTCGTCCTTCATTGGCATCAACCATTCCCAGTGGGACATTACGTCCCCAGGAGGTGATTTTGATACCTGTGGGGGAGGGGGCATTTAAACATTCTCATGCCCTCATACCAGGCATTTAAATATTGAATATCTATTATTGTATTGACATATGTTCCTTTCATTTCTTCCTTACATCACAGCTAGAACTTTAGATGAACTTTTTTAGAAATTACATGTAATAGGTATTGTGCATTACCTATAGATTTCATCTCAGGAAAGAGAAGGGGCATTACAAAATGTTTTGTTACATATTGATAAACTCTTTCACACAATCCTGGATTATGGCTGAAACCTCAAGCAAGAACAAAGGCCATCGGGGAGGAAACCAGAAGTGTTTCACCGGCTGAAGGTAAAAAGCTGGGAGGACTCTGGGAGCCTCACCTTTCCTCCCTGTCTGCATCCAGTAAAGCCCAAGACCTTTCAGTTCTGCAGCTAAAATGTGTCCTCAGTACTGAGCCTTTTCTCCCTCTCCAGGGTCCACCATTGCTGGTGCAGACATCACTCAGGTCCTCCATTCCCAAGAATACGGGGGTCCTTTTTAACACCTCTGATGATGACTCAAACCCTCCAACAACTTCCCGTCACTCACAGAATAAACTCTGCACACCTTGGCCTGGTGGGAACCTTCTGATCTGCTCCTGGCCTGTCTCCTCCTTTATTTTCCAAGACTCTCCCCTGGGTCCCCAAGCTCAGCCCCAGGGCCCCCTGACCTGGACAGAGGATGTGCTGATTCCTGTGTAATTCCCACCACCTGGAGTTCACTCGCTGCTGATAGTCCCATGGGTGGTCCTCACATTCCTCCTCTGATGGCACTGTTGGATGAGTCACCTTTCCTGTGACTCCCCAGGAGACCACCTGCCCTACCTTCCTTCCTGGCACCTCTTAAGAGCTGAAATTGTGCCATGAACTCATCTGCCTTCCTGTTGATTGTTCTCATGGATTAGAATGAAAACTCCACAAGGACAAAGGCTCTTGGTGTGATTCATAAGTGGATCCCCAATCCCTAGAATCAAGTGTGTTAAGCATATGCTTTTTAAGTGGGAATAAAAATAGCCTTTAACTCATGGGGCTGTTATAAGATTGTATGAGATTATAGAAATCATCACTGTTTAGAGTATTGGCCCTTTTTAAATGTTTTGTGGGCTTTGGATCACTTATTTCATCATAGCCTGATTAACTACTTACTACTATTATGTCCATTTTGCAGATGAGGGCATTGCTGCACAGAGAGGGTAGGCAGCTTGCCTGAGGTTACACAGTCAGCAGATGACAAAGCCAGGACTCTAACCAGGTGTTGGACTTTCGAGCCCAAGCATTTTGCAAAACATTAGAGTATCTGATGTAGAATTGGTTACATGAATGGCAGATTCAAGGACAAAGATGAGATGATGATGGCAACAATGGCACTGATGACAACCAGTTCAGCCATGGCCAGCAGCCCACCCATACCACCATCTAGCTTTAGCTTTCTTGCCTTGGCGGGGAGACACAGGGCACAGAATGCCTTCAGGCTCGGTTTACTGGGAATGAATTAGCATTCTGCTTTACATAGGATCATGGGAGCCTCCCAAACTCCAAGTGCCTTTGACCTTCTGACAAGGAGGGAGATCATGAACACTTCTGACAAGAGGGGAGATCACGTGTCTCCTTCCATGCAGACCAGTTTTCCAGGAAGATGGCGGGAGGGTTGGCATTCTCTGCCACTGTCCTAGTTTGATTAGGATGAACTGAAAACAGAGAGGTAGTTGCAACAGTGAGGGGCGCTGGCTTTTCCCTGGAAGAAGCAATGCCTACTGCCCTTTAGCCAGCTATGAATAGCTTTTAGGCATGGATGTCAGGAGCAGAGAGTTCAACTGCTCTGGAATCTCTGAATCTAGCATGACCTGCTGAATGCCATATACGGTTTCCACTAAGACTCCTAATCTGCACACAGAGTGAGGGGTATGTCGGGAGTCTTATTTTATAAGGAAAACTTCACTAACTCTTTGACTGGGGTCCACAATTTTCAGGCAGTTTGAAGTGGGTTTGAATCCCGCTGTAAAAAAAAAAAAAAAAAAAAAAAAAAAAGTCATCACATTATTTGCTGTAAACAAAATTAAACATAATTTGAGATACTGCTCAAGAGGACATCTATTTTGTTGTACCTGCAAAGCGAAGCCATTCGGAAGGTGTGCAAGAATTCACAGTTTAAATTGCGAAGTACAGGCTCTTGAGGAATTTTCTCTAACCCCGGCCACCATGGCGAAGTGAAACAGAGGAGTTTCCGGGGAAAGAAGGGACTGGTCTTTAAGAAGGTTGCTATGTGCCCTACAAATCATATACCACCCATGAATCCTGCCTGAGCCACGAGATATGACTGTGTCAAGAGATGTGTCCAAAGTCACACATCACTGAATGTGACCCCGATCGGTCTAGCCCCAAAGCCCTCACACGGCAGCCTCCTTCTGAGCAAATATAGTCCACATTTGCTCATTTTCTCTGTATAGCAGGACGAGCGCTTCCAGCAGCAAATGGCCAAGTGAGTTGTCGGCGTCATCAATTCTTCTTCTTTGGAATCCCAGCAAGGCAGGGACCCTGCCTGTGAAAACTTCCTGGCTTCCAAACCCCAGTGCTGTTTCATATGTTCAGAGGCTGTGATTTTCCCCAGTGCTCCAAACAGATTCCAAATTGGCTTGCAGAACTGCTGAGGCCAGATAATTTATTGAGATATGACTTTGTATTTTGTTTGCCATATTTTCTGACTCCTCACACCAAAAAGGTAGCCAGGCCATTGTTCTCTGTGTTCTCATAGGCATCTCTGACACAAAGTCAGGAGCAGTTACCCCCAGAACCTTTGTCTTTGCCTTTTATGGAAGTCCAAGCATTGTTCACTAACCTTAATGTTTTCACCTAAGATAAAGCCCAGCTTTTTCTGAAGGGTTTCCCTCTAAGGCAGCACTGACAAATTATTGATCATATCTATCATGCATTGCTTTTACCAATTTAAGTCTCATGGTTCATTCATTCATTCTTCTATCAAACATTTCTGAATCCCAACCATCAGCCAGGCACTGCTCTAACTGCTATTCAGGAGCAGAGGATGAGAGCTCTCTTTCCACCATTGTAAGATCTAGCAAAATCTCCATGATTGGAACTCTGAAACATCATTCAATCTGGCACACAGATCTCTCAGAGACTGTGGATGGTTTCTGATTATGTAAAAATTGCAAACACATATTTACACAAACAGACAAAGTATTTTTGATGAAGAAAAACAAATTTATAAAATAATGAAAGTAGTTATCTTTGAATGTTGAGATAATAAGTGACTTTTTCCTATTTATTTTTTGCACCACAATTTTTTTTCAATAAAAGTGTTTATCGTTACCACAAAAAGAACTAAGTATTTTAGAAATACAGTCAAAACAACGTTGTATATGTTGATTGGGTTTTGTAGTCAGTGCAACTCACTTCTCACAACATCTGAATCATTAAGTGCAATGGTGCCAAACAGATTTCTCATGCATCTGCCACGCCATTTCCTTTGTGTTTCCAAAGCAACCATATCTGATGACACAGGAGTAAATACTGGATATGTGTGAACTTAACGTGGTATATCCTTTTCGTATGGAGTTTTCTGCAAAACTGAAAAACATGCTATAAAGAAACAAGACTATTCAAATAGAAATAAAGAAACTGATTGTATGTAAAGTATAATATAGTTGATAAATAATTATTAGAAATATGAAAATAAAGCAGAATGACTCTTAGAGGGGAAAAACTTCATTAAATCCTCGACTGAAATAAAAGAGGAAAAAGACAAATAAGAATGCAAAAACAAAAAAAAAACTCACAAGAACCTAAAGCATCCTGTCGCAGATAAAATATCAGCAATGGGATACAGAGAGTCAGATAATATTATCACCCAGAGCACCCATCTGTTGGTTTCTGGGGTGTTGGACCCCTGTAGCCCCACACTCTCCATGCTACACCTGGGGCATGCCATCCAGAGCTGGGCCTTTAATCACACTCCTGCTCAGTTCCACCTGTGCCCTGAGGGCACACTGGCTTCTGGAGCTCCACCACTGGGCATGCCCAACCTATGCAGGGTTTAGTGCCTGAAGCCGGGAGCCTGAGTTTTGGGCCATCTGATGGATAAAGTCTCAACATCCACACTGTACATCTCCCCTACCCCCTTCACTCTGCACACTGCCCTTTATCCCAGACTCTTCCTCTGGCTCAAATCCATCTCCTTCTTCTCCCATGACCCCTCCTGACATAGAGCCTTCACTCAGTAAAACTATCTGCTTTTGCTTTTATTTATGTATTTTTTGGATTATATTTTTTTTAAAACATGGCTACATTGTGGAAAACACTGAAGAATATATAAGAAGAATATTTGGAATTGCCTCAAATTCCACCAATAAGAAAAACAAAATTCCATTACCAAGTCACTGCATTTTCTGTCATAGATCTGAAGCATATTACAGGATAGTAAGAACAGTTATCAACTATTGTTTTAATGAGCACCTACTATGTGGCAGGCATACCACAGTACATTATTCTATAGCTGTGGGAACCACAAAATATACACACCACTATTATCCCCTCTTAAAAAAATGAGAAAACTGGGTCACAGAGGGCTAAGTGGCCTGCTACTGAGGACCGGACAGGAGTAGAACTCAGGGTCTCACGTCATAGCTCACATTTTATTTTTTCTTGCAAATATAGAAGTTTTACCTGTGCCATGACAAATTCTTTGAAAGTAGTACTTATAGTGACCACAAAAAATTTCATCTTATGGCTACACCCAATTTAATCAAACCATTGTTATTTGATATTATTCCCTATTTCTAGTTACTACGCGTAAAATGGAAATAATACTCTATATTTAAATCCTGATGCACAGCCAGTTGATGCCATATTTGACTTCAAATTTTAGGCCTGGATTGATCTGTCCCATATTGTGCAATGTTTCCAGTTCAAACATGAACTAGAAAGCTACAATGCCCATTATTCCTACTATTACCTTACAGTATTTAGAAAACCTATCCCATATAATAAAATAAGAAAAAAAGTCGGTATGGTATAATTACTAGAAACAGAAGATTAAATTAGTTTTGCAGATGACACTGTCCATCTAAAAAGGCCAATAAAACCACAGTGTAAAAATAACTAGTGTCCACTGATGTATTGACTCACAAAAGTGAAAAATAAAAATTATTAGTTTTATTATGTATTAACCTGTGTTTGTTATACATAGTTTCACTGTTTACAACTCTTTCATTTGTTGTCTTAGCCCATTTGGGTGTCTATAATGAGATGTCATAAGTTGTGTAGCTTGTAAACAACAGAAATTTATTTCTTACAGTTTTGGAGGTGAAAATCCAAGATCAAGGCACATTCAGCGTCTGGTGAGAGGCTGCTTTTTGGTTATCTGTGTCCTCACATTACAGAAGGAGCTAGGCAGCTCTCAGGGGCCTCTCTGAAAGGGCACCAATCCCATTCATGAGAATAAAACTATACATAGTTTTACTATGTATAACAAACGAGTTAAAATCTGACTAAAGAAAGGTCATACATATAACAGACATGGAAATATAAAACGTTTAAAATAGATTTAGGGAGAGGCAAAGCAAGGTGGTTGAATACAAACCGCTATCAATCATCGTCCTCATAGGAACGTCAAATTGAACAACTTTCCACACAAATTAGCACCTTCACAAGAACTAAAACTCAAGTGAGTGATCACAGTACCTGGTTTTAACTGTGTGTCACTAAAAAAAGGCACAGAAGAGAGTAGAAACTACAGTCTTGAACTGCTGACATCATCCCTCCTCCATCCCCCAGCAGTGGCTGCGTGGTGCAGAGAAAGAATGTGCGGTTGGGAGAGAGAGTGCAGTGATGTAGGACTTTATGTTGGACCTCAGTGTTCCCTTGGCTCAATGGAAGGCAACATGGGGCAGAACTCAGCCAGCACTCATGAAGAAAGCATTTAGAATAGCCTTATTGAGACAGAAATCCTCCTCCTAGTGGTCAGAATCTGAGTTCCTGCCAGCTAAACTGATCTGGGGTTTGAAATAAACTTGAAAGGCAACCTTGGCCACAAGGACTGCAATTCCTGGTCAAGTATTGGTGCTGTGCTGGGCTCAGAGCCAGTGAAGTTGGGAGTACACATGATCTAGTGAGACACTAGCCAGGGTGGCTAAGGTAGTGCTTGTACTTCCCCATCCCAGACAACATAGCTCACAGCTTCAGGAGAGACTCCTTTCCTCCACTTGAGGAGAGAAGAGGAAGGAGTAAGAAAACTTTTTCTTAAAACTTGGACAATAGCTCAGCCATAGTAGGACAGGGTACCAGCTAGAGTCCTGGGCTCCCCTTTCCAAGCCCTAGTTCCTGGATGACAGGTTTTCTAGATACACCCTGGGCCAGAAGGGAATCTGCTCCCTTGAAGGAAAAGATCCAGTTCTGGAAAGATTCATCACCTGCTGACGGGAGAAACCTCGGGCCCCAAATAATCAGCGGTGATACCCAGGTAGTACTCACTATGGGTCCTGGGTAAGACTCAGAGACATGCTGGCTTAAATGTGACCCAGCACAATCCCATACTATGGTGGCTGGGAGGAGAGGCTTCTTCTGCCTGAGAAAAGGAGAGCAAAGAGCAAAGGGGACTCTGTCATGCAGCTTAGGTACCAAATCAGCCACTATTTAAAAGCAAATAGGAATTTTTTGCAAGTAGATAAAAGTGTTTTAAACCTTATGTTGAGGGATAAATAGTTGGAAATGTGTAAAAGTTTAAAAATTTGAATTTAGAGCCAAATATTCAGGTTTTAAAATTATAAAATTAAAGATGCTAAAGAAGTAAAGTGTTACATTAGCCACTGATTTTTGCTTAAGGGCAGTGGCTTAATTTGGACAAGACAGTGGGGATTTATCCAATACATTGTAACTGGACCACTGTTTACTATTTGAAATATTAAGAAATGTTCTGACCTCTCAGTTTGCATAAACAAAGCAAAGCAAAATAAAACCAGTAGAAGAGGAAACATCAACATAAGTTGATTGCAGTTAATGATAAAAATAAAGCCAAAAAGAATTATGTCTACATATATTCCATAGTTCAAGAAATTCTCTCCCAAGTAGAAAAGCAAAAATATATATATGATTAACTTCATATTAATTATATTAAAGATAAAATGCTTTAATATAAAGTATACTGTAAAAATGGAAAGGTATACCACATTTTTAGCAAAATAATTGCCTCACAAGACAGACTATGTTAATCCCATTACATATGAAGTTAATTGATTAATCCACACAAAAATTATAATAAGGATGAATAAGAAAAAGCAATGACAAGAGAAGAAACACAAACTGCTAAAATATGTAACAACGTTTAAGTCAGTAATGATAAAACACAGTAGGTTGAAACAGCCATTTAATAAATGCGCTAAACTGCCACTTTGAAAAATATGTACATTAAAAAGTATTTTCAAGAGTTGGTGAACGTACAGCAAAGGGAGTACTTGGACACATACCTGGTGAATGTTTAGATTGGCAGGCTGTTCCTGGAAGGCAATTTGGCAATACAGCTATCACAAGTCTTTTGCCATCTTTTGACGCAGCAATCAATCACAGGTTAGTTTTGGTGAATGTTTATTGCATTTGCTCTATTCTCAATTCTTTACTGAGATTGTCTCACTTAATCCTCAAACCCTGTGAAGTAGGGACTTATAATTACCAACTAATAAATGTTGGACATAAAATTAGAAGAATTGAGGCAAGTCAGAACTGACATCCAAACTCGGCAATTCCCAGTGCTAACACACAGGCAGAGTGAGAGCCTGTCCTCTTCTCGGCCCGTTGTCGAGGGCAGGGCTGATGCATGGAGATGTCCACTGCTTCATGATTTATAGAGGAAAAGGAGAAAGAACAATTGGGAGTAGCTAGGGAACTAAAGCACATACAATGTGGGCAGGAGACTTAAGGTTACAGAACTGTTAAATTATATATTTTCAAGTAAGACAGGTAAAAACTAACTTTAGCTTTGAGAGAGAGAGAAAGAAGTAAAACAGGAAGGAAATCCACAAAAATATTAATCAGGTTGAGTTCTAGGTGGGGAGTTTGGGTAACTTTTGTTATTTTTTGGTCCAAATTTTCTCCAGTGAATATGTAATACTTTTGAAATTGTATATAACATGCATAAGCATACATGTGAACACACACATGCACCCACACACACACCCATCACCAAAATCAAATCTCATTCCTAGTAGAGCCCCAATGCCGATGTTGTCTCTGTGCCCTGCAGAAATTAGAGGCCCACATTTACCAATACTCTTTCTCATCAAACCTCTGTCCAGGGTTATTCCTTCTTCATAGTCCTCCGTGATTGCAAACCCCCTTATTAACCTATCTTTGGGCCAGCTAGCCAGACAATTGCCCATACCTGGGCTTTTGGCAGCAAAAATGCAAAAGAGATGAGAAATGCAGACTAAGATGAGGGCTGCGTGTTTGTAAGTAACGGAATGGTGGGAACTGCGGTGAAGCGCTCTGAAGGCACGGTTGTGAGTCTCCTCTAGCCAATTAATGCTTCATGGAAATTTAAATGCAATTTTGCAAAAATACAATTTTCTAATGAGAATTCAGAAATCTGAACTTTTATGCAAAATATGTTTATGTACTTAACATCAAATTTATTTTTTTAAAGACCTCACCACCTATGTTAGAAGGATCAAACAAACTCATCCGTCAATGAGAAATTGCTATACTTCTTAAAAATGAAACCTAATTAGCACTGCTACGCCACATTTTATGTATGTGTGTTCCTTCCTTCCTATCTTTTTATAATCTTAACATTTTATATAATGCTCTGCTTCTAGTGTTAGCAATGCTCTCAATATAGAAATTTCAAATCACATATTAACAAATAACAAATAAAAGAAAATGAAAATTATTTAATATAACATTTTGCTGTTGTGCTCACTTACTTTTTTTGCTTTTGCTTATTCCCTTACTTTTCCAGATTAACACACACATACATACATACACACACACACACACACAGATATTTTCATGACATCAACGTAATAATTCAGCATACTTTTCCTATGATTCAGGAAGGAGAAGAAAGCATAAAATATTCCACCTGAGATCTATTTGGAAACAAACTCAATGTGTACACATAATATAATATTATTCAAATAACATCATTATTCCTGTGGACTGCAGACTCTATTAACGGCTGTTCTATAAACAATAAAACCTATTCACCCATGAAATTCACTTATGTGAATGTGTTCATTATGGACACATTAAAATAAGAAAAACGTATGCTGGAATTTGAGTGATGTAACACTGAATATTGCAAGGAAATATTCCTCATCAAAAGAGCAAATATTAGTAGGAAATAAAACCCAGTTTGAATGCAGAGCTGAGACAGGTGCTAAGCATATGAGCTGAACGTGATTTTCTCTGGGTCTATTCATTCTCAAGCGACGGAAGCAAATATGTGACTTCAGATTTGTTTCCTTCACACTATTTCTATTCTGTCGACTCCTGTTAGACTGTTTCGGGGCAATTTACAGTGCTTGGGGGCTCCAGAGACAGACTCAACCTTTCTCCATTCCCTTGTGCTGGGGTAACCCTTGGAAATGTCGATTTCCTCCATGTTAAATACCACAAACAGGTTCCCTTTTCATTGTGATATACAGAAAGAAAAATAAGATTGTTGGCAATTCCTTTATTTTATATTCTATTTCCTTTAATTCCTTTATTTCGATTTCATTGTTGGCAATTCCATTTCATTTCTAGCTGGAATCAAAGTGTGCTATGTTCCTCAGAAGACCTAGCTTACAGAGCCCTCAGCTTTTGAAACAAAACTCCTATGATATTTCAGCAGCATACAAAATGCACAGGTGTAAGTCCTCAGATGCTCCTCCAACCTCCACTAGGGATGGGAAGCTCAAAAGTTAGTCAATCTTCCTTCTTTAAAAAAAGAGTAGAATGGGGATAGGGTGCGCTGCTCTCCCCCAGGGTCTCCTTACAGAATATTTGTGATGCTGTTTGTGCTATATGCATGCTTCAAAACACAGTTGAAGACTCGGACCTCTGCAGTACCAAACAAAGAAGCAACACATCCACAGCCCACATTCTCTTGAAGAATTGAGAAGAAAATGTGTGGCTGAAAAGCATGCAGTCAAAAACAGGAAAGAACTTCCAACATGTAGAAATTTTGCTGTGTCCTTTGCAATATAAAACTAACCCACTTTTGGGACCTTACTTTAACCTAATATATTGTGTCAGTCTCAAGGAAGAAGAAAAATATCTATTTTTTTGAACATGAACTGTGAAGTTAATGCTGTAAGACAGTTCATAAAATATTAACAAACAAATTAAACATATTAATAAAACAGACCCCTGAGCACTCACCACCCAGGACTGAAATGGAACATTGCTCAAATCTTAGATGACTCGCTATTGCTTTCGTCTTCTTCTACCCCCAGATCGTAGCTACCCTAAATTGTATGTTGATCATTCCCGTTTTTCTCCTAATTTTATCACCGTGTGAGTGTCTCTGAACAGCTTAAATATACATTTCTATTATTTGACTTTCTCTGGATCTATTCATTTTCAAGATATAGAAGCAAATACGGTTACAGATTTGGTTTTCTCCAAACTATATCTGCTCTGTCAACTCCTATTAATCTGTTTCAGGGATAACTTACAGCATTTGGGGGCCCCAGAGATAGACTCAACCTTTCTCCATGTAAAAAGCACAGGGACTGTACTTTTAATTTAATGCATCCACAGTCCACATTCTCCTGAATAATTAAGAAAGGATGAAAAGTACAAGACTGTACTTTGTACATGCTACTTTACTGTAGCTTTATAGCAAGTCTTAAGGTCGAAGAGTGTCATTCCTTCAACTTAGCTATTTTTCTTCAGTATCGCCTTGGCTATTCTGGGCCTTTTACTTATTTAGATAAATTGGAGACTCAGCTTTGTGGATATTCATAAAATAGCACGCTAGACTTTTGATTGGGATTTTAGCTAGGCTATAGATCAAGTTGAGAAGAATTAACATCTTACTAATATTGAGTCTTCCAATATATGAACATAAAATATCCCTTTCTGCATTTAGGTCCTTGATCTCTTTCACAAGAGTTACCTGCATAGAAATCCCACACATTTTTCTTAGATTTATACTAATGCCATTTCTTGGGGCTAGTGTAAATGGCATTGGATTTTAATTCTTCACTGCTAGCACACAGAAAAACAATGAGCTTTTTTATACACTAACCTTAAATCCTGCAACTTTGATATAATCATTTGTTTCATGAGTTTTTTGGTTTGTCAATTCTTTGAAATTTCCTCCATAGGCAATCATGTCATATGTAAACAAGAAGAGATTTTCCCTTCCTTCTCAATCAGTGTGTATTTATTTTCTTTCTTTGTCTTATTGCACTAGCTAGGACTTCTAATGTAGGTCGAATTAAAAGTAGTGAAAGGCAGCATTCCTGTTTCTGTCTGAACTTTAGGGGAGAGTATACAGTTTCTCACCATTAAGTAGAACGCTAGCTGTAGGTTTTTATGCAGTTTTTTAAAAAATTAAGTTGAGCAGGTTCCCCTGTATTTCTATTTTGCTAGGAGTTTTTAGTCATAAATAGGTGTTGGATTTGTCAAGTGATTTTTCTACATCTGTTGATATGATTATATGGCTTTCTTTCCTTAGCCTGCTGATGTGTGCATAATGTTAATTATAGTTCCATCGGTCGTGCATACTTGGAGTAAATCCCACTTGATTATACTTGGAGTAAATCCCACTTGATTGTGATATATAATTATTTGTATCACACTGTTGGATTTGATTTGCTAAAACTTCTTTGAAGATTTTTGCATCTATATTAATGAGCTATATTAGTTTCGTAGTTTTTCTTTGTTATAATGTCTTTATCCGGTTTTGGTAATAGGGTAATTCTGGTCCCACAGGGATGAGTTTAAAAAGTAGTCCCTCTACTTACGTTTCCTAAAAGAGATTGTAGAAAATGAGTATCATTTCTTCCTTAAACATTAGATAAAATTCACCATTGAATCCACCTGGGCCTGGTGCTTTCTTGTTTTAGAAGGTTAGTAATTACAAAGTCAATTCCTTTACTAGATAGGAATCTACTCAGATTATTTATTTCTCCCTGCATGAGTTTTGATTACTCAGTTTTTCAATGAGTTAGACCATTTCTTCTAGGATATAAAATTTGTAGGCATAGAGTGATCACATTTTTAAATTATCATCTTAATGTCCGTGGGATTAGTAAGAACGGTTCCTTTTCTTCATTTTTCTTTTTTTTTTNTTTTTTTTTTTTTTTTTTTTTTTTTTTTTTTTTTTTTTTTTTTTTTTTTTTTTTTTTTTTTTTTTTTTTTTTTTTTTTTTTTTTTGGTGACAGAGTGTCACTCTGTCGCCAAGGCTGGAGTGTAGTGGCTTGATCTCGGCTCACCACAACCTCCGCCTCCCAGATCAAGCGATTCTCCTGCCTCAGCCTCCCAAGTAGCTGGGAATAGAGGTTAGTGCTACCATGCTAATTTTTGTATTTTTAGTAGAGATGGGGTTTCACCATGTTGGCCAGGCTGGTCTTGAACTCTTGAGGATTACAGGCATGAGCCACTGCACCTGGCCCCTTTTTTTATTTCTAATACTAGTAAATATGTATCTTTCTCTCTTAGAGTTTTATCTACATTGTTCATTGTCTCAATTTGTTCATGTTACAGTGGGTAGCTCCTCTGGTATGAGCAGGGCAGGAGAGGGCTCCCACACACACACACCAGGGGAGTCTGGTGACCATCAGGTGATGGGCAGTTGGTTGCTGATTGTCTCTCTAAAGTAATAATTGGTCACAGTCGGTGCCAGGGAAAGGCAGCCTATTTATTTACATGGAGTCTCACTCTGTCACCCAGGCTGGAGTGCAGTGGTGCAATCTCGGCTACTGCAGCCTCCACCTCCCAGGTTCAAGCTGTTCTCCTGCCTCAGCCTCCTGAGTAGCCGGGATTACAGGCGCTCACCACTATGCCCAGCTCATTTTTGTATTTTTTGTAGATACAGGGTTTTGTCATGTTGGCCAGGCTGGTCTCGAACTCCTGACCTCAGGTGATCCTCCTGCTTTGGCAACCCAAAGTGCTGGGATTACCGGCATGAGTCACCATACCTGGCTAGTCTCCTAATTGATTAAAAGAAACAAACAAACAAACAAACAAAACACCACCTAAAACTGATGATCAGCAGCTTCCTGATAAGATCTCAGGAGTTGGAAGAAGTAATCAGAGGCAAGACCCCAGGAGTGCACCCACGTCTAAAACTCCAAACAAAAGGTCAAACTGGGCCCTTGTGTTTTAAATCACCAGCTTGGCCCTCCTCCAAGTGTACTTTCTTTCCTCTCCTTCCTGTTCTAAAGTTTTTTAGTAAACTTCTACTCCTGCTCTAAAACTTACCTTGGTCTCTCCTTCCTTATGACCCTCAGTCAAATTCTTTCTTCTGAGGAGGCAAGAACTGAGGTTGCTGCAAACCCGCAGAGATAGCTTCCACTGCTAACAGTGGCCACAGTGACACAATACCAGAGGCCGGGTGGCTTACAAACAACAGAAATTTCTCACAGTTCTGGAGGCAGGAAGTCCCAGATCCAAGTGTCTGCAGGTCTGGTATCTGCTGAGGGCCTTTTTCATAGGTGGCACTTCTCACTGTGTCCTCACATGGTAGAAGGTGAGAGGGAGCTCCCTGGAGTCCTGTTTACAAGGGCATTTGTGATAGCTCTGTCCTCATGACCCAATCACCCCCAAAAGGCCTCACCTCCCAGTACCATTACCTGGGGGATTGGGGCGGGACACAAACAGTCTCTAGCATTTATATTTTTGAACAATCATCTTTTAGTTTCATTGACCTTTCTATTGATTTTCTGTTTTTAATTTCATTGATTTTGCCCTGATTTTTAGGGTTTCATCTCTTCTGCTTGCTTTGGGTTGAAGTTGTCCTTTTTCCTTCATTTCCTAGAGTGTCAGTATAGGTTATTGATGTCAGATCTTTTTTCTTTAATGATCTATGAGTTTCAGGCTAGAAGTGCCTCGGTAACTACTGCTTTCACTGCCTCCCACAAAAGTTGATGAGTTTGGTTTTTATTTTCATTTAGTTCTAAATATTTTTAAATTTCACTGGAGTCTTCTCCTTTGATCCAT
Source organism: Cebus imitator (assembly GCF_001604975.1). Classification (NCBI taxonomy): domain Eukaryota; kingdom Metazoa; phylum Chordata; class Mammalia; order Primates; family Cebidae; genus Cebus; species Cebus imitator. The sequence goes on along the minus strand of NW_016107626.1, from coordinate 1,705,033 downwards.
GTGTTGTTTAGAAGTGTGTGGTTTCATCTGCAAATATCTTGGTACTTTCTAGCTATCTTTCTATTGTAGATTTCTAGTTGAATTCTATTACGGTCTGAGAACACACTTGGCATGATTTTCATTGTTTCAGAGTTGCCAGGTGTGTTTCCTGGTCCAGGAAGTGGATTTCGAGTAGATCTGGTTTATTCTCAGAGAAACTGCTTGCCCTTCTCTGATCTGTTCTGCGGAGGGAGCCACTTCCCTCAGGTACTTCCCAGCCTCCCTCTCAGCTGGCTTCTGGCTGCGTGTGGCCCCTGAGAGGCACAGATAGGAGACTGGAAGGTCCAGGAAGAAGAAACTGGTTTATTTCTTCTCCCCTCTCTACATGGTGGGGCATCGTCCACAGCAGCTCTTTCTTCCCCATGGCTTCAGCTCCTGCTGGACAGATACCCCTGCTTCCAGCTTCTGCCAAGCTCTCATCCCTGGTACAACTGCCTCCTTCCTTGTCTCCCTCTCCTGAGCGGTGGGAGGCTCCCTCACTGCCAGTCTCTGGGGTGACTTCCTGCCTCCTAATTCCTCAACCCTCCACCACCTTTAACAAACTCCCTACGTTCAATTATCTCTGAAACCCCTAGTTTCTGTTCCCGTGACAGGCTGTAAACCTCATGTGAAAATTTTCTCTCTGCCTCTCCCCTTCTTTGCGCATTTGTTTCCTTCTTCTCTTTCCACCAAATAGACTTTTCCATTTTTCACTTCACATGGCACAAAATGGTCATTAACAATAATCCAGTGTGACTGTGGCTGGAAACTCTTAGCCCCACTTTGAAAGTCTGGAAATTGGCCTGCATTGCATTCAGTAACCATACTCTTCTTGTGCTCCCATAACAAACCACCACAAGCTAGGTGGCTGAAAAAAATCATGAATTCATTTGTTCACAGTTCTCAAGGCCAGAAGTCTGAAGTCAAGGTGTGGGCAGGGCCACGCTCCCACCGAAGGTTCTAAGGGCGAACCTATTTTTTGCCTTTTGTGGTTTCCAGGGACCCCAAGTAGTTCTTGGCTGGGTCCTTGGACCCCCAGTCTCGGCCTCCATCTTCACGTGGCCTTCTTCTCTTCCTGTCCCAAGCCTCCTTCTGTTTCTATTTTATAAGGGCACTTATTGGATTTAGGGTCCACCTGGTTAATCCAGAATGATCTCATCTCAAAATCCCTAGTCACATCTGCAAAGATGCTTTCCACATAAAGTCATAATTACGAGTTCAAGGAATTAGATAGAAATCTGTATTTTTGGAGGCCATGACCCATTACCATGACAAATCTGGGTATGGGCAGAGTAATCTTCAAACTTTGGATGCTACAATTCTATCAGTACAGAACAGGCAGGAAGAAGAAGACAACAACAATTTGAGGAAATTTGGGAGGACCAGGCAAAGAAAATAACTGCTGTCAATTACACGCTTCACGTTCCCACAGAAAGTTATTGATCCAATCAGGACTAGAGCTGAGACTAGTCTCACACACAAACCTATAGACTTCATTTCATATCACAGTGTCTCAGTCAAATCAAATTTCTCCCCATGGTCTGAGATTAGGGAGTCAGTCTCTGTCACCTCAAACTTATTACCCATTCAGTCTCATTCCTGTAAGAAAAGATACTTTGAGTAACTGAAGGCTACAAATAAAACTGCACACAACATATCCACCCAATATAAATTGTCTTTTAGAATGCATATACATTGTTACATGTATCCAAATTTTACTGGAAATTCATAACACACACACATTTTTAAGACAATCCTGCTTATTAGCTAGAAGTTCAAGCTGATTCATTAGTCAAAAAGTAATAAGATGACATTTGTTTGCATTCCATGTTTTGTATTTGGACATTTCACGAATTCGCAGAGCCACGATATATGCAGTTCTGCTGTGTTTGATTTTCTCTTCTGTGAAACTTACAGAAACCCAAAGAGATTCCCTCTCCTTTGGAGTGGGGTTGTATGGGACACCAAAGAGAGCCAAGCATCATCTTTGATACATAAAAAACACAGACTGACATTCAAGATGAGTGATTTGTCATACCTGGTTTACAGAAAACTTCTGAGAAATATATGCATGGGGTTTACTCCCCCTTCCCTTGAGTTGTGAGAATGTTGTGTTCCGTTAATTCCTCTTGAGATATTTGCTCAGTGTGGGTTAAAGTAAAACTCGGAATAATAGCACCAGAAATCCAGAGTTAACATCTATTTTTTTTAAAGAGAAAGCTCCAAGTAATCCATTTTTCCAATGTACAGTGAAAGTGACATTTTCAAATAAGAATACATTGTCAGCTGTTTTGTCTTGCTCATTCATTTTAGTTTTGTTAGAGTCTTTGTTTCTTTGATGCTCACAATATTGCACCATTTGGCTTTAAAATCTACATTAGAAGAGCATTAATTAAAAGCAGACACAGTGTAATGGAGACAGTGTTAAAATTATGCTTGAAGGTACAATGTAATTAATTTCGTACAAGAGAAACATAAAAGAGAGAGAATGAAACTGGAGGAAATAGCGCCACAACCCACAAAATGATAATGAGAAATACAATTGTAGATTAGACAAACTATGAAAAGACATATGGAGTAATTTGACATCAAGGGAGAGAATCAAAACAAAGGGTTACCCGCTAAGTGCTCATAAAAATTAAATGGAGAACACACATTTTATGTCCATGATGTGTGTTTTCCTATGGACAGGATGGCTTGCATTAAGTCTCTGCCAGGTGGATGAAGATGATGATTATGATGCAAATTTGCCAAAAGCTTGGACCATGGAGGTAGGAAATTGATTTGACTTAAAAACAATCCTGTTTAATGAAAGTGCAAGAGATAGATAATGAACTTCTTATAAAGTTCTCCCTCCCAAGATGGTCCCAGAGCTAGCACATGCATTAAGACTTATTATTTGCAGAAAAATCAGCATTGCAAAGATGATTATTAGGGCCAACTTGATTTATAATGCCTAGTTATATTTCATATTTGAATTTATTCATATTTCAGTAGTGCCTTAGGGTGTTACGATACAAAGTTATAGAAACCTCATGAAACTAGGTCTAGTGAGAAAGAAAGTGAACTTACACAAAATATTTTTCATGTGGGAATCCATCTAGTGATTCTATGCCACCACAATAATGACAATGATCATTTGATAATGAAAATAACTAGCCCTGACCAAGTGCTTACTGTGTGCCAAGCTCTGCTCTAAGGGTTGTAAATGATTAACATAATTCCTCGCAGCAATTTTAGGGAGTGTCTGGAGCACCATCTGTGTTTCACATATGAGAGAGTTGAGCCTTGAAGAGGTTAAACAACTTCACCAATGTTATACATTTAGCAAACAGCAGGGCAGGGAGTTGAACCTAGGTATTCCGGCTCTAGCACTTGGACTTCTTAGCCACTTGGCCATTCTCCATCCTGCCTCTTCAACACACGGGCAACATATACAAGGATATACAGGCAAGAAGTTGTTTGTTTTTGGGTTATTGTGGTGGCAAAAAAAAAAATGCTTGACTCAATGCTTTTCTTTTATGAAGTTATGAGTGAAAAATTGTGGTTTCCTTTTACTACAAAAGAGCATGCTCTATCTGCCTCTATCTGTTACCTGTTGACTTAGGGGATGCATGAAATATTAAGTGGGGAAAATGGAGGTGAAGGATAAGATGAGTTGTAGGTGAACGGAGTACATTTTGTAGAAACAAATAAATCAAAGAACAAAACACACATGGGCACAAGAATGTGTGGAAGGAAACACCCCAGGCTGTGAACAACGACCCAGCTCCCAGGGTCAGGAGTGATCAATATGGGGCTGGAGACATTATTCAAGTTTTCCTTATATACCTATATTGTCAACAATCATGTTGCTTTCATAACTTTTGAAGAGGAATTTAATAATATTTAAGAAACTTTTTAAAGATGCAGGGACTCATCAGGGATACCAGTGTGGGAAGTATATTCAGGGTCTATGGGAACAGATCTTGTGGGAATAGTTCTCAGGTGGCTGATCTCTGTTTCTCTGTGCTCCTGGGCTTCATGAAGTAAAGCAGGTGAGCCCTGGGGTCTCCCAGAGGGAGTTCCAATCCTGCCTCTGCCACCCATTACCTGGCACCCGCCTCCCAGGACTTCTTCTCTCCCTTGTGAAATAAGAAAGTGAGTAGATGAAGTGGTATGTTGTAATCAAAGATGGAGAAAAGGGATGCTGACTGCACAGAACAAAAGTTTCTTACCATCAAGAAGAAAGAGGGAATCAAGGAGACCTGAGGATCACATCTTACCCGACATCTGCGCTTAGGTGGCAGACACAAAGAAAACACTAGAAGAATATAGTGATCACTAGCCTGGGAAACATGGCAAAACCCCATCTCTACAAAAAATACCACACGGTGTTGTGAGGATGTAGAGAGATGTCACACACAAAGCTCCAGACAGTGCATTGCATAGATGAAGCCCACAATACATTAGCTCTCATGATGATAGGCATGGCATGTCAGCGTTAGCATGGTCTTCTCTGCAGAGCAAGACTTGCCCTCCGTGTGACTCCTAGTTTCTGCTGTGCTGCAAGTTCATCCTTTGACCAGTTCACTCCTTGGCTTTGACTCCAGCCCCATGCCCCATTGTAACTATTCCACTGCCCACAGCTAAAGAAGAAGGGTCTCACTGTCCCCTCTCTGGGTCCCCAGAACAGAGAATTGGAAAGCTCTGCATGGGTCGAGTGTCCAACCCTAACTCATCCAGCTTTGACCAAGCCAATCTGACCACCTTGAGTTAAGCCAGCTTGTGCTGGAGGACAGGGTAGACATAGGAGCCACGACAGCCTTCTCCAGGGCAAGTGCCACCTCTGGCTTTTGCTCAGGACCACATGATTTTATTTAAGCAGGAGCCTGGTTAAACTCTCCTTGGTTTGTCTTCCAAGGCAACAAAGAAAACAAAGATTTGCATTAGCTTAGTTGCATGATAGCACACATGTACCATGGGCTTTGTGTAATGCATGACAGTGCACCTGTATTGTGGGTTTTGTTTGTGCAATAGACTATTCCTGGGCTTTACGTGTGACATGTCCTCACATACTCGTGGTACTGTGCGACACTCACTGTCATGTTTCACAAAGGAGGAACGAAGCCCTGGGAGGTGGGCGGCAGGTAATGGGAGGCTTAGCCAGGAACTGAATTCCCTCTGGGTGACCCCAGTGCTCACCTGTTTAACTTCAGGAAAACCTGTGTGTTTTCTGTCACTGTCATAACAAATTATCGCAATCTTAACAGCTTAAAACAGCACCATTTATCATCTCAGCATTTCATGAGTCTGCAGTCCAGGCACAGAGCGGCTTTGTTGATCCTCAGCTCTGGCTCTTACAATATAAAAATCAAAGTAATGGCTGGGCGGGGCTGTCACCTGGGCATTCTGGAGATGACCTCACCCACACCCCAACAGATTGCTGGCAGCATCAGCGCCTTCTCCGCATGGCCCTGCATCTTCAAACTGGTATGGGCATTCTGGAGCCTTTTGACCTCCAGTCTCTCTGACCTCCCCTATGGTCTTGACTTCTACTTCTCAAGGCCATGCTCCTAACTTTATTCTGAGCCTTTGTTCTAAGCAGCGCCTCTCACATCAGTTTTTCTACCAACAGACGATTCAGGACGACTTCAGTATTTTCTGAGGTGATTCATGATTTCTCTACCATGCTCTTCAAAACGCTTCCAGCCACAAATGCCTTTCCATCCCCACTCCGTTTAGCCTGGAGTTTATCCTAAAAAATAAAGAGGGAGTTCCTGCCGCAAGACTGTCTTTGGGCAGGTAAGCCTCCTGGGTTCTTCTATACAGCCAAATACGAAAATAGAAAGTTTTTCTTGTGTCTATCAAAGGAAAGCCCCCAGCCAAATGCACATCCTTGGGCCCGAAGAGGCTCAGTCTTCCAACCACTTAGCAGTCATTTACTGTGCACTGGGTCAGTGCCGAGTAATGTGAAGAGATGCGCGGCTCCTGCCCTCAGAAGATCAGTTCCCGGCGGGGGAGCGGGAAAGGCCAGCAGGCAATGAAGACGTAACATGGCCGGCTAGGTGAAAGGAAAGCCAGGGTTCCGAAGGTGCCCAGAAAATAGACACCTGACCAAGGAGGCACGGGAGGTTTTCTTAAGGAGATGACATGGAAACCAAGACCTGAAAGCCATTAGGGCCAGGTGCAGTGAGGGATGAAGGATGCAAGAACAAGATGGGGGAGGCTAGCAGCAGAAGGAAGGCAGGTGCAGAGGGCCGCAGGTGAGCAGCCATGGAATATGACCAACCATTAGGAGGGAATCCAGAGGAGAAGCTCAGCGACCTCAATGGGATCCACAATATTTGGGTCTGCGTTGCCACGGTGGGGAGCTGAGCCAAGCTGCATCTTCACTGCCTGCTGCTCTTTCCCCCTCACCCACCGGGAACTGATCTCCTGAGGGCAGGAGCTGTGCATCCTTCACTGTGGGGCCCTCGGTACTGACTCAGGGCACAGTAAATGGCTGCTAAGTGGATGGAAGAATGTGAACCTCTTCAGGCCCAAGAAGTGTGCATTAGGCTGGAGACTTTCTTTCAACAGATACAAGAAAAGCTTTCTGTTTTCATATTTGGCTGCATAGAAGAACCTGGGAGGCTAAGCTGCCCAAAGACCGGCTTACAGCAGTTCTGAAGGGAATGGACCTCTCTTGAATATGGGAATGATCAGATCGGTGTGGAAGACCCACAATACAACACTGCCATCCTCTTCTTTCTCTCCTTAGACCCAAGTATTTACAAATCCCCTTTGTGGCCGTTTTGGCCCCTTTGACTTGTCGTAGCCACAGCCATAGCCAGTCAGACACACCTGCAGGGATGCTCGCTCTGGAAACCCACAGCCACAAAGCCCGATGGGAGTGTAGCCTGCTATTTTCATCATCTTTTTATCTCTCCATTCAGTGTGGCTTGTGGCAGTCCTGTGAAGTCGGCAACTGAAGAGGGTTGGGAGAGAAGGCCTCATCTCCCCTCTAGTCAAGGGCAACATTTTCTCCTCACCCTCCTTCCCATCTACATCATCAGTGTTTGCCTTCACACTAATTGGCGTACCAGTTGACCTCATTTAGGAGAATTTCTCTCATTTGGCAATTCCTACCTGACCTCCTCTGACAAGCGGGGCAAATGTTAGATGCATACCCTGGGATCTCCATGAACTTACCTTGCCAGAGTCAATTCAAGTCACTGTAGGATTTCTCAACAGCCATAGTAACTTGAAGCCTAAGCAATGCTTTTCTTTGATGTTACATCTTTTGTCTGAGTAGAAGTTTCATGATAAAAATGATGGCAGCGTCTTTATAATAAATGACGGGCATGGGTGTGGGGTTTACTCACTCTTTTTCACAGCTGGCTTCTCTCAGCTGCTGCTGCGCATTGAAATCTACTCTGGGATATTTCTTCTGTCATTTCTGCAAACAGAACAGGGGCTGAGTTGGAGAATCAATTCAGAAATTAAGATCTGGGTGCTGAATGTCATTGTCTTGGCCCTATATCAAAGTTCTCCATCATCTGCAATGAATTTCTAAAGCCAAGCTGGAAGTTGCTGAAGGTCTGCAAACAGCATTCTTTAGCTTTTAACTTTCACATAAAACAGAATAAAAGATTATTACATGTCCAAAAAAAAAATCTGACTGCTGCTTGTAATAAATTCCTGTGCATGCTCCAGATGCAGAATTGTATAGTGTGTTGTCAGCCCACTCATTCTTCATGGAGCTTATTTTCATTTGGGTTGCAGGCATTAAAAAGATGTCATATATGTATATATTAATATCTCCTTCTATTTATACATATGCACACTTCCAGATGCATATAAATACATGCCCACAAATGCGCCCATATATACACACACAGATATTTTTCCCATCCCAACCAATTCCTCTGACAGTGGCATCTGTTCTACCAGGGATGTTCTCAGTGCAATGTTTCCAGCTTATTGAAGGTAAGATCTGGAAGGAGTCCTCAGGGTCATCTCAACACTTACATCTGGTCCTGAATAATTTCTGTGTATAGAATCCATTGTCTCCTGAGACAGGCCCTTGGAATTTCCTCCCTTACTGATATGGTTTGGCTCTGTGTCCCCACCCAAATCTCATCTTGAATTTTAATCACCACATGTCAAGGGAGGGACTTGGTGGGAGGTGATTAGATTATGGAGGTGGTTCCCCCATGCTGTTCTCATGATAGTGAGTGAGTTCTCAAGCTATCTGATGGTTTAAAAGTGTAGCACTTCCCTCTTTACCTGCTGTCTCCTCCTGCTGCCTTGTAAGACCTGCCTTCCTTCTCCTTTGCCTTCTGCCATGATTGTAAGTTTCCTGAGGCCTCTCCAGTCATGTGGAATGGTAAGTCAATTAAATATCTCTTTTTTAGGAATTATCCAGACTCCAGTAGTTACTTACAGCAGTGTGAAAATGAACTATGCCCTTACTTTGGAAAAATACCTGTTTTCCTATCATGTCCTCCTTTTGGGACATGTTAAACGAATTAACTGGCAATTTTATATATAAAAGACTGAATGACAAAAGGGAGTTTTGAAATGAGAATAAAAATTTGAAAATCATCAGCTTATCCATGATCATTGTAACTTTAGGAGATAAACAGTCACAAACAATACTTGAGCCCCTGTGGAGTTTGAAAGAGAGAATATGAAACGTTGGAGAAAAACAACCTTTCAGGGTCTTGAAGAAAGAGTAACATGCCAAGGAGACTGTATCAGCCAAGATACCCACAGTAAAGAGATGGTTCATCGAGATGGAGCTGATGAGGGGACTGCAAGGATGTGAGCAGGTAACAGGAAGCCTCAGGGAGCACCAGCAGGGAAGCATGCCCATCAGTTGTTCTGAAGGGCAAACAAAGGGGGCACCTCCTGGAACCCAGAGAGAAATGTAGATGTTGGAGAGAGAAGCCCAAAAAGACTGTTGGTCTTTAATGAAGGAAAATAGACACTGCTGTGAACTGCACTGGACAGACCAAAAGGATCAATACCTCAGCTTCTCCCTCCTCCCACTATCCCATCTACTAGTACCCCCAACTCTCATGGCTTAAAGCCAACAGGAGGCCAGAGGGCAAGAGTGACTAGTAGATGCCATCCATAGCGCCAGCACCTGGGGCACTGCCCAAGCAAGGGGAGAAAGGGACAGAGTAAATCAGAGGATACAAATGGAGAATCTCAGGCACAAAGGTAGAGAAGAATGAAACTGTAGTAACAATGCTTAAAAAGGAAGTGATCACCAAGTGGTACAGAAGAATCAAGCAGTAATAAATTCAACAAAATGCCTATGGGATTCAGCCTAGGGGACAGAAAAACAGTAGAGTGGAATAAACTAGGAAGGAAATGGAAGCTGATGAGAAGGCAGAGTATAGACTACCGTTTGAAAAGGCTATCCCTAAGTGGGAGGAAGAGAGATCAAGTAGGAGCTGGAGGGGAAAGAGGATTAAGAAAAAGAGACAGAAGCGTGTTTATAAGGAGATTAAGGGTGTGAAATATTTGAAGGCATATTTCTGTTTAAAGAAATTCTGGGTTTACTAAACTTCCCAGGGTTTGACTACAATTTGACAAGGAAGTGGCTTTAGAAAGTATTTTTTTAAGTACCTACTATGTTCCAACTAATGTTGGGGATATGGAGGTGAACAAGACGTTTTCATTCCCATGGAAGACATCAGACCTCTATGGAGGAAACAAACATAATGGCAGATGCCAATGACCACTCGAGAAGACACTGTGATGTCACAGAGAGCACCTGAGTAGTTGAGTGCTGATTTTCTGCTAGCTGTTACAGTTAGACTTTAATGTGAAGTTTTAATATGTCATTTAACTTGGTATTTGGAAACAAAATGGATTCAGCATTCAGTGATGATGGAAAATAACATTTTAGGAGGAGAGATCAGCTAATGCAAAGACTCGAATGAGCAAATGTTCTTTGGTGTGTCCTGGAGGCAAGCAAAAGACAAGGTGTGTAGAACAATGTGGGCATCAGACAGAGAACTGGGAAGTGAGATGGGAGAAGAAGGCAGAACAGGTTATGTGGGACTCTGGATGGCAGACAAGGTAACTGGATATTTTCTGTTATGTGAGGCCATCGGAAGGCTTTAAGCATGAGAGTGGCATTGCTTGACATAAGCTTTTAAAAGAGCATTATGGCTGGCATATGGACAAATGAAAAGCAAGGAGAAGGTTTATAAGGCTCTTTCAATAGCTGAGCAGAAGATTTTGGTAGCCTGGGCCCTGGTGGAGGTGGTGAGGTACAGAAGTGGGTCATTCAAGATGCGTTTGAGGGGTGAAGCCAAAATGAATCTGATGACTTATTGATGAAATGGCATGACCATTGGTTGGAATAGAGCTATTCAACAGAAATATAATGTAATTGTGTTTGCTAGTAGCCACATTAAGAAAATTAAAATAAATCGGATGAAATAAAGTACAATAAATATATTTTATAACATTGCCTTTGAAATTAATGTTTTCCAATTTTTCACTGTGTTAAAATACATATAAGATTTGTCATCTTAGCCATTGCTGAGTGCACAATTCAATGGTATTAAATACATTCATAGTGGTGTGCAGCCATGACCACCATCCATCTTTATAACTCTTCATCTTGTAAAATTGAAATTTATGCTCATTAAAAAATAACTTATTATTTTCCCTTCCCCTAGCCCCAATCAACCATCATTATATTCCTGTCTCTATGATTTTAACTACTATAAGCATTTCATATAATTGGAATCATCCAGTATTTGTCTTTTTATGACTGGCTTATCTCATTTAGCATAATAACCTCAAGCTTCATCCATATTGTAACACCTGGCAGGATTTTCTTCCTTTTTAGGGCTGGGTAATATTTCATTGTATGTATATACATTTTGCTTACCCATTCATCTTTGCATGAGTACCTATGTTGCTTACACATTTTAGCTGTGGTGGATAATGCTGTTATGAACATAGGTGTATAAATATCTCTTTGAGATCATGCTTACAAGATGGAATTATGGGAGCATATGGTAATTCTATTTTTAGCGTTTGGAGTATCCATCATACTGTCTTCCACAGCAGCTGTGACATTTTACGTCCCCACCAACCATGTACGTTAATTCCAATTTCCTATATCCTCGCTGACATTTGTTATTTTCTGGGAACTTTTTGATGGTAGCCATCCTAATGGGCATAAGGTGATATCTCATTTAGTTTCTACTTACAGTTCCCAAATGATTTGTAACGTCAAACGTCTTTCCACGTGTTTGTTGGCCATGTGTATATTTTCTTTGGAGAAATACTTATTCAAATCCTTTGCCCATTTTGAATAAGGCTGTCTGTTGTTTTTTTTTATTTTTGTTGAGCTTTAGTTCTTTACATATTTTGAATATTAATTCCTTATCAGATTCAGATGCTCCTTGACTTATGATAGGGGTATGTCTCTGTAAACCCATTATAAGTTAAGAATAACTTAAACAGAAAGTACATTTTCTACTTAAGATATTTTCAACTTAGAATGGGTTTATCTAGTCATAACCCTTTGCAAGTTGAGGAGCATAATGAATGCATATAGCTTTTGCAACATCATAAACACAAAAACTTACAAGCTGAACCACTGTAATTCCAGGACCATCTGCACATGATTTGCAAATACTTTATCTCATTCTGTAGGTTGTCTTTTTACACTGTTGATATTATCTCTTAATGCACAAATTTTTAAAAAGTTATGGAATCCTATTTGCTTACTTTTTTTTTGTCCATGCCTTTGATATCATATGCAAGAAATAACTGCCAAATTATTTGTCACAAAGCTTTTGGCCTGTGTTTTCTTCTAAGAGTTTTATAGTTTTAGGTCTTTCAGCTAAATCTTGGATCCCTTTTCCATTAATTTTTGTGTACATTGTTAGATAAGTGTTCATTCTTTTGCTTGTGGACATACAGCTTTCTTGGCACCATTTAGTGAAGAGGTAGTCCTTTCCCCATTGAACGGTCTTGGCTCCCTTATCGAAAATGATCCCTGTCACCTGACCATATATGCGAGGGTTTATTTCTAATTTCTGAGTTTTCTATTTTATTCCCTTGGTCTATATGTTTGTCTTTACACTCAAACTGTTTTGATTGCTGCAGTTAGTTTATAAGGAAGTGTGGGTCCTCCAGCTTTGCTCTTCTTTGTCAAAATTGTTTTGTCTATTTGGAGTTTCTTGAAATTCTATATGCATGTTAGGATGGGTTTTTCCATTTCTGAAAAATCATTGGAATTTTGATAGAGATTTTATTGAACTTGTAGTGTGCTTTGGGTAGCATTGCTATCTTAACGATATCAAGTCACATCAGTTACCTTCTTTAGTGGGTCCATCCATATCATACAATGGCACCAGGTAGCTATAGAGAGCCATGAACCAAATGCCCAACTGTGGGAGAAGGAAGCCAGCTCACACCAAACCACAAATTATTGCAGCAAGCTACTACCTTGGGTGTCAAAAACAAATAGCAGAGCCATGAAGAACACTTGAGGGGGCAGATGGAATCTCATTCACTTTCTTAAAGGCTCTCTGAGTAAGGATCTAATTCATGAAAATAGGTTGCATTTCCCTTTATGTCTTCCTTTGTTTATTTCAGTAATGTTTTGTAGTTTTTATTGTACAACTCTTTTATCTCCTCAGTTTATTCCTAAGTATTTTATTCTTTCTGATACAAATGTAAATTGAATTGTTTCTGTAGTTTCCTTTTTAGATTATTCATTGTTAGTGTATAAAAATGCAAATAATTTTTGTGTGTGGTCTTTGTATCTTGCTATTTTGCTGAATTTATTTATTAGCTTTGATCATTTTTTGTGTGGAATAAGATCATACCATCTGTGAACAGTGACAATTTTACATCTTCCTTTCTAGTTTGAATGCCTTTTATTTCTTTTTCTTGCTTAATTTGTCCTGGCTAGAAATTTCAGTACCATGTTGAATAGAAGTGGTGAGAATCCTTGCCTTGTTTCAGATCTTAAAGGGAATGCTTTCAGTTTTTACCATTGACTAAGATGTTTGCTGTGGGTTTTTCACATTTGGATTTATTATGTAGAGGTAGATTTCTCTGTTCCTAGTTTATTGAGCATTTTTTTTTTGTCATGAATGTATGTTGAATTTTGTCAAATATTTTTCCTTCATAATTGAGAAGATTATGACAATTTTCCTCTTCATTCTGTTAATGTGGTATACTACTGCACTGATTGATTTTCATATGTTGAACCATCCTTATATTCCAGGAATAAATCCCATTTGGTAATGATATACAAGCCTATTTATTTGATGATGAAGTCACTTTTCTAGTACAGTAATGTGTGTTATAATATTTTGGTCAATGATGAATTACAGTGGCCTGATAGGATTATAATATATTTTTACTGTACCTTTTTAATACTTACATACACACTTACCATGGTGTTGCAATTGCCTACAGCATTCAGTAGAGTAACATGCTGCACAGGATTGTAGCACAGGAATAACAGACAATACCATACAGCAAAGGTGTGTAGTCAGCTATGCAATCTAGGTTTGTTTAAGTATATTCTATGATGTTTGCACGATGGCCAAGATCACCTAATGACACACTTCTCAGCATGTATCTTCATTATTTAGTGGTGCATGACTGTATTTTGTTGAGGATGTTTGCACCAATGTTCACAACACATTAGGTCTATAGTTGTCTGTTGTTGTTTCTTGTAATTTCTTTGTCTGGCTTTAGTATCAGTGTAATACTAGCCTCATATAACAAGTTAGGAAGTGTTTTCTCCTCTTCAATATTTTGGAAATATTTGATAAACATTGATGTTAGTTCTTCTTCAAATGATTGATAGAATTTACAAGTGAAGCGATCAGATCCATGGCTTTTATTTGTCAGAAAATTTGGGATTACTAATTCTATCTCTTTACTAATTATAGGTCTATCCAGATTTTCTATTTCTTCATAATTTAGTCAAGTTTTAGGCAAGTTTTGTGTTTCTAGGAATTTGTCCATTTTATCTATGTTACCAATTTATTGGCACACAATTTTTCATGTAAGTGCTTTCTTATAATCCTTTTTATTTCTGTAAAGTTGGTTGTGATATCCTTACATTCCTTTCTGATTTTAATAATTTGAGTCTACTCTCTTTTTTTTCTTAGTTGACCTTGCTGAAAGTTTGATAATTTTATTGATCTCCCCAAAGAACCAACTTTTGACTTTATTAATTTCCTTTATTATTTTTCTAGTCTCTATTTTGTTTCTCTCTGCTCTAATGTTTGTAATTTTCTTCCCTATGCTAGCTTTAGGTTTAGTTTGTTCTTTTTTTTCTAGTTCCTTAAATTTTAAAGTTAGGGTATTGGTTTTAAATCTTGCTTTTTTTAAATGTAAACATTTACAGCTATAAATTTCCCCCAAAGAACCACTTTCCCTGCATCCCACAATTTAGTATGTTGTATTTTTATTTTCATTCATCTATAAGTATTTTTATAAAAGTGAACCTTATAATTTCTTTTTTGATCTCTTGGTTATCTGCATGTTTAATACACAAGTTTATAAATTTTCCAGTTTTACTTCTGTATTGATTTCTAACTTTATTCCACTTTGGTCAGAGAAGATGCTTTTATGATATCTAACTGCCTGTCATGGAGTTCAGAGTGGGAAATGGGTACCTCACACTGTACTGTGTTAAGAGCTCAAATTGACTGAAAATAACTGCACTTTCCCATCTATACCACCCCAGAAGTTGCAATCCTTTAACAAACTCCAGAGTCTCCAAATAGTCACACCAGATAGATTCTGACAATGCAATATTGTCTAGATGGGGAGATACATTCCTGGCGCTTCCTACTCTGTAATAATATATTTTATTAATCTATCATATACAAAAGTTATCATCCCAACACACAATTGATATATAAAAATTATTGATGAGATATATTATATTCTTTTTTTATACTAAGTCTTTGAAATTCTGTGGTCATTTTACATTTCCAGCACTTTCCAATTCAGACCAGCTACCTTTCAAGTGTTCAGTGTCTACATAGGGCTGGCGGCTGCCATATTGGATAGCTCAGGCTTGAGCAACTGAGTAAACGTCGGTGCCATTTATGAAAATGACGAACAAAGTGAGGTCAAAGTTAAAGAATCTATTTTGTTCTCTGTAAGTTTGAAGTCCCTAATGGACGTACAAAGGGAGATAACAAGAATAGAATTGGATATATGAATCCAGTGATCTGTGAGAGACCAAGGCTGGAGACATATTTGGAAATCACCCACATGTAAGTGATACATAAAGAAGGGCATTGGAAAGAGTGTGTAGAAGAATGTACAGGTAGGGAAAGACTTGGAATAGAGCTCTGGGAGAGTTCAAAATTTACAGCATGATTTATCAGCCATGGCGCAATTGATACTTGGATGGATATTTCTTCATGATGAGGGCCATCCTGTGCATTGCAAGATGCTCTACACCATCCCTGACCTCCAATGATTAGATGCCAGGAGTGCCTCTCCACCCCATCCTGAAATGTGACAGCAAACACAAAAATATCCCAGACCTTGCCACCTGTCTCCTGGGGTAAATTTTGCCCCTGATACAGTGATTTACAAGTCGGATAGAGAAGAAGAAGTCAGTAAAAGGGTTTGAGAACAGATGCCAGTGAGGTGTGGATGATGGAAAAGCCATGGGTGAGGATTGGTACACAAGGGATACTCCATGGAGGGGAGGGGACGATGATGCCTGCCAGGCTTCAGCTTTTATCAGCGACCAAGAAGCAAGCAAAATTAATCTGAATAATGCATTTTATTTAACACAATATAGAGATGTAAGGCATTTCACAATTAGCCTGATAATCTCTGGGGGGGGGGGGGGGGTTGCTGAATTGTGTGAGAATGGTGAGCAATTCTTCCTTAAAAGAGGAAATAAAGTAGAAAGGAAAGGTCTTCAGTGGTGAAGACGTACCACCACATCTTTGCCCACATACCTCATTCCTCGGCAGGCAAAGGGGTACTGGAGAAAGTATTCCCGATCAAAAATCTCAAATAACAAAAACACAAAGATCGGGGGATTAATATTTTTCAGAGAACACAGTGTCATATTGATTCTACTTTCTGAGACTTATTAAATTTTCTGCTACAGTAATTATAACCACGTATTGTTAGGGAGGTATAAACACAAGAGAAACTTATTACTGTCGGGATTATTATTAAAACTACAAAATTTTGCCTACAGACTAGCACAAGCAAAAAAGAAAGTTAATAAAACTCATTTTTAGGAGTCTGCTTGTGTCCTTGGGCTGAGTTCTAAAGCAGAGCAGGAAATTGATACTCTGATAATTTTCATTTACAGCACTTTTATTAACAGTGTATCTTGTCTCCAGCAATTAATCTTGGCAAAATTTTTACTCCTTTTTTCTGAATGCAGACTGAATTTTGAGTCTATTTCTTGAAACCCCTATAATGCATGAAAATGTTTCTTCATCTGTTCTGCCTTGTGAATTCTAAAGAAGGTGGCTAAACTCCAAAGCAGTCAAAATATTCCACTACTGCAAAAGGTTTGGTAAAAAACGCATTAATACCATGATAGCATTCACCTCTTTCTCTCTTTTCAAGAGGACATTTCCCATGAGAAGAAACCATATGTCTAGGGAACTCTTGCAGGCCCTTAGTAACCACTGTTGTGTTTTCAGATTTGCTTATCCCCTAACATAAAGTGATAAACCATTATGGAGCTGTGAACTTGCACAAGCATGGGGTTTACCAGGGAGAATGGGCTACTTTCAGGGAATCAAAGTACATCCAAGTCGAATGACTCAGACCAGTGCATTCACCCAGGACCAGAGCTAAAATAAAAACTGTTTTGCCCAATAATAAATGCAGTCTTTGGTCCAGTGAAAAATACCTTCTAATCCAGAAAATCCTCAACCCAAGAGTTGAGGTTTTACTTACTGCTGACTGAGTAGCAAAGACTCTTTCTTGGGATTACTCATTTGTTCATTTCAGGGTGCAAGCAGAATCTTGATGTGATTCCCACACATGTAAGAGCAAGTCCCTAAAACACTGATTACAAACTACTCATGAGAGTAACTTGGAGCCTCCATTAATCATTCAGATGATCAGTTTCACCTCTAGCCCTCCCAGAGCAGAAGTGTGGGTAAGGGAGCCTGAGGGTTGGGGGAGAAATGCCTGATGTTGGCGATTCACACAGGCCTGCAGTGTATCTGGGCAGGGAAAAGCACCCGGCATCATTCCAACCTGATGATAACATTTCTGTCTAGAAGCAACCTTGGTTATTTTAATGATGATTTTTGCTTTCCTCTGTGCAAAATCAGGCTTTTTAGATAAAGTTTCTAAGAAAGTGCAAGTACACATCTATTTTAAAATGTTAATTAATCACTATGTTTAACATGCATTGCCAGTCAGAACCAGGAACCACTGGGACGTGATAGCTGCTTCCAGGACAGAAAATAAGTTGGCAGACCCAACTCCATTTATTCTATGGATTTAAAATGCCTGATAAGGGTTACCAGCTTCGAATGGAGAAACTTTAATACAACTGGCTCATTCCTCTACCTGGACTGTTTACAGAAGGCTGATTCTGAGAAATGTTTTCCTCACTATCCTGAAGAATTGCTTTTGCCCTGAGAATTATATTTCCAAATTAAAGATACTATGTTTCACGCTCTATTAGTTTTATAGTCAAAATTCAAGTTTATTTATTATTGTATTAGCATTTTAAATATTTTGTAGCTCTAATAAAAATAAATAATATTGTATCTATTTGGTACCATTGACCAATTTAATTTTTCAGTTAATGACTAGGTGACTTTTAGGAATAAAACGTTGGAAATCTGGAAGCCAGATGTATTATTTAGGTGAAGAAAGGCAGAGTTAATTGTAAAACTTTGCTAAAAAAAAAAAATGTCCAGCCAATTTCCATAAACCTAGTCAAAGAAAAAAATAAATAAATATTGAAGCGAAAGATACTTGATATAGTTGATATTAATAACTGTGTTTTAGAGTACCAGAAAAAGGAGGGTTACAGAATGGAAAAAAAATTTTTGCAAATTACCCATCTGACAAAGGGCTAATATCCAGAATCTACAAAGAACTAAAGCAGATTTACAAGAAAAAACAAACCCATTCAAAAGTGGGCAAAGCATAGGAACAGATACTTTTCAAACAAGACACATATGCGGCCAAAAACATGAAAAAATGATCATCATTGTTGGTCATTAGAGAAATGCAAATTTAAACCACACTGAGATACCATCTCACACCAGTTAGAATGGCGATCATTAAAAATCTGGAGACAACAGACGCTGGAGAGGATGTGGAGAAAAAGGAACACTTTCACACTGTTGGTGGGAGTGTAAATTAGTTCAACCATTATTGAAGACAGTGTGGCGATTCCTCAAGAATCTAGAAATAGAAATTCCATTTGACCCAGCAATCCCATTACTGGGTATATATCCAAAGGACTATAAATCATTCTATTATAAAGACACATGCACACGCGTGTTTATCAAGGCACTGTTTATAATAGAAAAGACTTGGAACCAACCCAAATTCCCATCAATGATAGACTGGACAAAGAGAATGTGGCACATATACACCATGGAATACCATGCAGCCATAAAAAACAATGAGTTCATTGTAGAGAACTCTTTGTAGAGACATGGATGAGTCTAGAAACGATTAGTCTCAGCAAACTGACACAAGAACAGAAAACCAAACACCGCATGTTTTCACTCATAGGCTGGTAACAAACAATGAAAACACTTGGGCACAGGGAAGAGAACAGCTCTCACTGGGCTAGGTGTGGGGGTGGAGGGGAGGGGAGAGACAGCCTGGGGTTGGGGAGGATGGGAAGGGGTAACATCCCTGTCTGATGTAGGCGACGGTTGGGGGTGGGGATGGAGACAGCAAATCACCATGGTATGTATGTACCTATGCAACAATCACGCAGGATGCAGGATGTGCACATGTACCCCAGAGCCCAAAGTACAATTTTTAAAAAGTATCTTTTTAGAATATTTTAATGTTTTAAATATATTTTTATGTGTTTTGGGAATAATTTCATCTGTATATAACCAACGTATTCTACATATTATTTATTTTATAAGTTATGTCTAGTAAACCAGAGTGCAAGTCAGTAATATACTTGTGTTTCTATGTATATAAACATACATATATAAATAAATATATATATATATATATATATATATATATATATATATACACATGAGTATATACACATATGTATGTACATAGCTATATCTGCCTATCTGTTTATTCAACCTAACTGAAGTTTTAATGCAAAGATTTTTGCTCAGTCAACATTCATGGAAATAAAATTGATTTTTATAGACATAGGATTTTTATTTGTATTTTAAGTTTTTAATAAAGGACAAATAAAAGAAAAAGACTATTGAATCCAAAAGTTCTAACTAGAACCAGATTCACTAATTTGACAATCATAGTTTTCATGTGGACATTATCATCCTTTGCAAACAGGCAAAACAGAACACTGCATTTCTGAAAAGTTAACGCAGAATATATGGTAATGAGGGAGGCACAAGAAAAGGTTTCCTAATGTTGACAGCTAAAAAGAGAAAAAATACTTCCTACTATGGTCATGATAGAATAACAGGGAACTAGATTTAACTTTGCATCTCAAACAACTAGGAAACAAGCAAGAATATACGAAACAGTATTTATGAGACATTGTATACGAGGTGGTCCAGAAAAAGGAAACAAACAAGGTCATCCCTGCAAATATGGCATGCCACTGCTGGTGAGACTTTCCAGTCCAGGGCAAAGAGTTTACAGATGCCCAAGGGACTATAATTTGTGGGGAGAAATTCTGGGAAGTGAGGAAATTGAGCATTGGAGAGGGAGAAAAATAGAGAAAATGAGAGAACACTCTGAACTTTTTCAAAGGGGTCTCCCCAAGACTGTCCCTGCAACCCATTCTGTGCATACATATGAGGAAACCTCCAAGGCCAGGAAAGAACCCCCAGAAAGCAATAGGTGGAACAATCCTTGGAGCTCATTCACTCGTAGTCAGAAATTCTTTGTGTTTCCACCACACAGTGCAGTAGAAAAGATGAATGCACTGGAAGTCATAGCAACAGATATTATCCAGAATTAAACACAAAGCAAGAAACAATGAACAAAGCACTAGAGAGCATGGAAAGTATATAGCAGTCTAATATGTATAACTGAATTCTGGAAAAGCAGGGATGAAAAACATTATATATAATATAATTACATATAACATATATATTATATGTTATATATATTATATTATATATTATATATGTTATATAACATATGTTATATATATATTATATATAATCATATATGTTGTGTATCTATAATAATATACATGTTATATATAATATATATTATATATATATTTGAAGAACTGGTGGGTAAAATATTTCCAAATTTGATTAATAAATAAACTCAATAAAGTCAGAGATCTCAGGAGCTAAACAAACCCTCAGCAGAAGAAACTGAAAGAAAGGAATACCAAGATGTATATAGCAAACCGGAGACAAAGGGGAAGAAAGCACTTGTTCAGAGGACCAGAAATAAGAATGACAGCAGACTGCTCGTTGGAAACTATCTCATCCAGCGGACAGATGAGGATCATTGTTAAAACTTTAAAAGGGATCAGAACCCTTTCATCACTGAATTCTAGTCCACCAAAAGTATTATTAAAAATGAAGGAAAAACAGACCTTTCCGCTAGAATCTAGGAAAATGCAATGCAAAAATACAAGCATTATAAGAAATGTTAAGAAAAATCCTCAGACAGAAGTAAGTGCTACTAGATGGAAATTTCAATCTACGCAAAGAAATGAAGAGCATTTCTTGGTGGATGCACGAATAAATTCAATGAATTTCTTTCTTGTCAATTAATCTCTTTTAAAGGTAAGTACTTAACACAAAAATAATATCAATGTAATCTAGGATTTATAACATTTGTAAGAATAATGTGACAAGAACACACAAAGGCTCAGAGGGTAGATCTGGAGGTATATAACTGTAATGTCATTATTGTAGATGTAAAATAATATTTGAACATGGACTATGGTAAATATGTACTATATTTACATATGTATATATGTATATATGTACATACATAATACTATGTATATATATATTATGTATGTAATATATGTATATATTATAGTATATACGTTAAATATATACCATCTCATAGTACATATAATACAGACAGTACATATAGTATAGTATATATGGTAAAATGTACTATATTATAGTATATATGTAAATAAATATGTACTATAAACCCTGGAGAAAACTCTAAGAAAGAAGGTTTAGTATACAAGATAGTCAATAAAATTGAATCACAAAAATAAGAATTAATTGATACAAAAGAAGGCAAAGGAGGAAAAATGAAATGTAAAATCAATTAAATCTTTTCCACAAATAGTCCTGGAACAATTAGAAATTCATAAGGGTGAAACTGAACCTCAATCTTGACCTCCCTCTATATACAAAAATTAACATAGATTACAGATCAAAATGAGCTAAAACTGTAATATTTTAGATAAAAGCATAGAAGAAAATTGTACTTACCCTGGCTTATACAAAGATTTTTTTCAACTGGACTCTAAAAATCACAAATAATAATAGAGACATTGAAAATTTAAACCTAAACTAAATTTAAAAAGTCTATTCTGTTAAGCCATCATAATGAAAATCCAAAGGCAACATAGAAACTAGAAAAAAATTGATATATATCTAATAAAAGATGTATGTCCAGAATGTTTAAAGAATTCTTAACATCCATTAATTAGATAACACATTTTTAACAAATAAGCCAAGACTTGACCATATGGTTCACCAAAGAAAATATATGGATGGCTAATATGCATATGGAAAAATGCAACATCGTTAGTCATTAGGGAAATGCAAATTAAAATCACAGTTACATATCACTACACACCCACTAGAATGGCCAAAATAAAGTGTTGGCAAGCATATAGAAAAACTAGAATATTCATACATTGCCGGTGAAAATGTTAGAACTAACCACTTTGGAAAATGTTTTGACTGTTTCTTATAAACAATCACCTACCATAAGACTCAGCAATTCTACTCCCAATTATTTGCTTAAGCAAAATGTTAACATATATGCACACAAAGCACTGTATGCAAATCTTTGTAAAAATTTATAGTAGCCCCAAATTAAAAATAGCATAAATGCCCATCAACCAGCCGGTGAATCAAGACACTGTTGTGTAGTCATACAATGGGATATATCTTAGCAACCAAAATAAACTGAACTACTGACACATCCTGAATCCATCTGTAAAAACATAGTAAGTGAAAGAAGCCAGGCTCCCCTCCCCCACCCAGAAAAAGAACTACATGCTGCTTGATTTTGTTTCTATGGAATTCTAGGAGCAAGCAAAATTATAGTGATGAAAGCAGATCTTTGCCGGGGGCAGGAAGTCGCGTGGGGCACTGACTGCAAAGGGAACAGGGCATGTCTTGAGGGGACAGCATGTTCCTAGTATGAGCTTGGCGATGGTTACCAGGCTGTATTTATTGGTCAGAACTCAACAAATTGTAGATTAAAAACACACATGCACGCACGCACGTGCACGCGCACACACACCACACACACACACATACTTGAAATTCTTAAAGGCTGGCATGCCTGGAGCAGAGAAAGCAATGGAAAAGATGGTGAGAAATGAGGAAACAAGGACAGACCTGCAGTTCTCCACTGACTGCGCGTGAAAATCCCATGAGTCTCTTTGAAAACAATATCTACGTCCAGGCCCTATTCCATGTAAATGATAATTCTATAAACCTATAAAACGCAAAATAATGCTGAGGGGAAGAAACCAGTCATAATGTGAAGATAATGGCAAGGAGAAACTAAAATCCTGATTGTCTCAGTTTTAACAGAGGCAAATTGTGATTAGGGGCCTGGTAGCTTCATTACCTTTCAAGCACTTGAGCAATGTCAGCCCATTAATCCATGCTCCCAGCGAGCAGAAGAAGAGCTAGACACGGCCTTAATGATCCTGGGAGAGAGAAGCAGCCATGTCGGACAGCCCTCCGCCTGCTCCATAAATACTGAATGATGGAAGGACCGCAGGAGAGAGGGAACAGAAGAGGACATTGGTAAACACTCCGTGGCTGTCAGGGGCCGCCGTGGGCTGGCCGCTGGGCCAGGCATTGAGGATATGACAGAAAACAACAGACACAGACTCATGAAGATGACTCATGCAGGGAATCAACTATTCACAGACAATCTTCCAAATTCTTAGAATTCCAATTATGCTAACTGCCATGAAAAAGTGAGCAACATTGTGAAAGTTTCCAGGAATATGAGTCACTTAAAATGAGACTTAAAGAGTCATTGGAAATTGGTCAGGTGAAAATAGGAAAGAAAATTATCCTAAGCTGAAAGAACTGTATGTACAAAGACCCTGAGATAAAACACACACACACACATACACACACACACACACACACACACACACACCCCCATACCTGAAAATCTTAAAGGCTGGCATGCCTGGAGCAGAGAAAGCAATGGAAAAGATGGTGAGAAATGAGGAAACAAAGACAGACCTGCAATTCTCCACTTTGACTGCACGTGAAAATCCCATGGGTCTCTTTGAAAACAATCTCTCTGTCCATGCCCTGTTCCAGCTAGCTACATCAAAAGCTCCTTCTTGGGGGGAAAAAAGCTCTCTAGTTGCTCCTAATTAGCAGTGATGGTTGAGACCCTCGGGGTGGAAAGACAGGCAAAACCCAGGTCAAGCAGAACCATATAGACTGGTTCAAGGACTGCGTGTCTCTTAGAGGTAATGAGAAACCAAAGGGAAGACATCGAAGTGAGAATGCAAAGTAAAAATATTTAAAGAAAATTACTCCAGTTCCAGAATGGAGGTGGGGCCGTTCGAGTTTGGAGAGGTCTGTTAAGAAGTCCTTAAATATCTAGGTCAAAGACGATGGTATGGTCTGAAAGGTAAGGATGGATTAAATGGAGGGAACTAAGTGTGGAGATAATATTGATAGAATGTTGTAGTAAAGTGGGTATCAGCGCACAGCGAGAAGATCAAAGTATCAAGGACAGCAAAGGTGACTTCCCCAGTCATTTTCAAAGACTGGGTATCCTGCTTTCTGACGTGTCCTCGAAAAGAAAGGACAAAAGGCATCAATTTATTTCTTTTTTTTTTTTTTTTTTTTTTTGCATGAATCTATAGTTTCTGTTGGGTTTGAGCACTTTGTATGTTGGTGGAAAGCAAGATGTGATGTCTCCAGGGCATCAGTTTATCAATGGACCCTGATTTTCAACACTTCCCCAAAGCCTTCTCCATCTCTAGTGTGGTAAGAGTCCAAAATTCGTTCTTGAAGAAAGCGGAAACAATGGATCACATTCACACACATGAAGCACCTTTGTTTTAAAAATCTTTAAAAAAGCAGACTCTTATCCAAATAAAGTGGAGGAAAAATAAATTTTAAAATTAATCTCTTAAAAGTTTGCACTGCCTAAAAATTCTTTGCTTCTAGCCTTTCTAAATCTGGTAAGAGACTTACAGTCTAGTGGAGGTTTCTATGCGGACAGACACACCTGAGCCAGTTTATCCCTTGAGTCAAATTCTTCCCACACAAAACTAAATAAGGCTTCTGAAATGTACTTCTAAGTGTTGCTATGTGTCAAGCCCAAACAATTCCCCAAAGGTTGGGAGGAATACTGGTGCAGAAATGGAAGCCAAGAGAATATATCCTGTTAGAAGGGGTTGGAGGGAAGGATCCTGCTGGATTAAAATGGGTTTCCTGGGAGCATCTCTCATTTCTGTTTCATCATAGATAATCGTTCACCACCTCCAGAGGCTTTTTTCTAGCTCTATTCACCCTTTGTAAACGTCTGTGCTAAGAGCCAATGCAGACACAGTAGGCTGCCCTGGTTGGTAGCACAGAGCCACCAGGAGAAGCTGACGGTGGGCACATTCATCTTCCTTTTCATGTGGAGCAGATGGGTTAGGGACCTTGCCCCAGTCAAGCATCTGCCTCTAAAAGATTCTTCCCACTTACCGAATTCCACAGGCAGGTTGCTTACTTACGCGTTAACAGATCCTTTTAATTTCTACTGGTCAACTGTCTCCCACCACCTCACTCCCCAGCCCACCCCCCAAAGAAAGAATCAAACAGAGAGCTTTCTTGCCTGATCTGAAGTGGCTCAAGCAGCAGCAGCTTCCCTCTGAGGTCAGGCTTGCCAAGCTGCCCTGTGCATAAGCCTTTAGGTCATATTTCCCAGCTAAGGCCATGAATCGTGCTTCAAAGGAAGCCAAGAGACAAATGTCATTAACAGAGTTTGAAATCATGAAGATGGTCAGGCCACCTGTCTTTTTACTGCCAGTTCCTGTTAAACCATCAAAGGCTTATTTGTGTTCCTTTGATGCGGCCTGCAAGTATATTTCCTATGAACGACGGTAGATTAAATGTTATAAATGGACCCAACAGGCATAGCTGGAAGAGTACAAATTCCTCATCTTGGGATCAGCTGTATTTCCAGTTAAATATCAGATTCTTACAACTGCAGCTAAGGTGCATACATTGTATAAACTGGGTTACCTCTTTGAAGGTTACTGAACAATGTTACTGCATTTGTCAAAATTCAAAATGACCACATCTAGGTCTCTGATCCCGGTTACAGTGATGTAGCTGGTTGCAGACAATATTACCACTGAGAACAAGAAAGAAACATGTAGGAAACGATCCAGCATGCATCTGTGTTAGAGCATCGACTGGCCAGTGAATCCAGGGAAGTCAGGATCCCGAGGATCCCCTGAGGAAGTCCAGCCTTCTGTGATGACAGGCTTCCAAGTTTTCCAGCAGAAACACAGGCTCTTGGTCCAGGGTAGGGAGTGACAGGTGGGGCAGAGTCTGGGCAGCGTGATCTGCCACAGGAGAAAATACCAGAGACACTTTCTGCCATCTCCTTGAACTGGGGAGACAAAACTGGAAACATGGGGAATCCTGGGAAATGAGGTGCCAAGAACCTTTCGAAAAGGGGGAGATCAAGAGGTGAACACAACTCCTTGTAGTTTTGCCCTTGAACTGTGCAGGTCAATGAGCTGAGAAGCCACAAGGGGGATGAAGTAAAACAGGGTTTTTAGCAATGTTTAGAGCTAAAAGACAATAATTGTATCCAGAAGATTCTGCCAAGGAGGGAGAGATACAGTAAGCACAAGGGGCTGTCAGGACCACTGGAGACTATTCCTCAAAGGCAGGTGTGCACTAAAGCAGAGGTGAACAAACCAACCAATGAGGTGGAAGCTGAACCGCACAGACACAATCGAAGGCGTATAACAACAGGGGATGCTGCCGTGGACAAACGGCACAGGGTCGTTTAAGTATCCACAGGGGAAGAGTAAGGGCTCTTGACTCCTAGCAGATGCCATACACAAAACAAGACCACATGGATTGTAGGCCTGAATGTGAAATGTCAAATAGCAAACCTTTGAGAAGAAAGCAGAGAATATCTTCATCACCTTGGGGAAGGCAAAAATTTTTTTTTTTTTTTTTTTTTGGAGACAGAGTCTCACTCTGTCACCCAGGCTGGAGTGCAATGGTGCGATCTCAGCTCACAACAACCTCCACTCCTGAGTTCAAGAGATTCTCCTGCCTCAGCCTCTCGTGAAGCTGGGATTATAGTCACCTGCCATCACAGCTGGCTAATTTTTGTATTTTTAGTAGAGACTGGGTTTCACTATCTTGACCAGGCTGATCTTGAACTTCTGACCTCGTGATCCACCCACCTTGGTCTCTCAAAGTGCTGAGATTTCAGGTGTGAGCCACTGGTGCCCGGCCAGCCAATATTCTTAAACAGGAGACAAGTGGCACTGAGCACAAGGAAAAAGTGATTAATTAGTTAGCCTTAAAATTGACGAGACATCTTACATTTGTGCAAAGGTGAGCTAGAAGATTGGAGAAGTTATTTGAATACCTGTATCCAACAAAAACCCTTGATCTAGTTTGTAATAGAGAATGCCTACAATTGATTAGAAAAACAACAGATGTCCCAGAATTAAACAGAAGACCTGAACAGTCACTTTACCAAGGAGGAGGCCAAATGGCCATTGCAGGTGTGGAAAGGTAATTGCTAGCATTCATGGTCACAGAAATGCAAATTCAACCCAAAATATGATGCCACTGCACACCCACCAAAATGGCTGAAGATCAAAAGACAGAAAATACCAGATATTGGTGAGGATGTGGTGCAACTTGAACTGTCATGAACTGCTGGTGGGTGAAGAGATGTTACAATACTTTGAAAATCTCTTTGGAGATTTCAAAGCAGAGCACTTGGGTATCTATGACCAAACAATTCAACTTTCAGGGATATACTCAACAGAAATGCAAGCTTCTGTGCACTATCAAACACCGCATGTTTGCGCTCATAGGCAGGTGTTGAACAATGAGAACACATGGACACAGGGAGGGGAGCATCACACACTGGGGTCTGTTGGGGGGACCTAGGGGAGGGACAGTTGGGGGTGGGGAGTTGGGGAGGGATAACATGGGGAGAAATGCCAGATGTAGGTGATGGGGAGGAAGGCAGCAAACCACATTGCCATGTATGTACCTGTGCAACAATCTTGCATGTTCTTCACATGTACCCCAAAGCCTAAAACACAATAAAATATATATTTAAAATAAATGTTTGTAGCAGTCTTATTAGCAATAGACAAAATATGGACATCACCCAAATGTATATCAAAAATAGAATGAATAAGGGGATACTATTGATATAAGGGAGTCTTATGCAATAATGAGAAGGTACACACTTGCAGTACACACACAATACCATGGGTGAGTGTTACAAAGAGTATATGCTCCACGCTTCCCTCATATGAAATCCACAAATGAGGAAAACTCTGCTATGGTGACAGAAGACAGAATGGTGCCTCAGTGGGGTACCACCGGCCTTCTGGAGTTTTAGCTGTCTTTGTTTTTGGATCTGGGTGGGACTTACCTGGGTGTGCTGTTTGTAAAAACTCATTGATCTGTATATTTATTATTTATACATTTTCTCTATGATTGTTATACTACAGTAAAAATCTTACTTTAAAAATGCCCATTTCCCATGTCCCAGAATTTCTTCTCTTAGAACTTATTCTACCAGCATGCTCACATGAAATAATGATGCACATTGAAGGTGGGATTTTTGTTTTGCTTTGTTTTACAGCATTGTTTATTTTTACCAACAATTGAAACAACTTAATGTGACTCTGTTTAAATAAATTAAGCTGCACATATACTGCACATGCAGTATTATACAGCTGTGAAAAAAAATGAGGTCGGTCTATGTGAGCCAGTGAAAAATAATATCCGAATACGGATTAACTGCAAAAAGCAACCTGAGGAACAGTAAGCACTGTATTCTCCCGTTATTGCTAAACACAGCAGAGAGAGAAATCTACATATATCTGAAGAATTACACTAAGCTGGTAATAATGGTTGATCCCAGAATGAGAGGCAGAGTGTTCAGATCTGAGCTGAGAGGGAGAGGTACATCTTTATATCCATTGTTCTCTCTTTGATTAAAAAACAAAATCACAATCATGGCCATACATTGTTTTTCAGCCTCACCCCACCCTACATTAAAAAAAAGATGATCTAATGCAAAGAAAGCATGGTAGCTGCAAAAGTGATTGTTAATAATTTGTGACTAAATCATTCTTTTCTTTTCACACTGATGAATCCCAGGCGTTTCTAATTAATCCATGAGCATTAAACGTGGGTGAAGTTCTGTTGTTTACTCAGAGCAATTGCATAGCTGCAGAGGCTGTTACATAGCACCAAGTGTCAGCATGGAGCAGGAGAGGATGACAGAAGAATCACCCCCCACCCACTTCATGGGGAGAAGCGGGGTGGGAGACAAGGCTGCAAGGCTGCAGGGAACAGTGAGAAGAACTAGTCACGTATAGATTAGCTATCCAGGCAGTTCTTTAAAGCACTGCAGGGATCAATACGGCCCCGCTCATGTTATTGTATTAACAGGGGAAGGGGTGTGCGTGCCTGTGTGTGTGTGTTCAATATTGGAAGTCCTTTTTCAACAGATCCCACTCTTCAGTGTGGTAGGAAATGAACTCAATTCCTTGAGTGAGGAGGAGTGGTCTCGGCAAGGAGAAATTTTGCTTTAAGCCAGTTTGGAAATTAGGTCAAAAATCTTGAAGCAAACACAATATGTACGTGGATTACGATGTTTTTAATCCATGTTCTCAAAATGAAATTAAGCAGGGAGTAAATGGGGAATCAATTGAAGCGTAATGTGGACTGAGAACAAGGGTCTCAGTGCATGCCTTGAAAGAGAGGCAATGAGTGAGACAGGAACAGTGTGTGACCGAATGAGAGAGCCCAGGCGTCACCAGATGGAAATGAACATGCTGTCAGCACCCCAGGGTAGGTGGGTGTCAAAGTCCAGGAGCTGGTGCATTCTGAGATGTATTTTAAACAGAGCGGCAGATGCAAAAGCCATTAGCACGTAACAACATGGCGTGCAGGAAGTCCTTAGCAAAGCTGTCTTCATCAGAATCTGTGAGACGCCCAGGAAACAATGCTAGCCCCTTTAGGGGTTACTTCAAAAATCAGATGCGTTTATGAAAGGGTTAAAAATGAGATCTATTCACAGATCTTTTCTGTATCTGTAGTCACAGATACAGAAAAGTGTATGTCTGTGTGTATGATTTCTTTATGGTGTATAATTTATATGTGTATATATAATTTACATAATGTATTGTACAAATTAGTATATACATCATGTAATGGGTAATTTATAATGTTACCTATATATTTGTGTGTCGATATATATATATATATACACACATATAAAATCAGAGGAATTTCACTTCTTCATTTTAAGGATATTCTTTGCAGCATTGTTTGTAATAGATACATTGCAACAACCTGACAAAGGGTTGAACAAGGAAAAAACTGTGCTTGCAATTGGATTTCCACACTATGAAATGCAAAGCTGTTGTCAGGAATAAGCCAGTTCTGTGTACGGACATGGGGAGGTTTCCAAGATGTCATCACTGAATTGCAGCTCTAGTTCTATGGCATGACCAATTCTGTGCTCCACACACAGGCACAGGACTCTATGCTTCTATGGTTGTGTGCCTGTCTTAGGAACATACAGAGTAAGGTCTGGAAGGACACTGTCATTCAATCACTAATGAGGAAGGAAGGAGAATGAGGTCTGGCTTTGGTGGTCTAGAGCAGAGGAGCTTTATTCTTGGTTGTGATACGTGATATATTTAACACAGATTACATACTCATGTAATCTTGAATTTCATTTCAGTTCAGTGAAATAATGGATATGAGGCCGATTTGAAAATTACACAGCAGTATTCAAATACGATGGCATTAGAACAGATTGGGCATCGTGTTCGGGAATATAGTGGGTCCAGAGCTGGACCCACAGCTCTATAAAGATCTATATACACAGTGTCTACTACAATCTATGATTATCTCAAATGATGTTCATTCGCTTATTCATTCTACAATATTTTTTTGTGCCAGGCAATATGATGTGTGCCTGGGAAACACTACATTTCTAGGCTGCTTGGAGAGAAAAGAAATACATAGGAAATAAAAATCATAGCTGGCCCTTCTGAGTGCTTGTCAGGGGCCACGTACTATGCCAAGAGCTTCACAGCATCCGCTGAATCCTCCTGCTATGCCATGAGGTGGGGCTGTGATTATTCCTGCTGAGCAGATGAGGAAATGGAGGAGGAAAGGCTAAGGTCATGTGTGTAGTCAAGAGGTGCAGCTAAGAAACAAAACCAGGCACTTTGACTTTACAGACTATTTACCACCAGGCTACAGAAATGATAAATAAAAAACGGCACTATACAAACGCAGAAGGGATTCCTGGAGGCAGTGTGGGCAGACTCAGAAAGAAAAGACATCTCTGCTGGGAGTAGCTTATGAGGCTTCACGGCTTTTAGTTTCATGAAGGAGCAAACAGAACACAGCAAAATTTCCACACTGGGGAGGGGGTATCCCCTAAAAGCATGAATATAGGCAGTTGTATGATTTTGAACAATCTTACTGAAATAGAATGTTCTTACAGAAATAATTTAACATCTCCCTTCTTCATTTATGTACTCATCTTACAAATAAATATTTGTTGAGTAGCTGCTGTATTTCTCTCACTGAGTAGGCACTGAATATCTAGTCAAGAGCAGAAATGGTACTGAACGTCTGCCTGCACAGAGCTGACTGTCTGTGGGTTAGGAATGACAGCAAACTTACAAGAAAAATTATATAATTGCTGACGTCTGATTCTAGCAAGAGGACAGAGAAGATAACAAAAGTCACTCCTGCTATTATTATTTACCTTCTTTTTAAACATTCTTCATCTGGTTCTCAGTGTGCATATTATTTTATTTTAAAAGATGATAAAACATAACACATATTATTTTATAGGCATGACCAAGCAAGTTGGAAAGAATAAAGAATTTCCACATGCAGAAAAGGAGAAAAAGCTTAAAACCCCAGGGAGCCAACCAGGTGAGCTGTAGCCGCCCTTGGGAGAACAGGTGTGTGTACAGAGGCTTGTTCATCTCTGCACACACACCTGTTTTTCTAGACCCATTCCACCTTCCCAGTTTCTGATTCATTCAGTCTTGGTTTGGGTGTGAAATTTTGCGTTTCTAACAACTTGCAAGTGATGCCCATGTAGCTGATTTGGAGATAACAGCAGCATTTAAAAACACTGACTTAGACATTTTTGCACCCCTAAGAGCAGAGCAAGGAGAGCAGGTAGGACTGACACCCTCATAAAACTAGGACCCTCCAAAGCCACACCCTTAGTTCAGACTAACACAGAAAAGCACATCAGCCTGCAACACCACAGCCTCTTATTTGTTGCTGCCTGGCCTCACTTGGGAAAGAAAAATAGAAGATCTCTCCTGAGAATTCATCATCGAGACCTGAATCTCAATGGATTTGGAGTTCGAAACTCAACTTTTATGTGATCTCCAAGTTTTCAAGTCAAAGATTTAACATAAAATTGGCCTAAAACTGGCCACAACCCTAGGACATCTGACAGAAACAAGGACAAAATTCCCGTGGGGAACAGACCTAAATCCAGGTACATGAGAGTCCACTGAGCATAGATTCACAATTCAAATTGTAAAATGCATAAGGAATCCTCCACCATAAGTGGGTGCCCACAGGCCAAACAGCAGGATGAAAGCCCAAGCACCGCAGTCGATGGGAAGGCTCTGTCATAAATCCAGTCCATTAAAAATGAATCCAAATGACTAAAATGATCTAAAACATAAAAGAAGAAGCAAAGACACGAGAAAAGAATGCAGTGTGATGACAGTCCCACGGGCAGATTTAAAAGGGGACCAAACAAAATGTACAGAATAAAACTGCAGTTACAGAAATTAAGGACTCAGTCAATGAAAGGATGAAATAGCAGGTAAATTGCTGAAAGGAGAATTAATAATACAGAAACTACTCTGAAAGAAGCTTGGAGAAAAAGGGCCATGGAAAAGTGTGTCAAGATTAAAATGCCGTGAAAAATAGAATAGGTCCAACATATCTTTAATAGGAATTCCAGAAAGATGGACCAGAGATAAAGGGTGGGAGGTCATCACTAACACAGAGGGCAGGGCCATCCGACAGGATACATTTGAAAAAGAAAGTCAGGCCTAAACATGTTAAAAACGACCTAAGAAAAGGACATTTCCCATGAAGGCAGGACCGTTAGACTGGCAACAGGATTCTTGGCAACAGCTGCAGAAGCCTGAGTGTTGTGAGGTCATAGATACCCTTCATTGCCTGCCTCTGCCTGGATGTAAAGGGAAGGAAAGAAAAGCCTCCCTGGGAAGTTGTGATGAGCACCTTCATCCCACATGGTTTGGGAACAGAGAGACTTATTGAGGCAGAGAGGACAGAGAAGAGCAGCCTAAGAATAAAGAACAGCCTCCAGAGGCTTCCCAGGGCGAAATATAATTGGGTAAAGAAATTGAAAGACAGGGCTAAGTTGGAGGCATGACAAAACATAGAGACATGGAATATGAGGATGAGCTTGTCGCTTTACATTCACGCGAATGACAATAGAAATAATACCACCATAACGACATCCAAGGGCTTCCCTTATGTTCAGGTGTGTTTAAGGGTAGGACCACCCTAGGAGGCGGGGACTGTGGTCATCTTGGTTAACAGGTGAGGCAACTGAAGCTTTAAAAAGGTGAAGAACTTGCTCCCAGTTACCAAAAGAGTAGAAGGGAGAGCCAGGATTTTAACTCAGGCCTTCTGGTGCCAGGGCCTCAGGGTAACAATCAAGATCTGACAGCGAGAACAGTTCCCTCCTGGTGCAGGTCCCCTAGGAAAGGAAATCAACAGCTTGGAGAGATGCTTCCACGGCCCGCAGTCCCGGGCTCACGTGGCCATGGATTCTCCACTCTAATTGGAGTTAATGACAAGCACGCAACTCCCCAGACAGACATGCAGACAAATATGAGGGCATGCAGATGAGTTTGAGTTGGGATTCATCTGCAGCAGAAATCAAAACGATGAAGACTCAATGCCATGATTCAGTAATTCTGATAAACAGAAAATAATTCGAAAGAACACTAATGGGATTGTATTAGGTCTTGGCAAGACAAAACTTAACTTGAGCCTAAATAAAGGGGGTTTTGTTAGGAAGAACAAAATAAGAAACTATTTCCACCTTTTAGGTGAAGTCTCTGTAAGTGGTGGTTATTTAGCATTATCCAAGGAAGAACTGACAGCCTCATCATGCTCAACCAGCGAGTCTCCTAGATCAGCTCAGTGTTAGCAAGGATGGGAAAAGGAATGTGAACACCGAGTTTATCCTGAGAATAATATCACAGTGTTTGTCCAAGGATGGAATATCCATTAAGAAACTTTAGGATGTGAGTTGCCAAAACGTTACTTTATACCAGTGAAAACATTATCAGAAATTGCTCAATTACAGTTAACAATAAACAGTTGAATATTGGGATTTGGAGATTTAAACAATGCTGTATTTTAACAACTTAAGAATAAAATGTCATTTGTTTGAAATCTAAGGAAACAGACAGAAAGTGAATAGAAAAAAAGAAATATGACAATCATGATAATCTTTATTATAAAGTAAAATATATTGCTTAGAAGGAAAATAATTAGGAATGGTGGCATGTAGTGTAGAGCAATTCAGTTTCTGAGGACCCATCTCCTGTGGCTGTGACACTGCTGAGAGCTTGGTCCCCATCAGCATCCCCATAACCTCACCCCATCCCACCCCCCC